>NC_053023.1:288756409-289129755 GCF_003073215.2 Triticum urartu | reverse complement strand
AGGCTTGCCTAGAAACTTGATTGGATGTTTACGTACTCTTAAGTGTGCCTACACCATATGGAAATTTCTTGAGGAACTCTTTCCAAATTATTCCTTGAAAGATCTAGATGAAATTCTCCATAAATCCATTGCCTTGATTAAGATGAATTCCAATGATCCCAAATTTGGTGACTGCTTATTTGAGCTTACTAATCTTACGAGTGCCAAAGGAGATTTTGGAATCATTAGCAATATCATTTCTAGAGCTATTAGAATTCATAAAGATAACTATAGAAATGATCATTTATCTAATGAATTACCCTCTCTAGGAATTGATCAATCACAAGATGATGTTGAACATGGAAACTATGATGAGGATGATGATGATAGTGACTATGACCTTGATCATGCGATGAGACACTTTGGTCTTATGGCAAATCTTCGCGGCTACATGGCTGGAGGAAAGGAATGGGTCCTTGATAGTGGATGTACTGATCATATGACCGGAGATAAAGATATGTTTCGTGAGCTTGCTAAAAACGATGGCCCTCAAAAGTATGTCACCTTCGGTGATAACTCAAAGGGTAAGGTGGTTGGCCTCGGTAAGGTGGCCATCTCACATGATAGCTCCATACAAAATGTCATGCTCGTCGAATATCTTGGGTACAATTTACTTTCAGTATCTAGACTTGCTGATTTTGGTTTCAATGTCCTATTCACTGAAGTAGATTGCCAAGTGTTTCGTAGAGATAACCATAAAATGGTCTTTACCGGAATACATAGAGGTGATCTTTACATTGTTGATTTCACTAAAAAGGCTCAACCTACAACTTGCTTAATTACTAAATCCTCTAAAGGTTGGTTATGGCATAGACGATTAGGTCATGTTGGTATGTGAAACCTTGACAAGCTTATTAAAGGAAATCATATCCTTGGCGTTAACGATGTCATATTTGATAAGGATAGACTTTGCAGTGCTTGTCAAGCAGGTAAACAAGTTGGAGGAAGTCATCGCGCGAAGAATACCATGACCACAAGAAGACCACTCGAGCTACTTCACATGGATCTTTTTGGTCCTAACGCTTACAAAAGTCTCGGTGGAAATTCTTTTGGTCTAGTTATAGTTGATGATTTTTCAAGATTTATGTGGGTGTTCTTTCTCGATGATAAATCACAGGTCCAAAAGATCTTCAAGAACTTCGCGAGGAAGGCCCAAAATCAATTTGAAGTGAAAATCAAGAAGGTTCACAGCGACAACGGAACGGAGTTCAAGAACGCAAATGTGGAGACCTTTCTTGACGAAGAAGGGATTTCACATGAGTTCTCGGCTACGTACACACCTCAACAAAATGGAGTTGTTGAGAGGAAGAACCGGACACTCATCGAAATGGCAAGAACGATGCTTGATGAGTACAAGACGCCAAAACACTTTTGGGCGGAAGCGGTTGAGATATCTTGTCATGCAACAAATCGCTTGTATGTTCACAAGCTACTCGGCAAGAAGGCATACAAGCTCCTCACCGGTATTAAACCACAAGTTGGATACTTTCGAGTATTCGGCTCAAAGTGCTACATTCTTGATAAACATCGTTGTTCTAAATTTGCTCCTAAGTCTCATGAAGGTTTTCTACTTGGTTATGGCTCAAACTCTCACACATACCGTGTCTACAACAATTTCACCCGAAAGGTTGAAGAGACGGTAGATGTGAAGTTTGATGAATCTAATGGCTCGCAAGTAGAGCAATTGCCAGTTGATGTAGGAGACAAAGACCCTTCAGAAGAAATCCAAGACATGTCTATTGGCAAGATTCGTCCAATGGAGGTGAAGGAGAGTACCTCGTCCGTCCAAGTGGAAGCCTCTACCTCACGACAAGGTGAACCAAGAGTTGATACAGAAGCATCGACAAGTGGGACACATCAAGATGAAGAAAACGAGGAAGTGCATCAAGATGAACGCCAACAACCTCTTTCTCCACCACGACAAGAGAACGACAACGTCAACAACGAAGAAGGCCAAGAAGAAGAAGAAGATGACGAAGATGTTCAACCAAGATCCAAGCAAAAGCTTTCATGAGTTCGAGCAAGAATTGCTAAAGATCATCCCGTCGAGCAAATCTACAATGATATCCAAACCGGGAGAATCACTCGCTCAAAAACTCGTTTAGCTAAATTTTGTGAACACTATTCATTCATCTCTTGCATTGAACCTATGAAGGTTGAAGAAGCATTGGAAGATCCGGATTGGATAAGTGCTATGCATGAAGAGCTACACAACTTTGAGAGAAATCAAGTGTGGACATTGGTTGAAAAGCCCGACAACAACCACAACATCATTGGTACCAAATGGGTGTTTCGCAACAAGCAAGATGAAGATGGTCAAGTCGTCCGCAACAAAGCACGCCTAGTCGCCCAAGGCTACACTCAAGTCGAAGGTATGGACTATGGCGAGACATATGCCCCCGTTGCTAGACTTGAGTCCATTCGCATCTTACTTGCCTATGCTAATCATCATGATATAACCTTGTACCAAATGGACATTAAAAGTGCTTTTCTGAATGGTGAAATAGAGGAGGAAGTTTATGTTAAGCAACCTCCCAGATTTGTCAATCCTAAGAAACCTAATCATGTTTACAAACTTCACAAAGCTCTTTATGGTCTTAAACAAGCTCCTAGAGCATGGTATAAATGCTTGACCAAGTTTCTTATTGAAAAAGGCTATGAAATTGGAAAAATAGATTCTACTCTTTTTACTAAAAGGGTTAATGGAGAACTATTTGTATGCCAAATTTATGTCGATGATATTATATTTGGATCAACTAACCCTCATTTTAGTGAAAAGTTTGGAAAGCTAATGTCGGAGAAGTTTGAGATGTCGATGATGAGTGAACTCAAATTCTTTCTTGGTTTGCAAATCAAGCAAACTAAGGAATGCACCTTTGTATCTCAAACGAAGTACACCAAGGACTTATTCAAGAAGTTAAATATGCAAGAATGCAAAGGTATGACTACACCCATGCCTACTAGTGGACATCTTGATTTAACCAAAGATGGTGAACCAGTTGATCAAAAGGTTTATCGCTCTATGATTGGTTCATTGTTATATCTATGTGCTTCATGTCCCGATATTATGCTAAGTGTGTGCATGTGTGCACGATATCAAGCCGCTCCTAAAGAATGTCATCTTAAGGCCGTGAAAAGGATAGTGAGATACTTAATCCATACACCAAATTTTGGCATTTGGTATCCAAAAAGGGCTTCCTTTGATCTTGTTGGCTACTCCGATTCGGACTATGCCGGTGACAAGGTTGATAAAAAGTCCACTTCGGGTACTTGTCAATTTCTTGGTAGATCTCTTGTGTCTTGGTCTTCCAAGAAACAAAACTCGGTATCCTTATCCAACGCCGATGCGGAATACATTGCCGCTGGATCATGTTGTGCTCAATTACTTTAGATGACCCAAACTCTTAAAGATTATGGAATATATGTGAAACATGTTCCATTGCTATGTGACAATGGAAGTGCCATTAAGATTGCTCACAATCCCGTGCAACATTCTCGAACTAAGCATATTGAAGTTCGTCATCATTTCATTAGAGATCATGTTGCCAAAGGGGCCATTAATCTTAAGCATGTTCGCACCGATAAGCAATTGGCGGATATATTTACCAAACCACTTGATGAGAAAGTGTTTTGCAGGTTAAGAGGTGAATTTAACATCATTGATGCTTCAAACTTGGAGTAGGAACTCCATTTAAATACATGGAAGGCATGAGCCTATGACTAATCCTTGATATTTCTCTTATGTTTACTATCTTATGTCTTGGATATATTTGCACCTTGCATGTTATCTAACCCGTGTAGGTACTTGGATGAATCAAAATCTATGAGATTGCAACTCACTCACATCTTGAGAAATTTCTATATCACCAAGTCGCTACACAATGGTGGATGAAGACAAGGAAGCACGCAACCATTCAAACATATCCTTTGACAAATTATATCATGATTGTCATTTTGGATACACATGTGCTCTTCCTTGCAAAAACTAACCCATGTAGGTAGATGAACTCAGACTTCAAGTGATGCTCCCAACTCTTGATGAGCTACATCAACCTTGAGCAACCCACACAAGTTCAACTACATGATCCTGATCAACACCACCACCCAAGGTATGTTATTCCATCTTAGAGAAGCTTTACTCCAAGTCATGGGATAAAGCAACTCAACAAGATGTGAATAAATCAAAATGCTTTAACGAAAAATGGTAACCCCATTTTGAGCTTAAACGATGAGTATGACCAAAGATCAAGTGATCTCACTTGACTCCCAAGTCAATATACTCTACCATAGGTGACTTTGTCACCGACCATTTCTAGATGAAGTTCTCTTGTGTTCTTTTTGTACTCTTGCATTTGTCTCATGCATATTTGTTTCCAACTTCATCTAGACTTCTTTTTAGTTTCTTCTCTTTTATTTTCTATTCTGCATTTTCTGCATTAAATTCCTTGCAAATCCTTGTGAGATCTTACTTGTCTAGTGAGCTGAGGTGACAAGTGTTTTCTCTGCGATGAACTCGGTCACACCGGGCTGTTTACTTCGGTCCAACCGAACCCTTTCGGTGCCACCGAAGCACCAAACTCGGTGCTACCGATTTCACTATAGGAAAAACATCTTGCCACTTGTCTCTGAATTCTTTTTGATCCAGCTTCACTCAATGAATCTTGTCCTCGACCAGCATCCTACTCAAATTGCTTCTTTGTTCTGTGACTCAAGGACCAAACCCATCATGACAAAAAATCCAGAAGAACCCTTCTTGGAAATTGATGTCAAAGGGGGAGAGAGAGATCATCACATCAAAGCTTAATCATATGTGCTCGATGCTTGGTGTTCGAGAGGAGAGAAGTCACATGTCTTCAAGAGGGGAAGGACATGTTCATATTTGCTTGATTGCATTAGCTCTGTTTATTTCCTTTGAGCTCTGTTTTTGCTCTGATTTTCTGTTCCCTATCTTCTCCCAATATCCCATGTTAGATTCAGGGGGAGAAAGACATCTAAGGGAAGGAAATCCTTGAATTTATTGCATATCTTTACCTTTGGGGACATGTCTTTATTCAATGTGGTACTTAGTACTGACTCTACAAGTCATCCCAGTCTTGGTACTCTTGTGGTCTCTTTTGTTTGCTCTGGCCAGTAGGTGTATCTGTGTTATCTAACCTTGTTTACACAGGTTCATCCCATCTTAAGCCAACTCAAGACCATAAGATAAGTATATGCATCAAGTCATGTGAATGAGAATTTCTTGCTGATGTACATACTGTTTGCAAGAAGGACTCATGAGCATGAAGGTACATTTCTCATATTTTCATCATTTGCTCTGATGCATATAGCCAAGATACATGTAACACATAGCTTACTGACGAGGACATCAATACCATTGTTACACCCACATTCCCTGCTGCTATACATACTGGACCAATTACTAGAGCTCGCGCACGCCAATTGAATTATCAGGTACTTTCATTTCTTGGTAACGATTCTAATGTTCATGAGAATATGATGCTGCCTAAATTGGATACATTTGTTTTGCTTACAAATGAAGGGCCTAGCTTGGACAAGAAAATGAACCTTGGAACAAGTTCAAGCATGGAGATGATGGCATGCGCAAGGGGATCAAGAACGGAGTTACAAGTGATGATTTCAGGACTTTGAAGCCACCATAAGGAGTGCATGAAGCCTTGGACGAAATATACAAGATGCTATTTTAGGTGCTGTGTCACCTTATTATTGGGCCAGTTTATGTAGGGTAGAACCCTAGTGACCCGATATTTCACGAAAGGAGCGGATCCCGCGATGAACACAAAGAACACGAGGGGGAAAATGAGGGGAAAATCACGAGGGGGACACAAGAGAACACTCAAACCAACAAGAATGATCACACAAAGGGATCTTCCCATGAACACAAAGGAGATACAAGATCCAAAGTCAACAACGGATGATACAAGAGGTAACCGGTTCTTCTCCGTGAGGGGTCTTGAATCCAAGGTGGATCTTCTCCGTAGAGGGGCCGCGGTCTCTCTCGTGGAGTAGATCCGATATGGATGAGCGAAGCTCTATGTCTCAAATGAGATATCACAACGCTAACCCTAAAACGTAGGTGGAGGGGGAGTATATACAGTCTAAGGGGCTAAGGGGTACATGGGCCTCGGCCCAGATGCACTGCACGCAGGCAGGGAAGGCCGGATGTCCGGGCGTTCGCAGAGGACCAGATGTCCGGGCTGGAGGGGCCGGATTTCCGGGCTGGCGGGATTGGTCTTGTTGCTCTCGGGTTCGGTGGTGTTCGGATTTCCGGGACCTGGGCCGGATGTCCGGCGGCTCATGAAGGGCCGGATGTCTGGGCCATGGCCGGATGTCCGGCTGCTGTAGCAGCAGAGTCTTCTTCCTTCTCCTTCCTTCGCTCCCGCGCACGCTTGGCCTTGGTCCTTGGGCTCTCCTTGGACTCCTCGGGTGTACCTGAGTATGCACAAATCCGCACTTGAAGTAGCATCCATGTCTTACATGCGGAAAGGGAAGATTCGTAAAGGAGCGAGTTCACCTTAGGTCCAAAGGCGTATGCTTGAGTGTACATGGGGATGATCGTAGGATGCTCCGCATCATCTCCCCTCCCTTGGGAAAGATCGGACCTCGGATCGAAAACCTCATCACCATGGAAACGGTTGTCGTGGACGGACTTGTAGTTGGACGAAGAGGAAGACATGGCACAATCCAAGTACTCGAAGGTGTCGCCGGAGTGGTATACATGCAAAAAGAGCAAACACAAACGACACTTGGAAATACAATGGTTAGCGCACACAAAGTGTCCATCAAATAAGAAAGAGTCTGTGCGACAAGATTGATCATGACAAGGTGCATGAAGCTTATCCAAAAGATATGGAATGGTATGCAAAGCATTCATGGGAGCAAAAGCATTCATTGTGCACACAAATGTATTGTGAATGTGATCAATGCAACCACGGTGCAAAATGATGTCATAGTGAGACGGTTTATCGATAGCATGAGTATGGTAATGGATGCTCAATGTGATGTGATCATGCAATTGATGGTAGGAAATAAGATCATGATGTATGAATATGCCATCAAGGTATATCACAACAAATTTGCTAATGAAATGCACAAGCTCATATATCATGGATGGCATGGGAATACAAGATGCAACAAGGCAATCATGATGTGAATCAATCCATGCATAAGATGCAAAATTGGCATGTGTACGATATGTCCATCGAGCATGACATGTGTGAACACAATCAACAAATATGGACATGTTGGTATACCAATGCTCGATGTCGTGGCATGAGTGGAGGTTCGAAGGTGCATCCAATAAGTCCGAGCGCTCCTCAACTTGAAGGTTCATGGATTCCATCTCCAATGTCGGTCCTCCATCCAATAGATGTAACATGTAGACAAGAAGAAGGAAAGAACAATGAAAGAGTGACCCATCCAATATGAATATTTGAGGATGGCTCAAAGGGAAGGAGTTCACCTTTAGGAGATTCTCGCAAATGTTGGTGTTGCACATCGTGTATGCCTTCACATGACCAAATTGTCTCATGACAGTATCGCCTTGTGAATCCTTAAACATGAAAGAACATGACAACACTTGGAAAAACAAATGAGGTTAGCGGAGATGCAAAACCTATCATTCGTGTGGTAAAATACCCAACAAGTGGATGCATCATGCTCATCATAAGAAAGTACAAGGGAGCATTTCACAGTATGGAGGCATATGATGATGCGAGGACAACCAAATACAATAGGCTCAATCAAGAAAGCATGCATCACAAGTAAAGTGTCCAAGTATCCATGATCAATAAGCATAGATGCAATAATTGGAGGAAAGCGACAATGAACAAAATATATGATGTGAGAGGCATGAACATATATGTCATCAACCCAAGAAAGCATGGAAGAATGGAACATGGGTGATGCGACAAAGCAAGCAATCATGTGAATCAAGGCAAGCAAGCTAGTATTGCGAAGATGCAACGTACTAGAAAGAATCATGTCAAGTATGTCATGTGTGCAAATGGTGGGCATGAATAATGCACAAGACATATCACAAGCATGAAAGGAGGATATGAGCAAAATAGCATCAATAGCATGAGGCACATGATAAACATGGCAATAGCAACAAGGATCTCCACCAAGCATGCAAATACACATAGGAGTAACATAATTGTGAATCATGGGTAGATGCAAGCAAGGGTTGCAATTGCATGGCAAAGGCATAGAAGCAAGCATAACATGCAAAGTGAACACGGTAAAATGAGCAAGAGTGCGGTATATAGCCCATAGCCGTGTGAGAGCCAAATGAGAGAGATGCGCATAGTCGTTGCGCGAAAGGAACGGTGGTAAGGATAGTTCACGGGATCCCAAGTCATATTTGCTCTCAAGAGCTCTTTTCGTCAACTCTTGGGATTGAGAGGTTGACGAGTATACATGAGTACCTACACAAAACAAAGACAAAGGGAAAATTGTGTGTGCGTGGTAGATGTACACATCATCCATCATGATGCGCACGTGCTTGTGTTGGTTAGCACAAAATATCCAATGCTCAAACAAATGAGATGCGTGATATAGAAACATGTCATCCATCATGATAGGTTTGTTTTTATGTATAGCATAATGGAGACTCAAATTGGGCAATGCATCATGATATATATGTAGAGCATTGTTATTCATGGAATGCATATGGTGCAAGCAATTATGAGAGTCATGCAAAGTATGGAATGCATCAAAATCTCCTAATATGTATGAGGAAACTATGGGGGTCTCCTCATGAGTATTAATGGAAACATCACATGGAGAATATTTACAACATTCATAACAATGCATATTTGGAGCAATGTGATCATGGCATGGCATAGTAGATAAATTGCGCAAATCGTGTAAAGGAAGCATGGAAATATCATCACATGAAAAACAAAAGCCAATGACCATCATCTCTTCATCTATGCCATAAGTGCAAATGGGATTGATTTTAATGGGGCATGCATAGTTATTATGTTGAGATTGAAAAGATGCAATATGGGATATCTCACTCATAGCATATGACAAGGTTAATGGATTGTCAAACATGATGTGACCAAAAGAATTTTCAAATGATATCCTATGGAGCATAGCATCACAACTAGGCAACTCAACATGCTCATCATCATATTTATCATAAATAGGTAAGTCATGACATGAGGAAGTCGCACTAGCATGAAGCATGTGAATAGGTGTCTCAACATCATGCGAGCAATCATTCATGAAATAGTACACTAGTGGGACAAGAGAAGCACCATCACCTATGTTACCTTTGGAGCATCGCTCATGTGTTGTAGGTGAGGTGTCGAAGACCAAGTCATGGTCAACTTCATCTTGATGGAACCATGTGGGGGGTGCATCTTCTTCCACCATGGCCATCATTGTCTCCATTGGAGGCATGGATTCGTCGAGGATAGGCGTGTCGTCATGTAGGAGACCTAGCACCAAAGAAGAAAACACACTAGGAGTAGAGGTTAAGCCGTTAGAAATCAAAGTGGCCTCACATGTCGTGTCAACTACCTCACTCACTAAGTGTTGTGGCTCACTCACTCCCTCTCGGATGCTCCCACTCATATGGTTGGTGGAGTCACTCAAATGGCTCTCAACCTCACATAGGATGTGTGGCATGCTCTCAAGTGTGGGGCAAGTGGTGATCACACTCATCCTATCATAGGAAATGCACTCAATGTTAAAAATGGTGGAGTCACTCATATCACTCATGGTGGGGTGGCTCTCCTCACATGGGAATTGGGGCATCTCTTTATATGTGGGTGTCGGAGAGATGTAGGTGCAAATGTCTCCATGCTCAATCATGTCGTGGTCGTAGCCGTGGATGAAGGCCGAAGATGGCACATCATCACTCTCCTCCAAGACCAAAGATAAGGTCTCATGTGCGGTCTTGTAGCTTGACTAGGAGTATGAGTCCAATATGGGCGCCCTTCATGTTGTTGAAGAGGTTCATGCTCATCGCCGTGGTCGAAGGGGATGGCCCTTGCTCGACCTTCTTGTCGCCGTCTTGTTGTTGGAGGCCCATATGATGTGGCACCTTGTAGCTCGTCTCCATGACCGAAGGGAAATTCCCATGCTCGGCCATCTTCCTTGAGGGGCTTCCGAAGATGGAAGTGTCGCCCTCGCTTGTAAGTGGTCGCCTTGTACTTGATCATGTCGATGTAGGCGAACTCACGGGAAGTAGGCGAAGATGCCTTACGTCCAAAGGCGAAGATGCCTTGAGAACACCTGGCAAAGATGCCGAAGTTGTTGGTGTAGTCATAGCTCCGTCTTGGTGGTGCTCGTCTCACGGTCTTCTCTTGTGCTCTTGAAGCTTGGCCTTGGCGTGAAGTAGGGCTTGATGGGACTTGTAGGTAGGCGCATCTCGAGCATCTTCATGTTGATGGTGTTGTTGTCGTGCTTGAGCATGATGGCGTTTGTCGTCGTCGCGCACGTGATGTTTGGAGGTGACTTGCCCTTCATGACGATGTGGATCACGAACGTGATGGTGGTCGCCATGGAGATGTGGACGTGGACGACTTGCGCTTGCAACATTTTTGCGCTCCGAAGACTTTTGACTTGAACGTCGCCGCCTTGAGGATGATGAAGGGGAAGAACGGTTGATCAACAAGGTCCGAATCTCCTCCATCCTTGCATCTTGCTCCTTCTTTTGTGCAGAAAGCTTGTTGTCGATGTAGTCCCTTTTCCTTGCTTCGGAGTGACGAATGTGGATGGAGAGGTTCTCGATGCGCTCTCGCAATCTTGATTGTGCGCCTTGCATTTGTCGTTGTAGATCGAAGATTGACGCTTTGGTTATGTAGTTGTTCACGCCGTCGTTGTTGTGGAAGACCGGAGATGAAATGCCTTGCCTATCCATCACAATACTTGAGCAAATATGAGTGGGAGAAAGAGAAAAACGAATACCAAATGTACCTTGACCGAAGTTGAAGGTGGATCAATGATCACTCCAATGTGGACAAGGAAATAGCACAATTGGTACCAATTCTTGTTGGTTTCTCACACCTACACAAGTAAGGCTTATGGTGGAGCTCGGTGAGGATAGTGGCACAAAAATTTGATGTAAAATGTTAGCAAGAGTCAATAATGTTGAAAGAGATTCACAAATTCGCAAGTGAAAACAAGTAGACCAATAGCAATATGGGTGGCACACGGAAATGCACACACAGATAGATATATGGGGTCGTGCAACCAAGGATGAGCACGAAATGTGGAATCCACAGAAAACGCTCATGTTGCACAACTCAAGAGAGACGCTAGCACGATTGCTCAATAGGCGGATACGACACTTGTGCACAACCTATAAGATGCAAAATGTATGAACTTCTATCCCAAGTATGCTATGTATATGATGTTCCGGTGGTATGATCCAAGATGATCGGATATGACATTCTTATGCAATGTGGTATGATGCTATGGCACTTGCTTACAAGCTCTTTGTTCACTCTTTTTCTTTTGCTTAAAAGCTTATTCTTTTTTTGTATATGGCCACTTTGCGAAATGCACAAACCAAGATAGCGATTGTGTATATGCGGGAACAAACTTGAGGCACAAGGGATGATATGATACCGATATGATATGGTATGTATGCAATGTATGGTGTAGATCACTAATGTGCACAAGTAAGGTTGCCGGCAATACTCAAATGGCTAGTCTCGATAGGCATGTGACACAAAATGGGCTAGGGGTTATCAATGCAATTGCAAGGGAATGTACAATGGAGGGATACCACGATACCAAGATGATATGGAGGTTACCGTCCTTGGCGATGATGAGTGGCGGTGATCTTGATGGAGATACCAAGATGATGGAGACTCGTCCCTAAGTAGCCGAAACACCTTAGGAAACGGAAAAACCGCGAACTCAAAATCTCAAACGTCAAATGGTGGTAGCGGGAATGCGGTGGTGGTTTTGTGGAAGTGCAATGATGGGTTATACGAGTAGGCAATGCAGAAGTGGAGGGTAAGGTGGTGTACTATACACGGTGTCGGAGTTGAAAGCACGGTCCCTAAGTAGCCGAAACACCTTAGGAGACACAACTCACAACACTAACAAAATTTGGTTAAGTCGGTGTGGAAGAAGTGTATGGTTGGTAAGCCTATGCGGAAGTTATGGTGGTGGTGGTGGTTGATGAAGAAGCAACCGTCCCTAAGTAGCCTAGACACCTTAGGAGAGTCAAATCACTCCTCAAGAAACCATTAATGCGATGGGGAACAAAATTGGTTAGGTTGTGGAAGTCGGTGGTGGAGTAGCGGAGGATGTGGTGGAAGCCCTAGGCAAAGAAGCCTAAGTTCCAAAAAAATTATGGAGTCAAATGGTTTTGGAAGTATTTTTGTGGGAAAGGGGATGTCAAGAGCTTTTCAACGAGCTAAAGAACGTCAAAAACGGACTCCAGATGAATTAGTTATGGACAAAACAGTGAAATGGGAAAGGCTGAAATGCCAGGGGCCGGATATCCGGGGGTGGGGGCCAGATATCCGGGGGCTGATGTCCAGAACCATGCGGGTTTTATGCTCCAGGAGCCGGATGTCCGGCTTGGGGCCCGGATGTCCGGCCCGATGGCCCAGATGTCCGACCTGAGGCCCGGATGTTCGGCCCGACGATTCCAGATCTCATTTGGGACACCAAAACTCGATTTGGGGCGGAAATAGATGAATTTGAGGGAAAAATGATGGGATTTTGTGGATGGAAAGTGGGGAAAATTGGGGATATGCTAGATCGACTCGAAACCAAGCAAATCCATGGATCAAAATCAACAAACCCTCATCAAACGAACAAATCACAAAAAATTGGGGGCTATTTTTGGTGGGGATTTTCGAAATTGGGGAAGAACACAACAAAATTAGGCTAGAAAACACAACGGGGAGGCTCCGAAATCGTGATCAACGTGGCTCCTGATACCAAGATGATGTAGGGTAGAACCCTAGTGGCCTGATCTTTCACGAAAGGAGCGGATCCCGTGATGAACACGAAGAATGTCGGAGTAATGGGCCACGGGTAGGCCAACCCAAGTCCCATAACCTTTCAAGACATCGGGGCAGGCTGCGCCCGTCAAGACTCCGGGACGAAGAGCCACCTCCTGAGGAGTCGACGGCAGGGCTGCCGACTGCCCACTCACGGCCGAGTCCTAGGGACGACTTCCAGAGAAGCCGGCTTTGGGGAGTCGGCCGGCGACTCCAAGAAGTCATGACCTCATCGAAGGGGATGGGGCAGGGGCGTGGCTACAGTGAAGCCCACTCCCCGCCCCTGACCAAGGGCAGGCATGGCCACAGCACGCCGTACTCAGGAAGATCTCCGTGCGGCGTGGCATTGTTTCCCGGCCGACCCTGACATCAGCACCATAGTACCGAGTCCTGTGCCCACGACGGCTTGTCTGTACGTCCTGGAAGCAGCGGGGCCCACCAGCCAGCGAGACCTCAGGAGACGGCGGGAGAACCGCCAGTCGGACACAACGGGAGTCGGCCCGGGGGAGTCGGCCGAGCCCTCCCCCGGGGCCCATGCGCCATTAATCAAGACGAGATGGGGAGTGGCCACAGTGATCGCCCGCCTGGCGGCAGGGCTGTTGCCACGACCCCATGACCAAGCCTGCGTCATCAGAAGCACGGCTATAGTAATCACCAGCCGACAAGACCTGCCCGCGGCGGACGCGGCCTGTCGGCTCCGTACCAGACCAGTCGGTGGGGCCCACCAGTCGGCGGGCCCCAGCAGTCGGCGGAGAAGTCGGAGGTCGGAGCCACTGACGGCTGGGCCCGCGCACAGTCTAATTACCATTGTACCCCTGGGGGTAGGCCTATATAAACCCCCCCAGGGCACCCATGCAAAGGGTTGGAACCCAGTAGCTCTAGACCATACCAGATAGAAGGAGAGAGCTAGCCATGCCCTCTCCTACCTCTAAGAAACAACTCAAGGAGCGAACGTGTAAACACTTGGCCATAGTGATCATGCGGAGACCCCGCAGAGCAGCAGTAGGGGTATTATCTCCCAGAGAGCCCTGAAGCTGGGTAAGATTCGCCGGCGTGCATGTCTTCGCCTCATCCCGTTTCCAGGCACCAGCGACGTTCTACTCGCCCCCACCATGATAAGCCATCCATTGGCATATGTCGCACCAAACCCCCGACATTTGGCGCCCACCGTGGGGCATGGTGCACCACCATCCGGAGATCTGTTCTGGACGGGAACCCTTTTCCTCCCTGGCGAGCGCAGCCAGCCAGGCACGCCAGGCGAAGTTTGCATCGACGCGCTGCGCGGTGTTGAGATCGCCTGCGCAGCCAGCTCCTTGGACGAAATTGTCGGCGAGGTCCGCCTCTCTGACGAACCTGCGTCCGACGCAGGAACGGGCGGCCCCAAGAGCCTCCTCGCGGGGCCTCCTCGATCAACTCCACGTTTCCGGCAGGCCTGCCGTAGACTTGGAGTCCGTAGGCTCCACCGACCCGATGCTGGTCGACTCCGACACCGCGTCGCTCGACGCGTTCCCCACCAACGTGGTGGTCTACGACGAACCTCTCCCCCGCGCGGAGAGCGACGGAAGCACCGTCACCACGGTACTAGTCATCAGTCATGACAAGTTCCCTGGCGGAGGAGCACCCGACTGCCTCGGCGCGGCGCTGCAAGACCTAGCTGCGCGCATTCCAGAAGATACTGACGCAGAGACGTTAGAAGCGCACCGCCTTCAGCTCGTTGAAGGCGCGAAGAAGCTGGCCAGCATGCGACGCTTGTCAGAAGCTTACCAGCGGAAGATGGATCGCGCCGTTGGCAGCTCGCCGGCCCCGGCAGGGCCCAGCCGCCTTGGCGCGGTCCAGCAGCGGCGTAGCCATCGCCAGCCTGTTTGGGGCTAGCCACCCCATGTACGCTACACCAGCGGAGAACATCCGAGCCGCCCAGGCAGCGGCGGATGAGCTGGGCAATTTCGAGGGCGAAGAACGCCGCCTCATGATGGAGCGAGTCCAGCGGCTCCTCGACGCGGCCGCCGCACAGAACGAGGCCGGCTGCCGCACGGAGGCGCCGCAGCGGCCAAACGACGATCCGCACCGAGATCAAGGCGCGACGTCTCGGACGCGGACTGGCGGCGCCCCAGGAAGAAAGGACAAGGAGCCGGCTGTTAGCCACAGTTGGACTCGCATTACCATAGAGCACGACCGAGATGGCTGCCCGAGAGCAATGGAACGACGGGACGATTGTCCGCATCCCCCTCCCCGCAAGGAGAGGCGAGTCTCCCCGCCACCTGTTGACCATCCGACTCTCGGTGACCGCCTTGGCCGCCGAGAAGGAGTTGGAGAGAATGACGCCCGCCACCGGATCGACCGACTTCACCGGTCCCAGGCGCTGGAAGAAGAAGACAAGCTGGGTCCGCCTTGTTTCGGGCCCCGCATTCGGGACGAGCCCTTTCCCAGAGGGTTCACGCTCCCAAGAGACACGCCCAAGTATACCGGCTCCGTGAAGCCGGAAGACTGGCTAGTCGACTACTCCATGGCTGTCAGCATAGCAAACGGCAACAAGCGTGTCACCGTAAAGTACGTTCCGCTCATGCTCCAGGGCACGGCTCGGACATGGCTGAACAGCCTAAAGCCCCGCAGCATCAACAGCTGGGTCGACTTCATCGAAGCGTTCATCCGCAACTTCACCAGCACGTACAAGTGTCCTCCCAAGCCTCGTCAGCTCTCCTTGTGCGTGCAAGGTCCTGACGAGTCGACCCGCGACTACCTCACGTGTTGGGCTGAGCTCCGGAACTCCTGCGAGGGCGTGCACGAGGTGCAGGCCATCGAGTACTTCACAGCTAGGTGCTGAGAAGGCACCCTCCTCAAGCACAAGCTCCTCTGTGACGAGCCAGAAACACTCGGCGAGCTGCTGATCATAGCGGACAAGTACGCCACGGCCGACTCCTCCATGAAGGTGGAAATTCAAATCAGCACGACCGGCAAAGTGGCTCCTCAAGCCCCAAGAACTCCGGCGGCAGACGCCGGCCGGCGACAACAGCAGGGCGACAATAGGCGCAAGGCCCCGCAGCCGGCTTCCGGCAGCCGGCAGGTCACGACCGTTGAAGCCCAGCAGCCAGAAGAGCAGCCTCCGCCCAAGCGACAGGAAGGCGGCAAGCCGAACCGGTTGTCGGCCTTCTCCTATGAGCAGACCTTGGATGGACCTTGCAAGTTCCACAGCGGCGCGAAGCCGTCGAATCACACCACCTGGAAGTGCCACTGGCTCACCAAGATCGCCAAGGGAGACGGCCTCCTGCCACCCCCGCCTGCTGGGCAGCCGCCTCCGCCTCCGCCCCAGCAGTCGGCAGTTAGGCCAGTCGGCGCAGTACAAGACGAATACCCTGAAGAACACGGAGCCTACGTGGTGTTCACCAGTATGCCTGATGATCGACGCAGTAGGCGGCTGCAGCGACAAGAGGTGAACGCAGTAGCCTCAGAGACACCGGAGTTCATGCACTGGTCTGAGAAGCCCATCAGCTGGAGCAGGGCTGACCACCCAGAAGTGATGCCGAGTCCGGGCTCCTACGCCTTGGTCCTGGATGCCACCTTTGATACGGACAAACGAGCCGCGCGTTTCCCACGAGTTCTGATAGACGGGGGCACCAGCATCAATATCCTGTACAAGGATACCATGGAGAAGTTAGGAATCAAGCAAAGACAGCTTCAGAGCAACCGGACAGTGTTCCACGGCATTGTACCTGGGCTTTCCTGCTCGCCGATCGGCAAGATCCTGATGGAAGTCCTCTTTGGGGACAAAGATCACTTCCGAAGAGAGTCTGTTTGGTTTGAGGTGGTGGACCTTGAGAGCCCATACCATGCGCTACTTGGCCGACCCGCCTTGGCCAAGTTCATGGCGGTCCCCCACTACGCTTACCTCAAGATGAAGATGCCCAGTTCCAAGGGAATTCTGACTGTGGCTGGCGACTACCGGAAGTCGTCCGCTTGCGCGGCCGAAAGCAGTCGGCTGGCCGAGTCCCTGGTAATCGCAGTCGAGAAGCAACTCCTTGAACGAGTTGTGGCGATGGCCGGCAAGCAGCCGGAGATATCGCCCAACCCAAAGGAGTCAGAAGCCAAAGGTTCGCTCAAGCCAGCCAAAGAGACAAAGAAGATACCCTTGGATCCGGAGCACCCAGAGAGGTACGCCGTCGTAGGTGCAAACCTCGACAGCAAATAGGAAGGCGAGCTCATCAATTTCCTCCGTGAGAATCGGGACATCTTCGCATGGTCTCCCAAAGACATGCCAGGTGTACCGATGGATTTCGCCGAGAACAAGTTACATGTCTGATCTGATGCAAAGCCGGTCAGGTAGCCCCTGCGCCGCTTATCAGAAGAGAAGAGAAGAGTCGTCGGAGAAGAGATAGCCCGACTCCTAGCAGCCGGCTTCATTATGGAAGTTTTCTTTCCGGAGTGGCTGGCAAATCCGGTCCTGGTGCTAAAGAAGAACACGCAGTGGCGAATGTGTATTGACTACATGAGCCTCAACAAGGCCTGCCCCAAGGACCCACTTGCTCTACCAAGAATCGATCAGGTGATAGACTCCAGGGCCGGATGCGAGCTGTTGAGTTTCTTGGATGCATACTCAGGATATCACCAGATCAAGCTGAACCCGGCTGACAGATTGAAGACCGCCTTCATCACGCCGTTTGGAGCATTCTGCTACCTCACCATGACGTTCGGCTTAAGGAATGCCGGCGCCACCTTTCAGCGTTGTATGTAGAAGTGCCTCCTCAAGAAGCTCGGTAGGAATGCCCACGTTTACGTGGACGACGTCGTGGTGAAGACGGAAAAGCATGGAACACTGCTGGAAGACCTCAAGGAGACCTTTGAGAACCTGCGCCGGTTCCAGATCAAGCTCAACCCCGAGAAGTGTGTCTTCGGAGTGCCAGCCGGCCAGCTGCTAGGTTTCCTGGTCTCTGAACGCGGCATAGAATGCAACCTAGTAAAAATCAAGGCCATCGAGAGAATGGAGGTACCCAGCCGACTGCTGGATGTGCAGAAGTTCACCGGCTGCTTAGCGTCCATCAGCCGATTCATCAGTCGGCTGGGCGAGAAAGCTCTCCCCTTGTACCAACTCATGAAGAAGACCACTTTTTTCGAGTGGAACCATAAGGCGGACAATGCTTTTCACCAGTTGAAGAAGATGCTGACTACTCCACCCGTCCTGGCGGCTCGGACTCCCAAGGAACCTATGCTCCTGTACATCGCCGCCACCAGCCGAGTAGTCAGCACAGTCATTGTAGTAGAGCGCAAGGAGGAAGGCAAGGCGCTACCGGTCCAGAGACCAGTATATTACCTGAGCGAGGTACTGTCGACATCCAAGCAGAACTACCCCCACTACCAGAAGATGTGCTATGGCGTGCACTTTGCTGCCAAGAAATTGAAGCCTTACTTTCAAGAGCATCCAATCACAGTGGTCTGCACGGCTCCACTTGCTGAGATCATCGGTAGCCGAGATGCCTCTGGTCGAGTGGCCAAGTGGGCCATAGAGCTGGCTCCTTACACCATCTACTACCAGCCCTGCACCGCTATCAAATCACAAGCACTGGCCGACTTCCTCGTCGATTGGGCCGAGACCCAGTACCTGCCTCCAGCACCTGACTCCACCCATTGGCAGATGCACTTCGATGGCTCCAAGATGCGTACCGGCTTGGGAGCCGGCGTCGTCCTCACCTCTCCTAAAGGCGACAAGCTCAAATATGCACTGCAAATCCATTTTGCCGCCTCCAACAACGTTGCCGAGTACGAGGCGCTCATTCACGGGCTCCGGCTTGCCAAAGAACTTGGCATCCGCCGGATCTTGTGTTATGGCGACTCGGACTTAGTGGTCCAACCGTCATCTGGCGACTGGGACGCGAAAGACGCAAACATGGCGAGCTACCGTTTCCTCGTACAGCAACTCAGCGGGTATTTCGAAGGGTGCGAGCTCCTCCATGTGCCAAGTAACGACAACGACCAAGCAGACGCCTTGGCACGAATCGACTCTACCCGCCAAGCAATACCCTCTAGCGTCGCCTTTCAACGCCTCCTCAAGCCGTCTGTCAGGCCTTCACCAGAATCAGACTCCATTTTTGTGCCGGCTCCTCCCGAAGACGGCGGATCCGACTCCAGAGCTCCGGCAGTCGGAACGGGGACTTTGGCGGATGACTCCAAAGCCGCCACGGTCGAGCCCGGCCCGAGGACTGCGGTGGCAGACTCAAAGATTCCAGAACTCGGCCCAAGGACCGCGCCAGTCGGCCTGGGGACTTCATCAACCCAGCAAGCGGCTGTTGACTCCAACCCGCCGCCTCCCAGCCCAGCCACCCTCGTCCAAGTCGCAGTTCTGGTAGTCGAAGAAATAGCAGCACCCTCATGGGCCCAGCCCATCCTCAAATTCCTGGTGAACAAAGAGCTACCAACTGATGAGACCTCAACTTGGCAAGTACAACGCCGAGCGGCAGCCTATACCATAATCAACAGAGAGCTGGTCAGGCGCAGCGTCACTGGTGTCTACCAGCGCTGCGTAGAGCCAGAGCAAGGCCAGGCGATTCTCAAAGGCATCCATCAAGGCGAATGCGGCCACCATGCGGCTTCAAGAGCACTGGTCGCCAAAGCCTTTCGCCACGGTTTCTTCTGGCCGACTGCCTTGGAAGAGGCCAAGGAGTTGGTCAAAAAATGCAAAGGGTGCCAGAAGTTCAGCTCCAAGCCGCACCAGCCGGCTTCTGCGCTCAAGACCATCCCCATTGCCTGGCCTTTCGCAGTTTGGGGTCTAGACATGGTGGGACCATTCAAGACAGCACGAGGTGGTTTAACTCACCTACTTGTCGTAGTGGACAAGTTCACCAAGTGGGTGGAAGTGAAGCCAATTAAGAAACTGAACGGTCCGACTGCCGTGACCTTCATCACCGATATCACAATTCGGTACGGCATACCACACAACATCATCACCGACAACGGCACAAATTTTGCCAAAGGCGCCTTGGCCCATTTCTGTGCAACACAGGGCATCCGACTGGACCTAGCGTCCGTCACCCATCCGCAGTCGAACGGCCAAGTGGAGCGAGCAAACGGCCTCATCCTGTACGGCATCAAGCCTCGGTTGATTGAGCCTCTGGAGCGCTCAGTTGGCTGCTGGCTCGACGAACTGCCAACCATCCTCTGGAGTCTGCGCACGACTCCAAACAAGTCAACCGGCTTCACGCCCTTCTTCCTCGTCTATGGTGCCGAAGCCGTCATCCCAACAGACATAGAGTTTGACTCCCCATGAGTCACCATGTACACCGAGGAGGAAGCAGAAGAAGCACGACAAGACGGCGTCGATCTGCTGGAAGAAGGCAGGCTGTTGGCACTTAGCCGGTCCAGCATCTACCAGTAGAGCCTGCGCCGATACCACAACAGGAAGGTCAGGCCAAGATCTTTCCAAGAAGGCGACCTTGTGCTCCGGCTGATCCAGCGAACAGCCGGCCAGCACAAGCTGTCGGCGCCTTGGGAAGGCCCTTTCATCATCAGCAAAGTACTGGGCAACGATTCCTACTACCTGATCGACGCTCAGAAGCCCCGAGCACGCAAGAGGGACTACTCTGGCAAGGAGACAGAGCAGCAACGGAATGCCAATCTCCTCCGAAGATTTTACAGTTGATGCAGTATGTACCACGCTACCTTTTGTATTTAAGTATCAAGACTTCGGGCCCCCCGAGACGAGCTCGGGGACTGCCCTCTTTTGTCTGTATGATAAAAATTATGCCTACAAGTATGTTACTCTTTGTCATGCCGCTTGGCACCGGGCTCGACAAGTCGGCCCGGGGACTTGCTGCCTTGCACTATGAAATGCTTCCTGCAGTCGGACAAGTAGAGTGTAAACGCCTAAGCCGTCTCCTGTCAGAAGCCGCAGCTCGCAGAGCGACTGTATGGTGGGCAGCAGTAAGGTAGAATGGGCATTCGCATGAAAAAATGGCTAAGGACTCAAAGCATAAAACATAGCTCAAGACGGCTTCCAGCCTTTCTCACAAACCGACTCTTGGATAGTTGGATTGCCGTCTTCTATCCAACTTGCTCAAACAATCTTGAAAACGGCTAAGTACTTGCTTTCCCAAAGTAGCCTGGCACTTGATCCAGCGACAGTCCGCAGAGTGGCTGTCCGATTGGCAAGGCAGGCAACTAAGAGAAAGCGGCAAAGGAAAAGAGCCAAAAGAACAATGAGCAAGAAAAGATAGATATATATATATTTACATAACATAGGCCCTTGGCCGAATTGTCGAGTAGAGGTCCAAAATACACCCCACGAGTGGAATTGTGCGAATTAACAAGTTCTTCAAAGACTACTGAAGCAGATAAAATAAAAGACACAGCAGCAGCTCAGGAGGCAGTAGACGGAGTCAGAGGGTCGGAGGAGGCGCCAGCGTCAGGCGTCGGGGTGGCCGGCTGGCTAGTCTCGGCTTGATCGCCTCCGGCAGCAGTCGGGTCCGTCGCACACGGCTCGTTGCTGGAGGCGCAGTCGGGCTGAGGCTGGCCGTCTGCTCCATCTTCTGGTGCCTCCGCCTCGCTCCCATCCTCCACCTCATCCTCCTCCTCGACGCTGGAGCCAATCACCTCTGCCGAGTCTTCGCCGTAGTCTGGTTTCATCCCAAACCACTCCGGCGGTACCTCCTCGCCGTCTTCAGACCGCTCAGGGACGAAGATGCTGGTGTTGGTGTACTCGGCGATCGCCGCAGCACGTTTGACGAGGGCATCTTCCGCAGCCGCCAGCTCTGGCTGGGCCTCCGACCGAAGCGTGGCCGACCGGTCCAGATCCAGCCCCGGGTACGACGCGTTGACGAACTCCAAGGCCCGGCGCGCTCCAGCCCGGGCCGAAGAGCCCTTCTAGGCCTCAAGACGACTAACCGCGACCTCTAGCCAATTGGCCGTCAGGCTGGGGGTGCGTGGAGCCTGCATATCCGGCCAAAGGGCGGAAATCACCTGGGCACCGACGCACTGAAGCCGGCGCAACATCCAGTGAGCCGGCCGGAGGCGAGCCTCGATGCTCAGGATGTGCTCGTCAAGAGTTCGGGGGGCATCGGCGGCGATCTCTGTGCCCTCCGCCCTCCGACTTTCATGGTCGGCCTCGATGGCTTGGATGGCGGCCTGCGACTGCCCAGGGAAGAAGTCTGCAAAGACGCGAAGAAACGAAGAAGCTAGTCAAAAACCAGAAGTCGGCATGATTTATATCGACAGCTCGAGGAAAGAAAATAAAGAGACTCACCATCAACGATGTCTTCAATCTCGTGGAAGCCGGAGGACAGCAGCGCCTCCTTGTTAGACCAGGAGGAGCGCCCGCTCGCAAACTCAGCCAAGAGGGTGGTTTCCGCCTCCTCCGCCTCCTTCTGCGACTTCACAAGCAGCTCCTTCTGCTCTGCCAACTGAGTGGCCAGCAGATCGCACTCTGTGGCGAGCCTGCTGCACTCCTCCCCTTTGGCGCGCAGGGCGGAGTTGGCTTCGCTTAGCTGCTGTTGAAGAGCAGCGTTGGCTCCTGAAGAAAAGGAAGAAAGATAACAGTCGTCAACAAAGCAGGTCGCCGGGGAGATCCGGCCCGACTGCTCAGCAGTCAGCCCGAATCTCGGGGACTACAGCCCGCGGGTGCGCTAGCGCGCCCCCGCAGAGAACAAATAAAGGACTTACTCAGGCTCTCTGCCAAGTCGGCGGTCCGATTGCCCAGCTCTTCAACGTTACGGTTGAAGGCAGTGACGCGGAGGTTGTGGTAATCCTGTGACAAGCATTTCAGACAAAGTTAGTACCCAGAAATTCATCAATTGGAGTTCCGGGCCGCCTGCTCAATAGCTGGCCCAAAACTCGGGGACTACACATAGTGGGTGCGCTGGCGCGCCCCCACAGAGAGGAACAAGAAAACAAAGACCAAAGGAAAAAAACATACCCGGACGGCTGCCCGCGACGCTAGGAACGCCTTGGTGCAACTCTGGAGAGCGTCGCCCTCAGCACAGAGCTTCACCTGGACGTCCAAGAGCGCCCGGTTCAGCGGCCCTGTGCCACCTCCTCGCACCCACCCAACAGGTGCGGCGCTCGTTGCTTCGGCGTCTCGGGCCGCCGAGCTGGCGGTGCCGGATTCTAGGGGGCGGGGTGCTGAAGTCGCCTTCTCTAGACGACGGCGCGTTGGCGAGCCGACTTGGAGGAGTAGCCTCACCACGGCCTCTTCTTTGGTCGGCGGCACCGGAGGGTCCGTTGGCTGCTTGCCTTGCGCGCCTTCAGACGGCGGCGGAACGTTTGCATCCGGAGCAGAGGGGTCGCCGCCTTCCCTCTCCACGACGAGGTTCTCCCGCCGGCTTCTCCAGTTGGCCCTGTGAGCTCCGGAGGCAGCGGCGCAAAGTTCAGCGGGGTAACGAGCAAGGCCGACTGGCGGCGTGTGGCTTCTTCAGCCTGCTGCTTCGCCGCGGTGGCGGCTTCGGCCTCCGCTAGTTTTTTCTTAGCGAAGGCCTTCGCCCTGTCGGCATCCGCCTTCTCCAGGCGGAGGGCCTCTTCTTCGTTGCGCTTCTCCTGCGCATTCCACTCCGTCGCCCCCTGGAGGTCAGCAGCGGGGTCAATCCGCCGAGTGGTGGCGGACGTCTCCGCTGACCCCATGACGGAGGCGACGGCGACCCGCTCAAGAGAGAGGGGAGCCCTGAAGAAAGAGGGGCAAGCAGAGACTCAGACAAACCACGAAGAAAGAATAAAACTTTGAAGACATAAAACTTACGCGGAGACCAATGGAAGCGGATGGCCTTCGCGGCTGCCTCGTCCCGCCGGGTCGCCACAGCCGAGCTCTTGGGCTTCTTCGGCCAACTACCGAACAAAGTCGGCGCGGCCCTGCGCTTTTTCCCGCCGCCTGGAGCGCCCGGCACGGCAGAAGAGCCCGAGCCAGGCTGGCTGGCTCCAGGCCGATGGCGAGGGGCGACTTCTCCCTCGGTGTTGTCTTCAGGCCAGTCGGCGAAGGTAGCCGAGGGCCTGAATTCTCCTGCTGTCCCTCCTCCTCCCTCGGCGTCGTCTTCCAGAGCCGCCACCCCCAGATCAGGGTCGTCGACGTCACTCTTCGCCCGGTCGGCGACGAACTCACGGGCCGGCCCCGAGGTGCCGTCTGGTGGGTGAAGAAGGGGATTCTAACCAAAGCCAACTGGTCAGAACAAAACTCGGCAAGAAAAGACAATCTAAAGAAAGAAAAGAAAGGAGACTCACCACGGGCGGGGGGTCGGCGCGGGAGTACGGCACCTTGCCGAATCGCCAGTCCTCCGGGAGCCTGCTGTCCGAAAGGTAGTTCACCATGAGGGCCACCTCTTCGTGAGGCATGTCCTTGGTGCACATCTGACTCGGGTTGTGGCGCCCGCTCATCTGGCATATCATGTGAGGGCGGCCTTGGAGTGGAAGAACTCGGTGCCACACGAAGGCGGCCAGCACGTCCGGACCAGTTAGACCCTCCGACTGCGTCAGCTCTCGGAGTCGCATGATGGCGCTGGCTCCCGCAGGCGTCAGCAACCTGGCTCGGTACGACCAGTTGGGCAGTCTGCCAGTCGGCGGGCCGGCTTCGAAAGCCGGCAGATTGACTCAGTCGCCCCTCGTGGCAACGTTCCTGACGTAGAAGTAGGACCTCTGCCACATCTTCACCGACTTTATCAGCGAGATGGAGGGGAAGGGGTTGTCGGCTCCTGACCTACGCATGGTGATGAAGACGCCGCATTGAGCCGGCACGCCTGCGGCCTGGGTGCCGAGCTTGGAGAAGAAGAACTCCCCCCAGAGCTCGAGGGTGGGGAGGACTCCAAGGAAGCCTTCGCACAAGGCCACGAAGGCGGATAGCAGCACCACGGTGTTGGGGGTGAGGTGGTGTGGCTGGAGTCCGTAGAACACCATAAAAGACCGGAAAAAGCTGCTCGCCGGCAGACCCAGCCCGCGCAGGCAGTGCGAGCGGATGATGACCCGCTCGCCCTCCTGCGGGGCGGGGGAAATCTCCCCCTCCGGCGCAAGACGCACCTGCACGCAATCCTCGCCGGGAATCCGACGGGTCCGGCGGAGGAACTCGATGTGGTCTTCATGGACTTCGGAACCGTCCCAGGTGCCGGAGCACATTGGGGGAGGCGCGGCAGCGGAGGAGGAACTCATCGCGAGCTGTCGCCATGGTGTTCGCCGGAGCTTGGGCGTGCGGCAGAGCGACGAAGAGAGGAGGAGAGCGAGGAAGAAGAGAACGAGGGGTAGTGGGAAGGAGGGGCGCGCGCGCCCCCCTCTTCCCCCTACTTATAGCCCCGTGGGCTGCGAAGCCGAGGGGGCGGACGTGGGGATTTACTGCGCCCACAACCCCACGACCCCCACGATCCCCGTAAAGTTACTGCGTGTAGTAACTCCACAGGAATCCCAACCGTCCACCGGGGCCACAGCGGATCCGCTCGGGCACCAAGGCGCGGTAGTGGCGGGCCCCGCCTATGGGCATGTCTCGTCGCGCACGTAGGCTGACAGGATGGCCTGGCCACGTGCCCTCGCGTGACAGGCCAATAAGGGGCGGCAGCCTGGAGGCTTAGCTAGCACACCACTTGAAATCCCGCCGCGACGTTCGAAATACCGAGCAATTCAAAATTGGGTGAAGTCCGAGTTGAGCAAGTCCGAATCCTTCTAGACGTCCCGACAGAAGTCAATCAAGACCATGTGTCGAGCACCCGGAGAGAGAAACTGCTGAGGCTTCTCGGCCGATCGTCCGCGGTGCCTCACCAGCTTCGGGGACTACTGTCGGAGAAATGGGCCACGGGTAGGCCAACCCGAGTCCCATAACCTTTCAAGACATCGGGGCAGGTTGCGCCCCTCAAGACTCCGGGACGAAGAGCTGCCTCCTGAGGAGTCGACGGCAGGGCGGCCGACTACCCGCTCACGGCCGAGTCCCAGGGACGACTTCCAGAGAAGCTGGCTTTGGGGAGTTGGCCGACGACTCCAAAAAATCATGACCTCATCGAAGGGGACGGGGCAGGGGCGTGGCTACAGTGAAGCCTACTCCCTGCCCCTGACCAAGGGCAGGCATGGCCACAACACACTATACTCAGGAAGATCTCCGTGCGGCGTGGCACTGTTGCCCGACCGGCCCTGACATCAGCACCACAATACCGAGTTACAAGTGACGATTTCAGGACTTTGAAGCCACCATAAGGAGTGCATGAAGCCTTGGACGAAATATACAAGATGCCACTTCATAAATTTCGTTCAGAGGCTATTTTAGGTGCTGCGTCACCTCATTATTGGGCCAGGCCCATGTATTTTGGAAATACTTAAGTATAGGCTGTTTTTATAGTCCGTATGTGTGGGGAAACAAGAGTTAGGGTTGGTTTCGGACCCCTCCTCCAAGGGCCACGAAATCCCCCCTCTTCCTCCATATATACAGCCCTTAGGGTGTCGTTTAGACTTTAGGTTTTGTTTAGATTAAAAGTTCGCCATAGCTGCAACTTTGCGTACTTCGTTTGTGTCCAACGACCAGACCAAGACGTCAGAGAACCCCACCTTGATCAATAAAGCTTTCATCTTACATTCGCAATATCCAGATTGCAATATCAGTTTCTTGCTTGTTCTTCGTTTGCTCTCAAGAAACAGACCCTCGTGGTCAGGTTGATCGTGCTCCGGCATGGTTAATAACCCCTCGGAAGTTGGTTTAGCGATTGCTAAGGCGCGACGTCTCGCACGTTCATAGTCGGATCGTCAAGGTCAACTCCCACAGAAACGATAGCCACCATCTCATTGAAACATCGGGACACCCTCGCCTCTATCAAGTGGTATCAGATTTCCAGGTTGCTCAGTGAGATTTTTACAATTTTTCGTAGTTTAGATCGAGTCTGTTCTTCATATCTACAGTCCACGAAAAAAAAGCCAAAAAAAATTAGGGTTAGTTCACCATATCTGAACCAATCTGAGCCTTTGCATAGTCTTTCAGTATTTTCCTTTGTTGAATTTGCGGTTGCATCGTCGTGTCTAGTTGCTGGTCTTAGAGTCTAGTCTTTTTATAGTTTCGAGTTCTGGTCATAAGTTGTCACGCCGCCGCCGCACCATCATCGTCGCCCCTGCCATCTACCACCACAATTTATCTGCCATCGATCCGTCTCCATATACCATCACCAATCCGTATCCATATACCACCACCAATCCGTCTCCATATACCATCACCAATCCGTATCCATATACCATCACCAATCCGTATGCATATACCATCACCAATCCGTATCCATATACCACCACCGCTGCCATATCCTACCATCATATATCCACCACCAATCCGTGTTCCTTTCATATGAGGTTTGTTATCGAGGTCTGTCTAATTTCTGATTCGTGTTTCCTTGCCTGAGTAGGTTTAAAAAAAAAGAGTCTGGAGACCCCCGGGCAGTTTTTAGGCCAAACTTTTCACAGGAAAAAATATTTTTTCCCTGTCTTATTTTTAGGCTTTTCTGAGTCTTTTGAGCCACGTGCCATCATAATGATTTTTTGTCGCACTTTTTCGTCGTCGCTGCCCTGATTTCTGAAAAAAGTCAAAAACAAATTTCATGCCCATCCTGTCAGTTTGACGAGGGAAGAGTTTTGAGAGACTCACCATTATACTGATTTTGCGCAAAAAAAGAGGAGCGCCAAAAAAAAGAGCGAAAAAAAATTCCAGAGTGTGCTTTTCCCTTGTTTACGTGCAGCACCGTGATTTTTGTTAGTGTTCTAGGCTCGCATCTCTAGCATGGTCTAGCCTACGACCAGCACAGTACCGTCGTTGAGCGTTTATTCAACTTTGCATCTCTGAATTGATTATTACTGACCCTTTTTGCTACCATATTATAAGCCTTCCCAGCTCCACATATATCTACGTCGTGCGTTTGACTCTCCCTGGTAATCGCTCTATCCAAGCTTTGAGAGTTTTGACTATGACGGTTGCCGATCACCGCTTGCTGCTGTGTAAGAACCGGTAAGGATTTGAGATTTGCTTGACGGATTGGTGATATCCACCACCACCTCTTGTTAGTAGTATGTAGGATCATATTCTTGTGTATTTCTATTGCTGCTAAACATGGCAGGATCACAAGCCGACGAGACTGACTGGGAGAACATGACGAATAAGGAGTTGCATGATAAACTTCAGCAAATGATGAGTGGACAGGTGCAAGATGCGCTAAACAGATTTGAAGAGGCCATGGAGAAGAGAGATGGCATGGAGAAGACGTTCGAAACAAAGCTCGATAACAAGTTTAATGAATTGCTCGCGCGTCTTCCACCACCACCACCGGCTGCCCCTAACGCACCTCTACAACAACAACAACAACAACAACAACAACGTCACTTTCCAAATCACGTGAGACGAGCACAGCGCGTTCCCATTGACCCTGGGCAAAATTCTGGTGCCGCTGTTGATGCTTCTGCCGCTCCTGCTACTACTGCAGAGGTGGAGGACCATTACGAGGATGAGGTTGACCAAAATCAGAACTACGTGCAACCACCAGCAGCACCACCACCAGGTCGTCCTCATGCATATCATTGCAACGGTAGGGCTGCACCACCACCTGAGGTACATGACCATCTTCCTAAACTAAAATTGAATATTTCACCATTTGAGGGTAGATATGTTCCTGATATATATCTTACTTGGGAGTTAGAAACTGAACAACGATTTACATGTTTACAATATCCCGAGAGAGACGTGTTCCTGCTGCTGTTTGTGCTTTCACTAGCTTTGCATGTGTTTGGTGGTCTGAACATTGTAGATTATATCCTATTCCAGCTACTTGGGCTGCTTTGAAAACTGCTATGCGTACTCTTTGGGTTCCACCATATTATCAACGTGAATTACTTCAAAAATTGCAGCATTTAAGACAAGGAAAAAACTCTGTAGAAGAATATTATCAGGAATTACAAACTGGCATGATTAGATGTGGTATTGTTGAGTAGAATGAAAGCTATGCTTGCATGTTTTATGGGTGGATTAAATAGAGAGATTCAGACCATTCTAGAGTATAAGGAGTATACTAATATCACTCGTTTATTCCATCTTCTTGTAAAGCTGAACGTGAAGTGCAGGATCGACAGGCATTGGCGCGAACTAACTTTTCTGCAGGTCGATCTTCATCATGGACACCACGTGCATCCTCTACTTCCACTCCACCAGCACCTCCATCAGGTGCCACCTCCAGCCGTGATACAAGAAAGTAGGCACAACCACCACTATCTGTAAAGAGCACACCTGCTGGACCTGCGCAGAGCTTTTCTTCTTCCATGGCATCAACAGGGCACACAAGTGATATTATTTCTCGTCGTTGTAAGGGAAGAGGACATTTTGCGAGAGAATGCCAATCTCAGCGTGTGATGATTGCTACTAAGGATGGTGGGTATGTGTCCGCTAGTGACTATGATGAGGAGACTTTGGCTCCTATTACACATGAAGAACACGGTGGAGACGATTCTGATCATGAGACGCAATACATGGCTGCTGAAGATGCTGACAGGTATGAATGTTTAGTTGCTCAACGTGTTTTGAGTGTGCAGGTTACATAAGCTGAGCAAAATCAGAGGCATAATTTGTTCCATACAAAGGGAGTTGTGAAGGAACGTTCTATTCGCGTCATCATAGATGGAGGGAGCTGCAATAACTTGGCTAGCATGGAGATGGTGGAGAAGCTATCTCTCAGCACAAGACCACATCCACATCCTTACTACATCCAATGGTTCAACAACAACGGCAAGGTTAAGGTAACACGTACTGTTCGTGTGCATTTTAGTATCTCTACATATGCTGATTATGTTGATTGTGATGTGGTACCTATGCAAGCATGTTCCTTATTACTTGGTAGACCATGGCAATTTGATAAAAAAATTGTACATCATGGTAGAAACAATCAGTATACTCTTGTTCATAAGGATAAAAATATTACTTTACTTCCTATGACTCCTGATTCCATTTTGAAAGATGATATTAATAGAGCTAATAAAGCAAAACAGGAGAAAATAAAAAGTGAAAATCAGATTGTGGAAAAAGAATTAGAGCAACAAATGCAGCCTAATAATAAACCATCTAGTGTTCCTTCTGAAATTAAATTGAAAAGTGCATGTTTACTTGCCACCAAATCCGATATTGATGATTTAGATTTTAGCAAATCTGTTTGCTATGTTTTTGTGTGCAAAGAGGCATTATTTTCATTCGAGGACGTGCCTTCCTCTTTGCCTCCTGCTGTCACTAACATTTTGCAGGAGTTCGCTGACGTCTTTCCACAAGACGTGCCACCGGGATTACCACCTATTCGAGGGATTGAGCATCAAATTGACTTAATTCCCAGTGCATCATTACCCAACCATGCACCATATCGTACCAATCCAGAGGATACGAAGGAGATTATGCATCAAGTACAAGAACTGCTCGACAAAGGTTATATACGCGAATCCCTTAGTCCTTGTTTTGTTCCTATCATTTTAGTGCCGAAAAAGGATGGTACGTCGCGTATGTGCGTTGATTGTAGAGGCATTAATAATATTACTATTCGTTATCGTCATCCTATTCCTAGGCTAGATGATATGCTTGATGAATTGAGTGGCTCTACAATATTCTCCAAAGTTGATCTGTGTAGTGGATACCATCAAATTCGTATGAAATTGGGAGATGAATGGAAAACAACATTTAAAACTAAGTTTGGATTATATGAGTGGTTAGTCATGCCTTTTGGGTTAACTAATGCACCTGGTACTTTCATGAGGTTAATGAACGAAGTTTTACATGCTTTCATTGGACGATTTGTGGTAGTTTACTTTGATGACATATTGATTTATAGCAAATCTTTGGAGGAACATTTGGAACATTTAGGTGCTGTTTTTATTGCTCTACGTGATGCATGTTTGTTTGGTAACCTTGGAAAGTGCACCTTTTGCACCGACCGAGTATCTTTTGTTGGCTATGTTGTTACTCCACATGGAATTGAAGTTGATAAAGCCAAGATTGAAGCTAATGAGAGTTGGCTGCAGCCCAAAACAGTCACACAAGTGAGGAGTTTCCTGGCGTCGCTGGTTTCTATAGGCGTTTTGTGAGAGATTTCAACACCATTGCTGCACCTCTCAACGAGCTTACAAAGAAGGATGTGCCTTTTGTTTGGGGTACCGCACAGGAAGAAGCCTTCACGGTATTGAAAGATAAGTTGACACATGCTCCTTTACTCCAACTTCCTAATTTTAATAAGACTTCTGAGCTTGAATGTGATGCTAGTGGAATTGGATTAGGAGGTGTGTTATTACAAGATGGCAAACCTGTTGCATACTTTTCTGAAAAATTGAGTGGGCCTAGTCTGAACTATTCTACTTATGGTAAAGAATTATATGCTCTTGTTCGGACCTTAGAAACATGGCAACATTATTTATGGCCAAAGGAATTTGTTATACATTCTGATCATGAATCTTTGAAACACATTAAAAGTCAAGCAAAACTAAACTATAGACATGCTAAATGGGTTGAATTCATTGAGACTTTCCCTTATGTCATTAAACACAAGAAGGGTGAAGAAAATGTTATTGCTGATGCTTTGTCTCGTCGTTATACTATGCTTTCACAACTTGACTTTAAAATATTTGGTTTGGAGACCATCAAAGATCAATATGTGCATGATTCTGAATTTAAAGATGTATTGCAGAATTGTAAGGAAGGGAGAACTTGGAACAAGTTCATTATTAATGATGGATTTGTGTTTCGTGCTAACAAGCTATGCATTCCAGCTAGCTCCGTTCGTCTTTTGTTGTTGCAGGAGGCGCATGGAGGAGGATTAATGGGACACTTTGGTGTCAAGAAGACGGAGGATATACTTGCTACACATTTCTTTTGGCCAAAGATGAGACGGGATGTTGAGAGTTTTGTTGCTCGCTGCACTACATGTCAAAAAGCTAAGTCACAACTCAATCCTCATGGTTTATATATGTCTTTGCCTGTACCTAGTGTTCCTTGGGAGGATATATCTATGGACTTTGTTTTAGGTTTACCTCGAACAAAGAAGGGGAGGGATAGCATATTTGTTGTCGTGGATAGGTTCTCGAAAATGGCACACTTTATACCATGTCATAAAAGCAATGATGCTATTAATGTTGCTGATTTGTTCTTTCATGAAATTATTCACTTGCATGGTGTGCCAAATATTATTGTTTCAGACCATGATACTAAATTTCTTAGCCACTTTTGGAGATGTTTATGGGCTAAGTTGGTGACTAAACTGCTTTTTAGTACTACTTGTCACCCCCAAACTGATGGACAAATTGAAGTAGTCAATAGAATATTGTCTACTATGCTTAGGGCTGTTTTGAAGAATAACAAGAAAATGTGGGAAGAATGCTTGCCTCATATTGAATTTGCTTATAATTGTTCATTGCGTTCTACTACTAAGATGTGCCCTTTTGAAATTGTGTATGGTTTCCTACCTCGTGCACGTATTGATTTGTTGCCTCTTCTATCTCCGGAGAAGGTTAATTTTGATGCTAAAGAACGTGCTGAATTGATTTTAAAAATGCATGAGTTATCTAAGGAAAACATTGAGCGTATGAATGCTAAATATAAACTTGCTGGAGATAAGGGTAGAAAACATGTTGTGTTTGCACCTGCAGATCTTGTTTGGTTACATTTGCTTAAGGATAGATTTCCTAATTTGCGCAAATCAAAGCTAATGCCACGTGCTGATGGTCCTTTTAAGGTGTTAAAGAAAATAAATGATAATCCTATAAACTTGAGCTGCCTGCATATTTTGGGGTTGGTCCCACTTTTAACATTGCAGATTTGAAGCCTTATTTGGGTGAGGACGATGAACTTTCGTCGAGGACGACTTCATTTCAAGAAGGGGAGGATGATGAGGACATCAATACCATTGTTACACCCACACCCCCTGCTGCTATACATACCAGACCAGTTACTAGAGCTCGCGCACGCGAATTGAATTATCAAGTACTTTCATTTCTTGGTAACGATTCTAAAGTTCATGAGAATATGATGCTGCCTAAATGGGATACATTTGTTTTGCTTACAAATGAAGGGCCTAGCTTGGACAAGAAACATGAACCTTGGAACAAGTTCAAGCATGGAGATGATGGCATGCGCAAGGGGATCAAGAACGGAGTTACAAGTGATGATTTCAGGAATTTGAAGCCACCATAAGGAGTGCATGAAGCCTTGGACGAAATATACAAGATGCCACTTCATAAATTTCGTTTAGAGGCTATTTTAGGTGCTGCGCCACCTTATTATTGGGTCAGGCCCATGTATTTCTGAAATACTTAAGTATAGGCTGTTTTTAGAGTCCGTATGTGTGGGGAAACAAGAGTTAGGGTTGGTTTCGGACCCCTCCTCCAAGGGCCATGAAATCCCCCTCTTCCTCCATATATACAACCCTCAAGGCGTCGTTTAGACTTTGGGTTTTGTTTAGATTAAAAGTTCGCCTTAGCTGCAACTTCGCGTACTTCGTTTGTGTCCAGCGACCAGACCAGGATGTCACAGAACCCCACCTTGATCAATAAAGCTTTCATCTTATATTCGCAATATCCAGATTGCAATCTCAGTTTCTTGCTTGTTCTTCTTTTGCTCACAGGAAGCAGCCCCTCGTGGTCAGGTTTTTCGTGCTCTGGCGTGGTCAATAACCCCTCGGAAGTTGGTTTAGCGATTGCTAAGGCGCAACATCTCGCACGTTCGTCATAAAAAATGGACTCCGGTTGAATTAGTTATGGACAAACGGTGAAATGGGAAAGGCTGAAATGCCAGGGGCCAGACATCCGGGGGTGGGGGCCGGATATCCGGGGTCTGATGTCCAGAACCATGCGGGTTTTATGCTCCAGGAGCCGGATGTCCGGCTTGGGGCCTGGATGTCCGGCCCGACGATTCTAGATCTCGTTTGGGACACCAAAACTCGATTTGGGGCAGAAATAGATGAATTTGGGGGCAAAATTGATGGGATTTCGTGGATGGAAAGTGGGGAAAATTGGGGATATGCTAGATCCACTAGAAACCAAGCAAATCCATGGATCAAAATCAACAAAACCTCATCAAACGAACAAATCACAAAAAAAAATTGGGGGCTATTTTTGGTGGGGATTTTGGAAATTGGGGAAGAAAACAACAAAATTAGGCTAGAAAACACAACGGGGAGGCTCCGAAATCGTGATCAACGTGGCTCCTGATACCAAGATGATGTAGGGTAGAACCCTAGTGGCCCGATCTTTCACGAAAGGAGCGGATCCTGCGATGAACACGAAGAACACGAGGGGGAAAACGAGGGGAAAATCACGAGGGGGACACAAGAGAACACTCAAACCAACAAGAATGATCACACATGCGCTAGATCCATGAACACAAAGGAGATACAAGATCCAAAGTCAACAATGGACGATACAAGAGGTAACCGGTTCTTCTCCGTGAGGAGGTCTTGAATCCACAAAGGGATCTTCCTGTGAGGGGTCTTGAATCCAAGGTGGATCTTCTCCGTAGAGGGGCTGCGGTCTCTCTCGTGGAGTAGATCCGATATGGATGAGCGAAGATCTATCTCTCAAATGAGCTATCACAACGCTAACCCTAAAATGTAGGTGGAGGGGGAGTATATATAGTCTAAGGGGCGAAGGGGTATATGGGCCTCGGCCCAGATGCACTGCACGCAGGCAGGGAAGGCCGGATGTCCGGGCGACGGGCCGGATGTCCGGGCTGGCGGGGTTGGTCTTGTTGCTCTCGGGTTCGGTAGTGTCCGGATTTCCGGGACTTGGGCCGGATGTCCGGCGGCTCGTGAAGGGCCGGATGTCCGGGCCATGGCCGGATGTTCGGCTGTTGTAGGAGCAGACTCTTCTTCCTTCTCCTTCCTTCGCTCCCGCGCACGCTTGGCCTTGGTCCTTCGGCTCTCCTTGGACTCCTCGGGTGTACCTGAGTATGCACAAGGTCTGCGCTTGAAGTAGCATCCATGTCTTACATGCGAAAAGGGAAGATTCGGAAAGGAGCGAGTTTACCTTAGGTCCAAAGGCGTATGCTTGAGTGTACATGGGGATGATCGTAGGATGCTCCGCATCAGCCAGGCCCACGTATTTTCAAAATACTTAAGTATAGGCTGTTTTTAGAGCCCGTATGTGTGGGGAAACAAGAGTTAGGGTTGGTTTCAGACCCCTCCTCCAAGGGCCACGAAATCCCCCCTCTTCCTCCATATATATAGCCCTTAGGGCGTCGTTTAGACTTTGGGTTTTTCTTAGATTAAAAGTTTGCCATAGCTGCAACTTCACGTACTCCGTTTGTGTCCAACGACCAGACCAAGGCGTCATAGAACCCCACCTTGATCAATAAAGCTTTCATCTTATATTCGCAATATCCAGATTGCAATCTCAGTTTCTTGCTTGTTCTTCGTTTGCTCGCAGGAAACATACCCTCGTGGTCAGGTTGATCATGCTCCGGCATGGTCAATAACCCCTCGGAAGTTGGTTTAGCGATTGCTAAGGCGCGACGTCTCGCACGTTCGTAGTCGGATCGTGAAGGTCGACTCCCACAGAAACGATAGCCACCATCTCATCGAAACATCGGGACACCCTCGCCTCTATCACTTACTCTGTCATGTCTATGCACTCACATGCTCCTATATTCCCTATTCACATGATTGCATACATGTAGGGGGAGCCTATACAAGTTACATGTCTTTCCAAAGCTTTACTTACTACTCTTAATATCTTGATCTAAAGCTTTGATGTATGTTGTCATCAATTACCAAAAAGGGGGAGATTGAAAGCACAAGTGCTCCCTAGGTGGTTTTGGTAATTAATGTCAACATATCTCTTGTTGGACTAACATTTTTATCTAGTATGTTTCAGATAAGTTCAACAGTGAAGTGGCATGGACTAGAGGATGTGAAACCCCTTCAAGATCCTAAGGACAAAGGATTGGCTCAAGCTCAAAGCTCAGGACTCTACATTTTCCATTTTAGTGATCCAAGATGACATTGAGTCTATAGGAAAAGCCAATACTATCAAGGAGGGATGAGGTGTTGCTTAATGAGGTTCTTGCTCAAAATGCTTAGTGATATGCTCCAAAGCCCTCAACTAGTTTCCCACATCCACATATGACCTAAACCAAAAGTCAAACTCGGCCCCACCGATTCTTCCTATCTGGCGCCATCGAGTTTCAAATGTCATAGCCACTGCCACAAACCCTAGGCAAACCAGTCTCACCGATAGGGATCTCGGTCTCACAGAGATGGGATTGCAAACTCTCTGTTGCCTATTGCAATACTTTTGGTCTCACCGAAACTTGCGATCGGTCCCACCGAGATTGCAACGTAAACTCTCTGTTTTCCCTTCGTAACGTTTTGGTCTCACCGAAATGAGCGACTGGTCCCACCGAGTTTACCTGACCAACTCTCTGGTTAGCTTATTACCAAAATCGGTCCCACCGAGTTTGTGTAATCGGTCTCACCAAGATTACGTTATGCCCTAACCCTAATCATATCGTTCCTACCGAGTTGCATGTCGGTCCCACCGAAAACCCTAATAGTCACTAGCTTTGCTGAATTGGTCCGACCGAGTTTAACCATTCGGTCCCACCGAGTTTGGGAAGTTATGTGTAACGGTTAGATTTTGTGTGGAGGCTATATATACCCCTCCACCACCTCTTCATTCTTAGAGAGAGCCATCAGAACGAACCTACACTTCCAACTTGCTTTTTCTGAGGGAGAACCACCTACACTTGTGTTGAGACCAAGATATTCCATTCCTACCATATGAATCTTGATCTCTAGCCTTCCCCAAGTTGCTTTCCACTCAAATCTTCTTCCCACCAAATCCAAATCCTGTGAGAGAGAGTTGAGTGTTGGGGAGACTATCATTTGAAGCACAAGAGCAAGGAGTTCATCATCAACACACCATTTGTTACTTCTTGGAGAGTGGTGTCTCCTAGATTGGCTAGGTGTCACTTGGGAGCCTCCGACAAGATTGTGGAGTTGAACCAAGGAGTTTGTAAGGGCAAGGAGATTGCCTACTTCGTGAAGATCTACCGCTAGTTAGGCAAGTCCTTCGTGGGCGATGGCCATGGTGGGATAGACAAGGTTGCTTCTTCGTGGACCCTTCGTGGGTGGAGCCCTCCGTGGACTCCTCCTCCTCCCTCTTTCTAGGGTTAGCATTGTGTTAGCTCATATGTGACATAGAGCTTCGCTAATCCATCCGAATCTACTCCATCGCGAGGGACGGACACCTCTTCGGAGAAGATCTACTTGGATTTAAGACCCCTAAGGGGAAGACCTCAAGACCTCCTTTCGGAGAAGAACCGGTTACCTATGTATCATCCTTTGTTGGATTCAGATCGTTTATCTCTTTTGTGTTCAAGGATCTAGCATATGTGTGATCGTTCTTGTTGGTTTGAGTGATTCTCTTGTGTTACCCTCCGTGTTTTCCCCTTGTGTTCTTCGTGTTCATCACGGGATCCACTCCTTTCGTGAAAGATCGGCCATCTAGGGTTCCACCCTACGTCATCTTGGTATCTAGAGCCACGTTGATCATGATTTCGGAGCCTCCCCGTTGTGTTTTCTAGCCTTGTTTTGTTGATTTTGTCCCTAATTCGAAAATTCCCCACAAAAATAGCCCCCAATTTTTTTGTTATTTGTTGGTGTGTTGAAGTTTTGTTGTATTTGATCCGCGGATTTCATGTGTTGCAGGTAGATCTAGCTTTCCCCCATCTTTTCCCCAATTTCCATCCACAAAATCTTCCGAATATTGCCCCGAATTTGCCACTTCCACGCGGAGTTCCTTGAGTTCGTCCATGGATCCAGAGCCCGGACATCCGGCCCGAACCCCCGGACATCCGGCCGCTGACATCAACATCTCCATCCACCGCCCCGTTTTCCGTCCAAATTTCGCCAAATTTTGTTCTGGTGCCCACATTCACTTCCGCATACCTCTATCACTTCCACATAGCACCACCATTTACCACACACACCACCACCATTTAACCGCTATCAACTCTGACATTTTGGTCACGTTTTGCTTTGAGAATTTGAGTTGCGGTTCCGTGTCCTCTTGTGTTTCGGCTATTTAGGTACGGTTCGACATCGATATCACCGCCTCTCATCTTCGCCACGGATGCGTCATCGACAACAAACACTTCACCATTTTGACACCATACCGTAAGCAAGGATCAGTAACCTCATCTTGGTATCGTGATATCTCATTCTTGTCATTGCATTGATAACCACATAGCCCAATTTTGCGTATCTTACCCATCGAGACTAGCCTTTGAGTATGGCCGGCAATGTAACTTGTGCACATTAGTGATCATACTTCCCATTGCATACATATCATATCATTGGTCCATATCTTGGTACCATATTTTATGTCACAAAGTTGTCATCGCATACACAATTGCTATCTTGGTTCGTGAAACATTGCATGAGAAAAGAGCTCAAAAGAGAAAGAGCCAAGCAGGCTTTTAAGCAAAAGGGAAAGATAAGCAAAGAGCTTTTAAGCAAGAACCATTGCATCATACTACATTAAGATTGTCAAACTACATTTTTATGCATTAACTCAGTTTTCAATGCATTTATGTGCATAATTCAAATTTGAACTACATGCACATGCTCCAGTGCATATAAATTGGTTAAAGATCAAATCTATGTCCTTGGGTGCATGCTTAGGTCCCATGCAAGAAATGGGAATGAATTTCAAACACCAGGACACCGTTGATTACTGGCAAAACGTTGAGATACTTTATTTTTAAATTCTAGTAAATCCAAAACTCGTCTGAAATTCATGAAACTTGACCTTCTATCATGGAATGGCACCCGACGCTGTGTATTTTTCATGTCCATTTTGAGAGAAGGAGCACTCGAATAATGACAACCAACAAAGGCATTTTTGAAAAAATAGCTGCCACTTTAATATCTCAAACGTTTGTATAATTCAAACTGTGTGCGTTCTATTAACCATTCATGTGACGCCACATGTCTTGGTTTTAATGGGTGTAGGAGGTGCCGTGCCGACAACTGCTTGACCTTGACTGAATGGGAGGTGTGAGAGCGCAGTCCGGTGCATAGGCTGACCGAGAGGCGTGCAAGCTGTCCTCGAATGCGCAGGCTCACCGGGAAGTGTGCGAGCTGTACGTTGCGCAGGCTCACTGGGAAGCGAGCCCTTTGACTTCCATGGCCGCCCGCCTCAGCGGCATGGGACGCCGTCATCGAACACTACCTCTCAGCGCTGCCAGCTACCGTCCTCCTGTGCCCCGCCCGTTGACCCCGGGACAACATGATGCAAAGTGAGAGCAGGATTTGTGCATCTCTTCAACGCAAACGGTTCTTTTGGATGACCCGTGTGCAACAACTTATAAACAATTTGGTGCGATTTGCATCTGTCATATTGGGTATGTTACCATTTGTCAAACTGGAAAGATTGACATTTGTTGGTCTAGTAACATTGCCATTTGTCAACCATGTAACACTGTGATTTGTCAAAATATGAAGCTAAAAATCACCACTAGTGTCTAATTTTTGCAACTAGAATTCAATAATTAAGCATAGATTTCATTCATAGATTAAGCGGTCGTTCTTAATTTATACAAACAGTTCAACTCGACAGCTGAACCGACCCAACTTTTCCCCAATTGTTGGCAACCACGTACTGAAATAGCTAGTTCAACTATATATAGTAGCTAATTTTATGTACGTTGTACAGTTCCACCACATCTATAGTCAGATGAACTGAACAAAATACTACTGCAAAGGGGCTTTGTACTACTTCCGGCTGCCTCGCCTCTGCCAAGCGCGCTCAGTAAAAGGCAGAGGAGCAGGAGCCTACCGATGAGCTGGGCAACCGCAATACGGTGCATGCCGCTGTTGCAGCTTCAGCGATGCTCACCTCAAATGCCCTCTGCCGCTCCATACGACCCCTCTAGAAGCGGTGGTTCTCCTCGTAGATTTCTTGATTCCTTGCCTCTGAGGTGGCGTGTGCCGCTGCCATGGCGGCGGTAAGGCTCTTTGCGTGCTCGACGTGGCGCTCCTCCTCCTCCCGCAGGAACTCGGTGTAGCGCGCAAGGTCGTTGACGCACATGTGGGCATCCACCTCCGCCTCCCACCTTCGGGCGGTGGTGGCGGAGCGGGTGATGACCCCGACGGTCGACGACGGGGTGGTGGCCACGACCACCACCTCCCTCCTTCGGGCCGCGGTTGCGGAGCGGGTGATGGCCACGGTGGCCGGCAGTGGGGTGGCGGCCACAACGGCGGAGGAGCGAGCGATGGCCCTGGCTTTCGATGGTGGTGTGGCGGCAACGGCGGCCGGCAACAGCTGCCGACGGGCACCGGCGACAGAGCTCTAGTGGGTGTTCCACACACACCCAACAGGGACGCCACGTGCACTATACTACTGTCAGGACCCCGATTCCAAGTCACATCGATCTAGCCGGTAACACCTCATATCACTTTGCAGCCTCGCACACGGTATTCCCACGGGTGTCGCCTTACCATGGCCCGTGACCGTTTGCGCCTTTTGGCTCACGTATATGATAGTGTCGCTAGCATCCATATGACAGAGAACCCGGGCCGACATGGCTAGTCGTGAACCCAAAATGGCACTAACCTATGGGGACAGGCATACATGAATCACATCGAGCGTGTCGATCAGCAGTGTGTGAATCCGGGCTGTAGCACTGGGCTAACAGGACTCCGGGAACCCAGGCTGTAGCAGGCTAGGCAGGACCCCGGATGTCACCGCGTGACATTTCCCCGAAGGGACAGACACAGGAACGAAGTGAAACACATGCCGGCCAGTCAAGTGTCCTGAGCAGTAGTGCTGGGCTAACAGGACTCCGGTGAACTGGGCTGTAGAGGACTACTATGGCTCATGGAAGCACTAGACTACATTTCCCCATAAGAGAGGCCGCCAAGGATAAACAACTAGATTGTCGGATCCCACACATACCAAGCATTTCAATCATTCACACAATATGCTCGATATGTGTAAATACAACATGGCATCACAACATAACTCTACAACTCAAGTATTTATCATTAGGCTCCGAGGAGCGAGATATTACAAACATGGGTCTCATGACCCAAAAAAATCATAGCATACAAATCAAACACATGCGGAAGCTTAACATGTCTGAGTACAGACATCTACAAATGGAAAAAAAGCTAAGAAGCCTGACTATCTACCAGATCCAGCCGAGGGCACAAGATCGTAGCTGAGGTATCAAGCTAACGTCGAAGTCCATGCGAAACTACTAGCGAGACTGAAGTCTCTCTCTCTGCAAAACATAAATTAAGCAAAAGTGAGTACAAAGGTACTCAGCAAGACTTACATCAGAACTAGCTACATATGCATAGGTATCAACAAGGGGGGGTGGTGGAGTTTAACTGCAGCAAGCCAGCTTTGAGTCAGTGGCTAACCTGAACTACGACTGCAAGCAACTCCTTTGAGGTGGCGCACACGAGTCCACATATTCACCATTCAATACACCACTATGGAACTGCTCCCGTCTCCCTACGGGAAGGCTATCCATAGCACTCACACTTATGTTGCGAGTTTTAGAGTATCCACTTTCACTTGTCTATGAACTATGCAAGGGGTCCAAGTTTCCATATCCGAGGAATCCGGCTATTCGAATAGATAATGATAACCATGCAGGGGTGTACTTCTTCACACACGCTCCCACCACTTACCACCATATACACGTCATGTATCTCGGCAACCTTCAAGCGGAAGCCTGGCGAGGGTGTTGGCCACGGCCTACCTAAACACTTAAGTCTCTAGTCCAGGTTTATCGCCTATCCAGGTTCAATCCGCAGGGAGTCCAGCCGAGGTTTCCACATACGGCCCCAAACGATGTGAACAGGGTTCCCGAGACACCAAACGGGCGCCTGGTACACCGTGCCACGGTGTATCTACCGCAACATAGCCCACCCCTAGGGTCAGCGCTACGCACGGCCGCCAACACATAACCTACAAACAGCAGAAACTAGTTGCAACTCCTGGACAGAGTACTAGGGTGATTAAGAAGCCGAGAGGGTCAATTAAGGATCCCAATGAGTGGTAGTAGCTGTTCATGGATCACAGACACAGAATTCAGTTCCTGAGGATGGCTGCAATGAGACAACCCACCATGTACTCCTACATGGCCTCTCACCGCTACCTTTACCAAATCGTGTTCAAACACTTAGCTCACACACAGTAGGACATGTTCACACACCTTCGATTCATCCCCGATGAATCAGACCGGACACAACTCTATGCAGTAGCAGGCATGACAAACAAGCATGAATGAGTAGGCACATCAGGGCTCAAACAACTCCTACTCATGCTAGTGGGTCTCATCTATTTACTGTGGCAATGACAGGTCATGCAGAGGATAAGGGGTTAAACTACCGCAACATGTAATAGTTGAATCGTTGTTGTCCTAATGTAGTAAAAGAGAGCAGGAGCGAGAGAGTGGTTTGTATCGGAATGAACAAGGGGGTTTTTCTTGCCTGGCACTCCTGAAGATAATATAGTTCTTCATCGATGTCATCGATCACGTCGTCGGAAACATCGGCGTCTGAGAGGGGACGGTTACTGGCAAACAGGGAAGGACACAATCAATGCCATGCAACAATATGATGCATGAATGAGACATGGCAATATTCTGTTGATTGGCCTAATGCAACTAGCAACAAGTTCAATGGAGTTGGTTTGAACACTAGGTTCAAATTCAAACTCCATATGTGCTTTATTAAATGCCATTTATTTGTTTTGTCCAAAATAGAGGACAAACTGCATGAAAATGCCATAAACAGATTCCTTGAATTTTTCTGATAATTTTTCATATATAATTTATTTCATTTGGAGTTACGGTTGAATTTCTATGATTTTTAGAAGTTTAGGCAATTTTCTGGAATTTCCTGAATAAGAATAAATTCAAAAAATAAATAACTACGTCAGCATGACACCACTATGATGTCAGCATTCAACAGCGGCTGACCAGGTCAAACCTGACGTGTGAGGGCCACACGTCAGTGGCACAGGGCTGTTTAGCTCGCTGACAGGTGGGCCAGGTCAACGGCCATGTCAACGGGTTCAACTCTGACGCGTGGGTCCCGCTGGGTTAATCTAAACTAAACAGAAAATGAAGCCCGGGGTTAATTAGGGCGTGGGTCCCATATGTCAGTGGCTGTGGGGTTAAATTAGCAATGTCATTAGCCACTAATGAAGGTGCCACGTCGGCGGCTAAACGCCGGTGCTAAGCACAGCACGAGGCGACGCCTGTCCGGCCAACTCCGGCGACGGGAGCTCGCGTGGCCCGGCATGTTGGAACGCCCGCAGCAGGGCGCATCCGATGGTGGTGTTGGCTGTACCTGGGGTGGTCTGTGGCGGCGGCGGCAAGTTGGGCGGCGGCCGGAGTTCGGGCGTGCTCGGGTTCGGTGTTAGGGCGCACGGCAGGTGGCAAGGAGGGGTGCTGAGGCCTCCTGGAGGTGCACTGAGTGCAGTGACGCGCTCGGTTTGGACGGAGGTGTACCAAAACGATGACTGCGACAAGTCCGACACCGGTGAGGTCTCGGTCTCGACGGAAACGCGGGCTACGATGAGCTAATGGGCATGGGAGTAGGGGGGTCGATAGAGGAGCTCACCGCGAGTGCAGAGGTGGCCTCGGTGTGCTTGGGGAGGCACCGGAGCAAGCGGGGCGGCGAGAGGGATCTCCGGCGGCCGACGAGGGAAACGGCAATGGGGGCGGCGTTGCGGCGCCTCCGGGGCCTCGTGGGTCGTCGAGGAGGTCGGGGACGTCGAGGCGGAGCTTGCAGTCTTAACGAGGGGTCGAGGGGGAGGCGGTGGCCGCGGCGAACAGCGTTGGTGGCGACGGCTGCGCTCGGGCATGAGATGGAGAGAGAGCAGAGGAGGGAAAGAGCTCGGGAGAGAGTGAGGACGGTCAGGGAGGCTGCGTGTCGACGTCCAGGGCATCCAGAGCGTCGAGGGAGAACGGCAAGCAGGAGCTGGCGAGGCGCGTGGCCATCGCACGGCGAGCACGCACTCGTCCTTCTGTCCAGGGAGGAAGACGACAGGGAGGCTATGGTGGTGGGCTGGGCCGGCCACTTGGGCCGCCAGGTAAGCCCGGGTGAGATTCCTTCTCTCTCTGTGCTTTCTGTTTTTCTTTTCTATTTCTGTTATTTTGTTTTGATTTAGTAAAAATGCTAAAGCATTTTGTAAAATGCTGCAATAATTTGTGGACACTCCATGGATTATTCCAGTGGCCCACATTTAATTTCAGCATTATTTGAGCATTTAAATTATTTATAGTGTTTAAATGCCCAAAGTCAAATACAATATGATTTAATTCACAAATCCAGGAATGACCTAGAAAAGTGTGCACCATTTTTGTCAAAGGTCCTAGACCAATACAAAAGTGATGAACATTTATGAAGGCCATTTTGGGTTCGTTGAAAAGATTTAATTTGAACCTATTTCAATTCATTTGGTGCTAGGGCTTGGATCAATCCCCATTTCAAGTTTATTTAAATTGTAAACATGATGACATGAGAAACAAGCAAAGGCAACACGGGCTGAGCTAGGGCTGTGACAACTCACCCCCACTAAATAAGAATCTCGTCCCGAGATTCAAGACGTGAGGTAAGAAGACAGAGGGGGCACAAACTAACACGATCTTCACGATCCAGGTTCCACTTCATAAGAACGATGACACGATCACCATCTTTGTTTCGATGTCTTGCTCTAAGAACTCCATCCAACCCGATAACGGAAAGAAAGGAAACTCTCAAAGAATCGATCTTCTCGAAGATCGAGCAACCGACGATCAACTCACAGAATGAGACATAGCGGCATCTGTCGAGATGAGACGCGATACACACATCAAGAATGATGGAAATGAGCATATGACAAGGTTTAAATAAGTAGCGGAATTCCCACACCCAGGAGGGTGGTGAACGGTGTCAACGTAGCGAGGAGTTGGGTTGCCATGATACCACAACGAGACACCTTAAGGAAGGTGACTCGCAGAAATATTCCCTTAAGTGGCAAAAAGAATTACTTTTGATCCATAGATCATTGAAACTCTTCATACCAGCTTAAGGCAATTTATAATTGATCGTTTGAAATAGCTCGAAGAAATGGCATACTCGGACTAGGATGGATGATGTGGACTACCTTGTTGAAGAGAACGCAAGGGATGGTTTTGCTTGCGCGTGCTCTCAAGAACTTGAGCATTTCCGTATTCATCAAGGTTCTACCAACAACCGTGTTGAGGATCCTGGCAACACATCTTACTACCTTGACGAATAGTGATGGACGATGCAGATGCATAGAAAGACACCCCTTTCTCAAATTTCACCTTAGCGAGGCCAAGGGAACAAAATCTGGATGATCGACCGAGAGACATTTAGCACTCCGCTTCTAATGTTCTCCTTGATGTACTAGGTACCACGGTCAGTGCTTAAAAGCATCAACATGGCCATCAAGTAAAGGTCGGACTTCGGAAGCACAACAATCCATAAGGAACAACTATTGGAATAAATTCTACGAGATCCTTATGGGGAGGTGGCCAACTTTCTCAATCAGGATACTACAATAATAAGTCTTCCGGTTGGGTGTGTTGGCCACAACATCCACTTTACCGGGTACAGAGAGACCAATATTATAGTTCTTGGGAAACATTCCAACCATCATATCTGCCTGAGATTCAGATCTGGTTGGTAACATAACAGTTCAGACAACACGTATGAAAAGGAAAGTTTGCAACACAAATCGACGAGATGATGTTGCGAGATTCTCGGGAAATGAACTATGACAGCAAGCTCCAAAACATGAGCCGGTTCTGCTACATACATGTGAGCATGTTGTCCAAGACAAGAATGACCACATAGTAGTCTTATAATAAAACACTATCGAGTTCTAGTTGGGAACCATCATCAAGGATATCAAAGTCCTTGCATAAGGCATGCTCTTAAGAAGGAACTTCTTCTCCTTGAACCATTCAATCAGTGGCTTGGTGTGCTAGGAATACATATAGAATGAAGGTTGCAAGTATCCAGAACACAGAATACTTTGCACATATGCATGACTGACTTGGGATGATTCCAGAGGAAGCAAAACAAACCTTTCTCAAATTCATGGCGGCAACTTACACCTAAAGCACATGAATTCGAGGAAGTCACTTCTTCCATCCAAGCATAGGCTTCATGAACGGAACACGAAGGCATTGCTTACAAAGTTTTCAACACTAGGTTGATATTCAACATGAATCATGGGGGAGACAAAAAGCTGCTGATGGGCTCAACAGCAACTCATCGGAATTTCCATATCACTGGACTTCCACCATCATGTGAACACGGTGATAGCATTGGTCAGACCAAAGGATGTAATGGTGTATGCTCGAGGGATCAACCACGAGTAAGACAACATTACGAACATCATTGGTTCTGATTTGGCTTGACGATAGCCCATACTCAAGTCAAAGTTTTGACAAGACAATAGATCCAACAACTGATCAGGAGGACCAATTGGTGAAGATATCATCTTTCTTCAACACACACACAAACACAAAGATATCCCTTCAGAAAGAACCAAATTCGGCAAAGCTTTTTATCTTCCAAATCTCCAAGTTGTTGTTTAGCTTAACCAACTAGCTCAGGGGTATCCAACACAGATTCTTGGAGAAGGGGTGGTTTACAAGAAACCAACTTGATCACGAACTCAACATAGCGGTCAGGTGACAACCTGGTAACACTTTCGAGAAGACATTCGGAAAATCACGAACCACCGATATGTCACTAAGCTCGAGAACAACCTTGCTTTTCAGGGAAAGATGATATGATCGAAAGAGTGGGGGATTTGACAAAATCCAAACTCATCAATCGAAGAGTGCACCAGAAACAAGGACTAGGTAGCACGGTCTATCTTAGAACGATGATTCAATAACCAACACGCTAAGAATGAAATTATTGTCCTTTAACTACCAAGCAACGGAGTTGCTAGGAGTATAGATTTCACGCATCACGATTCACTTGTCGGATAACATGGGGACCAAGGAATGAACAATGATGGCAAGAAGTATCACTGTATCAAGAGTTCATAGGATGGTGTGCAATTTCCATGACATTCTTGACATAAAGATGGTAATACCCCAAGATAGAACAGAATCAAAAACTGGATTGGCATTTGATTTTCAGATTACAACTACTTTGACCCAATCCTAGAAATGGATGAGGTACTGGAGTTTGTTTCTCGTAGTCATTCTGAAATAGAACGGCTCGACGGACCACAAGAATAATAGGCACCGATGAACGAATGCTCACATACTCTTGACTATCAATTGATAGATGAAGGTCGGAACATAACGGAAGGGGGACAACTCAAGGGAACATATAACTTTCTGAGTTGTGGATGCATAGATTAGTATGTCGAACGAGTTCAACATATTTCTTCCGGATAACCCATGCAGGAAGGTAGGGTTGGCAGAGTGACAACATAGAATGGAGAAGTCATCAGGAGCACTCTGTTGTGACCTTTTGGTTCAAAAGAACTCCTCCCAAGAATGGTCCATGATAATCGGAAGAAGGATGTACCACGAACCTCGAGGACTACCGCAAAGGTTACTAATATCCTAAAGGAACTAGCAACACTATCAACATGAGATAAGTAGGGTGAATCTCGGGTTCAAGAACCTATGAATAGAATACCTACCACTACATGGCATCACGGGATGCTTTTGAGAATGGTGGCCAGAATCATCACACCGGGAACACAAAACATGGCTAGATTACTAGGTGACTCCCTAAACACCTAGGGTCATAATAATAGCTCCAACATATATGTCGAGGCAACAGAGTACCTCAACTCACCGATTAGTGTGATTAATCTGGCCCAAATGGACATCAGGAACAGGAGGAAGGGGTTTGCAACTGCATCAGACTATTTGGAGACCTGGGATGACTCGGACAGCATAACGGCTGTAAATGCTCAAAAGATTTGAGACATCTTGCAAAATGGTGGCATACCCACTCAACAACACAACATCAAGGTTCTGAGGCCAGCTATGAACATATGGAAGTAGTAGGAACTAAACTGAGGCTTAAACTCAACAATCCTAGGCAACTACGGTTTAGTAACACATCATCCTGAGAGATAGAAGAGAAGCCTAGTTCTTAACCCCCACAGAAAAGAAGAGGGCGACTCAGATCAGAAGGAATAAGGTATAAGAAGTAAAAAGAGCCTTACGTTCCCTTCCATAATCATTCCCCTACAAAACTAAAGCATTTCTAGACACAACTTCGACCAGTATGGCTTGGTAATCCTATAGGCAGTCAGGCTCTGATACCAAAGCTGTCAGGACCCTGATTCCAAGTCACATCGATCTAGCCGGTAACACCTCACATCACTTTGCGGCCTCACGCACGGTATTCCCACGGGTGTCGCCTTACCATGGCCCGGGACCATTTGTGCCTTTTGCCTCACGTATATGATAGTGTCGCTAGCATCCATATGACAGAGAACCCGGGCCGACATGGCTAGTCGTGAACCCAAAACGGCACTAACCTATGGGGACAGGCATACATGAATCACATCGAGCGTGTCGATCAACAGCGTGTGAATCCGGGCTGTAGCACTGGGCTAACAGGACTCCGGGAACCCAGGCTGTAGCAGGCTAGGCAGGACCCCGGATGTCACCGCGTGACATTTCCCCGAAGGGACAGACACAGGAACAAAGTGAAACACATGCCGGCCAGTCAAGTGTCCTCAGCAGTAGTGCTGTGCTAACAGGACTCCGGTGAACCGGGCAGTAGCGGACTACTATGGCTCATGGAAGCACTAGACTACATTTCCCCATAAGAGAGGCTGCCAAGGATAAACAACTAGATTGTCGGATCCCACACATACCAAGCATTTCAACCATTCACACGATATGCTCGATATGTGTAAATACAACATGGCATCACAGCATAACTCTACAACTCAAGTATTTATCATTAGGCTCCGAGGAGCGAGATATTACAAACATGGGTCTCATGACCCAAAAAAATCATAGCATACAAATCAAACACATGCGGAAGCTTAACATGTCTAAGTACATACATCTACACATGGAAAAAAGCTAAGAAGCCTGACTATCTACCAGATCCTGCCGAGGGCACAAGATCGTAGCTGAGGTATCAAGCTAATGTCGAAGTCCACGCAGAACTACTAGCGAGACTGTAGTCTCTCTCTGCAAAACGTAAATTAAGCAAAAGTGAGTACAAAGGTACTCAGCAAGACCTACATCAGAACTAGCTACATATGCATCGGTATCAACAAGGGGGGGTGGTGGAGTTTAACTGCAGCAAACCAGCTTTGAGTAAGTGGCTAACCTGAACTACAACTGCAAGCAACTCTTTTGAGGTGGCGCACACGAGTCCACATATTCACCATTCAATACACCACTATGGAGCTGCTCCCGTCTCCCTACGGGAAGGCCATCCATAGCACTCACACTTATCTTGCGAGTTTTAGAGTATCCACTTTCACTTGTCTATGAACTATGCAAGGGGTCCAAGTTTCCATATCCGAGGAATCCGACTATTCGAATAGATAATGATAACCTTGCAGGGGTGTACTTCTTCACACACGCTCCCACCACTTACCACCATATACACGTCATGTATCTCGGCAACCTTCAAGCGGAAGCCTGGTGAGGGTGTCGGCCACGGCCTACCTAAACACTTAAGTCTCTAGTCCAGGTTTATCGCCTATCCAGGTTCCATCCGCAGGGAGTCCGGCCGAGGTCTCCACATATGGCCCCGAACGATGTGAACAGGGTTCCCGAGACACCAAACGGGTGCCCGGTACATCGTGCCACGGTGTATCTACCGCAACATAGCCCACCCCTAGGGTCAGCGCTACGCATGGCCGCCAACACATAACCTACAAACACCAGAAACTAGTTGCAACTCCTGGACGGAGTACTAGGGTGATTAAGAAGCTGAGAGGGTCAATTAAGGATCCCAATGAGTGGTAGAAGTTGTTCATGGATCACAGACACAGAACTCAGTTCCTGAGGACGGATGCAATGAGACAACCCACCATGTACTCCTACATGGCCTCTCACCGCTACCTTTACCAAATCATGTTCACACACTTAGCTCACACATAGTAGGACATGTTCACACACCTTCGATTCATCCCCGATTAATCAGACCTGACACAACTCTATGCAGTAGCAGGCATGACAAACAAGCATGAATGAGTAGGTACATTAGGGCTCAAACAACTCCTACTCATGCTAGCGGGTTTCATCTATTTACTGTGGCAATGCCAGGTCATGCAGAGGATAAGGGGTTCAACTACCGCAACATGTAACAGTTGAATCGTTGTTGTCCTAATGCAGTAAAAGAGAGCAGGAGCGAGAGAGTGGTTTGTATCGGAATGAACAAGGGGGTTTTACTTGCCTGGCACTCCTGAAGATAATATAGTTCTTCATCAATGTCATCGATCACGTCGTCGGAAACATCGGCGTCTGAGAGGGGACGATTAATGGCAAACAAGGAAGGACACAATCAATGCCATGCAACAATATGATGCATGAATGAGACATGGCAATATGCTGTTGATTGGCCTAATGCAACTAGCAACAAGTTAAATGGAGTTGGTTTGAACACTAGGTTCAAATTCAAACTCCATATGTGCTTTATTAAATGCCATTTATTTGTTTTATCCAAAACAGTGGACAAACATTGTTCAAACATGCATGAAAATGCCATAAACAGATTCCTTGAATTTTTCTGATAATTTTTCATATATAATTTATTTCATTTGGAGTTACGGTTGAATTTCTATGATTTTTAGAAGTTTAGGCAATTTTCTAGAATTTCCTGAATAAGAATAAATTCAGAAAATAAATAACTACCTCAGCATGACGTCACTATGATGTCAGTAGTCAACAGCGGCTGACCAGGTCAAACCTGACGTGTGGGGGCCACACGTCAGTGGCACAGGGCTGTTTAGCTCGCTGACAGGTGGGCCAGGTCAATGGCCACGTCAGCGGGGTTAACTCTGACGCGTGGGTCCCGCTGGGTTAATCTATACTAAACAAAAAATGAAGCCCGGGGTTAATTAGGGCGTGGGGACCATATGTCAGCAGCTGTGGGGTTAAATTAGCAGCGTCATTAGCCACTAATGAAGGTGCCACGTTGGGGGCTAAACACCGGTGCTAAGCACAGCACGACGGTGACGCCTGTGCGGCCAACTCCGGCGACGGGAGCTCGCCTGGCCCGGCGCATTGGAACACCCGCAGCAGGGCGCATCCGATGGTGGTGGTGGCTGGACCTGGGGTGGTCCGTGGCGGCGGCGGCAAGTTGGGCGGCGGCCAGATTTCGGGCGTGCTCGGGTTCGGTGTTAGGGCGCACGACAGGTGGCAAGGAGGGGTGCTACGGCCTCCTGGGGGTGCACTAAGTGCAGTGACGCGCTCGGTTTGGACGGAGGCGTACCAAAACGACGACGATGATAAGTCCGGCGCCGGTGAGGTCTCGGTCTCGACGGAAACGTGGGCAACGATGAGCTAATGGGCATGGGAGTAGGGGGGGTCGGTAGAGGAGCTCACCACGAGTGCAGAGGTGGCCTCGGCGTGCTTGGGGAGGCACCGGAGCAAGCGGGGCGGCGAGAGGGATCTCCCGCGGCCGATGAGGGAAACGGCGACGGGGGCGGCGTTGCGGCGCATCCGGGGCCTCCTGGGTCGTCGAGGAGGTCGGGGACGTCGAGGCGGAGCTTGCAGGTATGATGAGGGGTTGAGGGGGAGGCGGTGGCTGCGGCGAACGGCGTCGGTGGGGACGGCTGCGCTCGGGCATGAGATGGAGAGAGAGCAGAGGAGGGAAATAGCTCGGGAGAGAGTGAGGACGGTCGGGGAGGCTGCGTGTCGACGTCCGGGGCGTCCAGAGCGTCGAGGGAGAGCGGCAAGCAGGAGCTGGCGAGGCGCGTGGCCAGTGCACGGCGAGCACGCGCTCGTCCTTTTGTCCAGGGAGGAAGACGACAGGGAGGCTGTGGTGGTGGGCTGGGCCGGCCACTTGGGCCGCCAAGTAAGCCCGGGTGAGATTCCTTCTCTCTCTCTGCGTTCTGTTTTTCTTTTCTATTTCTGTTATTTTGTTTTGATTTAGTAAAAATGCTAAAGCATTGTGTAAAATGCTGCAATAATTTGTGGACACTCCATGGATTATTCCAGTGGCCCACATTTAATTTCAGCATTATTTGAGCATTTAAATTATTTATAGTGTTTAAATGCCCAAAGTCAAATACAATATGATTTAATTCACAAATCCAGGAATGACCTAGAAAAGTGTGCACCATTTTTGTCAAAGGTCCTAGACCAATACAAAAGTGATGAACATTTATGAAGGCCATTTTGGGTTCGTTGAAAAGATTTAATTTGAACCTATTTGAATTCATTTGGTGCTAGGGCTTGGATCAATCCCCATTTCAAGTTTACTTAAATTGTAAACATGATGACATGAGAAACAAGCAAAGGCAACAAGGGCTGAGCTAGGGCTATGACAACTACACCAGGGACTGCGCCACTGCCGCAGTGTAGCCTCCCAGCTGGAGCTGTCCTCTGATGACGGCGGAGTGGCTGAGCGAGGACGATCGACTGGTGCCATTGGCGATTGTGGGAGTAGCAGACGAGATAAGTTACAGAGAGGGAGGGGAAAATGCGACGCATGACTCGCCTGTCGTGAGGGTTTTTATAGCAGGCCGGCAAGCATTGGGATTTTCGGGGATTTCACCGAGTCAGGCGGGAATCTTGTGCGGGAACTTGCGAGGTTGTGTGGGAATGGGCTCATCGACGATTCATTGGCGCCACCGTTTGGCCAAAATAACGCCCCCGCGCGCTGTGCAAGGTTGCGTTGTAAGCCGTCTGCGGCAGCGAGGCTACAAGACGTGCGAGAGGAGGACGAAAGGCCACGTACACCTTCGTTTATAAAAAATGTTTGCGATTTAATTACCTACTATACCCCCGTCTTGGTTTATAAGTATGATTTAACTAATAAAATACGAATGCATGTCTCCAAAGATTAGATAGTTGGATTCGTATTTGAACATAGTTTCCAATTATATATTTTTTATAACATGCATTAAAATTTTGTTGGTTAAATTTGAGGGCAAAGTATGGCACAGAATATAAAGGGGACTATAGACTAGACGGAGGTGGTAGCACACAACTGCTCTCTATGCAGCGACGCAACTGTCGGCCGGCTTGTAGGCGATGATTTCATGTGTGTTCAACTGCTCTATGTGTGTGGTTGCTTGCGGTTCAGGCAGCCGCGGCGTGCTCTGCTCGCGTCCTGCCGTGCGCACTCTGCTCTCGCGTCCCTCCAGGTGCTCTGCCCTCGCCCCTCCATGCGTGCTGCCAGTGTTTGGGCCGGCGCACGATCATGTACGTTCGTGTGCATGCGGTTGCACCGGGCGTGGTGCGACGATGCAGTTGCCCGCTGCAAAAACTGCCATGCGGACGCGCCAAGAATCCACGCTGCCTGGCCCCCTTTTATTCTTGCGGCCATTTACCTTCATCTCTCGTCTCACATGACACAATAAGCACACCACGAGGACACATACAGAGAGGAGATCCAGCGGTTCCAATGGCGCTCCCCGTGGCTCCAACGGCGCTCCCTGCGGCCGACGACGACAACGGCGGGCAGTTGACCACGCAACACGTCATGGACAACCACGTGAGGGGGAAGGCTCTCTCGGTGGTGTACATGAATTATCCGGTCTCGGTGGAGAGCTCCATCCAAACTATGGAGCAGTTCCTTGCCGAGGACAAGTACAAGTGGTCGGCCTCGACCTCGAGTACACCATGGGTTGTGCCGGGCACGGTTAGAAGGTTGCCGTCGCCCATTTATGCATGCAACATGACGTCCTCGTCTACCACTACCTCTTGTCCACAATGCCTTGCAAGCGTTTCTCCAGGTTTATCAACAGCTCCGACTACAGTTTCGCTGCGGTGGACACCACCAACGAGCTAAAAGCGCTCAAGGTTTTGGGCTTGAAATGCCCGAGTCTTGTCAACATCCAGTGCCACTACAAGGTCTGGGGCAACGACAAAAACAAATTGAACTCCCTGGTTGACCTCGCCTAGGCCATCATCGACCCCTACTACATGAAGATGAAGAATGATAGCAATAAGGACAAGGACGCCTGGCATAGTGTGTGGCATGAGAGACTGGATGAACAACATGTCAAGTACGCGGCCATGGATGCGCACACAAGCTACGAGATGTGCAGGCGGATCGTTGACATGAGGAACTGTCTTCTTCCGGACCCAGACAAGGGATCGAGCCATATAGCAGTGGAGGGAGCGTCACAAGAAGTAGATGACTAGACGATCATTTCTCCTACTTTAGAATGCATGCAATTGTTTATTGAGGTGTGTGCGAATGATCTGTATAGTCACTTATGTAATTGGATGTTTATTTCAGTTATATATGTATATATATATATATATTCTACTATAGACAGAGAAAATCACACGGGTTATTAGCAGCAATCGTTTGTGTTATTATTGGTCTTCACACACATTTCTGATTACCGACCTGCTTGCCGCGTATCACACACATCTTGTTCAGTTGAACCGTTTCCATTGTGTTGCCTAATCACACACAGTTCATCCTAGTGAACCGTATCTGTATATTGCACACTCCTTCATCCGGCTGCCTGTTTCTTTTGTTCCTCCTCATCCCAAACACTTAAATGAACTAAACCGTATGCCCTGCATCGCACACGCAACTAAAGTCTGAACCATGATCGAAGTGTCAGATTTGGACCATCCTGCAGTAGTGATTGTCCACTTCCTCCAGACCGAAGAACTCCCCGGTGACCAAGATGAAGCTGAAAAAGTAGCCCAGAGGGCCAGTATGTATCAGTTTGTCGATGACACTCTATACATAAGGAGGCCCAACGTAGCTCTCCGACAGACAAAGATGGTGTCGACAGGATAGCCTGTCGGGGAAAACTCATTTATTTATATTAAAGGGGCATCTCGCTTCGGCATGGACGTACACATGCATGATTTCCCGACAAGGTTCATCTTTTTCATTCATATGCTAATACAAGTACAAGTATTACAGAACACAAAGATGGACTCGAGAGATTACATTATTTGAATTAAAATTTGGCGATTGCCTACAGATTTAAGATTGAAAAAAGATAAGTGCTCCGTAATGCCCTTTCTTGTCCCTCTCCTCCTAGGCATCACCGTCAAAGGCGAGGAGGGCAGAAGGAGCGCCTAGGAAAGAGCCCAGCCCGCTCCTGTCGGGCTCCAGGAGAGGTAGCCCGGTGGGAAAGGGAGCGCAAGGGAACGCCTCGATGGAGAGCACGACGGAAGGCGGGCCTGTCAACCACCGTCACCAGGGCCAGCAGGACTCGGCAGGGCTAACAGAGCTGCAGCCCGAGAGGAAGCCTGCCGGGGTCCTACTGGAAGGATGCTGGAGGAGCCCGGTAGCACCATCCGCACCTCTGCATCCAACTCCCCGGCAAGTCACATTGTCGGGGAGGAGACGCAGATGCAGATGATGGTGATGCCGCCTGATGAAGATGGTGTGGGTGACGATCAGCCATAGTCAGAGTCGTCGCTCCCCCGCCCGCTACCGTCATCATCACCGTCACTTTCCTCCTCATCGCTTTCGCTCGAGGAGGAGCTTTCGTCGTCGGTCGAGCTCTTCGCGCAGCACCCTAAGCGACTTCCCGAGCGCCCGAAGTTCTTGACGGATATCAAGCCGCTCTCCATTAATTTGAACCGGAGAACGTGCCCCTCCAAGAAGCCATGGGCATGGGCAAAAGTCTTCCAGCCACCGCGGAGATACATCACGTGAGGGGCAGGGAAATCGACATCAACCCACATGCCGCCATTTCCACAACCTCTCATGTGCAGCCTCAGAGCGCGTGGTTGCTCGAGCTCCATCTCCCGCGCAAAGGGAGTTGGAAGAAGAAGATGACCACACAAGGGCTTATGCAGCCTAATGATGAACTCTCGAGGTTGGTCCCCGACGTGGCCTTCCATTAGAGGAGGAGACGTCGGTGGGGGCACAGCCAAGGCGCCACCCCGCCCTCCTCCTCCTCGAGCACCCTCCTTCCTCCTCTCGCGGCGGGCTCCACCACCTCAAGTTTCAGAGGAGGAGGGATGCGCTGCCGAGTAGAAGCCCTCATCGCTGCAATCGGAACACCACTACACCCTCGCCCTCTTACCATGGCTAGGAGAGAAGGATTGCAGAGAAGAAGGAGAAGTGTGTGCAGAGAGGTACTGCCTTTGTCTCTTTTTATAGGGGAGACTAGGCAGGGGGTTGGCCCCTCGCACAGGAAATGGCCGCCCCGCTCCTCCAATGCGGCTTCTCTACACCTTCGGCAGCTTTGGGAATCAAGGCCGACCCTCTACTCCAACCATCAACGCTTGATTTTCAGCCATGGAAATCCTCCCCGTGCCCTGCGCATCCACCACCTACCACGCCCAATGCATGTGGAACACGTGGCAGGTGCTTGCAGGATGGGGGACAAGTGGGATGGCAGTTTCTGCCACGTGATCGTGGGGCGAGGCGAGTCCACAAGCCACGATCGAAGTTCCCCTGCGGTGTTACGCACGACGAGCGGGGAAACCGGAAACTGGCCCGAAATCAAGACCAATGAAGAAGCAATGAAGACCTCAAAGAGCTGACACCTTCAACAACCCTACCTGTGCACTTATTAGGCCCTACCCCGACGTTGCTCAGCAACGCGTTCGGGGTAGGCCCGAGGGCTTCTGTCAATGCAACAAACCCGGGGTCTGTTGCCCAGACTGTGCACAGGCACAAGATCAAGGTTGATGCGCCAACCCAAGCTAGGATACAAGAAACCAAGAGATTCGAGGAACCAACATGCAGCTCCGAGAGGCTAAGGCCAAGCCAGAGAAGCAAGATATCGCCAAGAGAAGGGCCTCCCTTGTCGGACAGGCAATCCCGGCAAGGGGCAAGGCCACCCCTAGAAGCAGGCACCCGAGGCACCCCGAGGCAGGGCCTGCCGGGGCTCGCGGAGGCAAAACCACCTCACCAACCACTCCAGCATGATCCACGTCATCGATCAATGCGGTGTCAAGCCGCAAGGTGGTTAAGTGGCAGCCATTCGCCACATGGCAGCCATTTCCTACAGAAGAAACCCACAGATGACACCCGTCCTGCGATGTGTCAAGAGAACAAGCGCGGAGCTAGCAAGATAGCCCGAGCCTTGTCGGGCAACCAATGATGTGACACTAAGCGATGCATTTAATGTATGCTGTCAGCCCGCAGAGTTAGGTATGATAGGAGTGTTTGCTATCATAGTAGTGCATAATGACTACTTTGCCATTGTGGTGACCCATTGATCTATAAAAGGAGGCCCATGGCAACCATAGAAAGGGTTGTAAAGTTGATGAACCCACACCCCCATACGCGCGTAGTCGCTACTGCCCTAAGGCAATCCCTGTCGGGTGAGTGTCCTATGCTTCACCACCTCCATTTCTCCGTTAGTCCACTAAAGCAGGAGTAGGGTTTTACGCCTCGCGGTGGCCCGAACCTGGGTAAATTGCTTGTGTGTTGTCTGTCGTGCTGCCATGCGCTGGTCTGCTCTTTGTGTAACATGACATCCCCATGCCCAACCAGCAAGGGGCCTCCTGGTCCCATAGGTGGCCGCGGATATCCCGCGACACCGTTCATCATGGTAGTATGAGGTGTCACCAAGGTATTTGGCATAAGATGTTGTTAAAAACCTGATGAATATGGAAATGCTGAAGTTGTTGAAAGAACGCTCAGACACTAAGTTATACCCCGGTATCAATTGAAATGTGCCTTCAGTTTGCCGGTTGTTCTATAGCCGTAGTTTCCTTTTCAATCTGAGTATGCCATTCTTCCGGATTCCTTCAAACGATCAACTGTGAATTGCCTTAGGCTGGTATGAAGAGTTTCAATGATCTATGTATCAAAAGTAACTATGTTTTCCACCTAAGGGAATAATTCTACGAGTAACCTTCCCTAAGGTGCCCCGTTATGGAATCATGGCAGATAACCCCTTGCTACGTTGAGACCGTGCACCATCCTACCCAAGCGTGGAGTTGTTCCCTAGCAAATTGAATCTTCGTCATCTGCTATCTTTCCTCATTCCGGATGTGTCTTTTGTGACTCAACTCAAGAGATGCTTCAATGTCTCATTCTGTGAGTTGGTCATGAGTTGCTCGATCTTCGTGAAGACCGATCCCGATAGATTTTCCGTTCCACTTTTGTCGTCATGTTGGGTGAAGTTCTCGAAGGCAAGGATGTTAAGATCAACATGTTGCAAGGAATCAATGTTATTATGAAGTGCAAGTTGGTTCTGTTGGGGAACGCAATAATTTCAAAAAAAATTCATACGCACACGCAAGATCCATCTAGGTGATGCATAGCAACGAGAGGAGAGAGTGTTGTCCACATACCCTCATAGACCATAAGAGGAAGCGTTATGACAATGCGGTTGATGTAGTCCTACGTCTTCACGATCCGACCGATCCTAGCACCGAAGGTACGACACCTCTGTGATCTGCACATGTTCAGCTCGGTGACGTCCCATGAACTCTAGATCCAGCTGAGTGTCGAGGGAGAGCTTCTTCAGCACAACGGCGTGATGACGGTGATGATGAAGTTACTGATGCAGGGCTGCGCCTAACCTCTACAACGATATGACCGAGGTGGAAATCTATGGAGGGGGGCACCGCACACGGCTGAACAATCAACTTGTGTGTCTATGGGGTGCCCCCTCTCCCGTATATAAAGGAGTGAAGGAGGGGGAGGGCCGGCCCTCTATGGCACGCCCTAAGGGGGGTGTCCTACTACCAGTGGGAGTAGGATTCCCCCTTTCCCTTGCTGGAATAGGAGAGAAGGAAGGCAAAGAGAGAGGTAAGGAAGGGGGCCGACTCCCACCCTATTCGGGTTGGGCTAGGGGGCGCACCATCCACCTTGGCCTTCCCCTCCTCTCTCCCACTAAGGCCCAATAAGGCCCATATACTCCCCAGGGGGTTCCGGTAACCGCCCCGTACTCCCGTAAATGCCCGGACTCTCCCGGAACCATTCCGATGTCCAAACATGGCCTTCCAATATATCGATCTTTATGTCTCGACCATTTTGAGACTCCTCGTCATGTCCGTGATCATATCCAGAACTCCGAACTACCTTCGGTACATCAAAACACATAAAATCATAATACCGATCGTCACCGAACGTTAAGCGTACGGACCCTACGGGTTCGAGAACTATGTAGACATGACTGAGACTCATATTCGGTCAATAACTAATAGCGGAACCTGGATGCTCATATTGGTTCCTACATATTCTACGAAGATCTTTATTGGTCAAACCGCATAACAACATACGTTGTTCCCTTTGTCATTGGTATGTTACTTGCCGAGATTCGATCGTTTGTATCTCAATACTGATGTAGGGTAGAACCCTAGTGGCCCGATATTTCACGAAAGGAGCGGATCCCTTGATGAACACAAAGAACACGAGGGGAAAATCACGAGGGGAACACAAGAGAACACTCAAACCAACAAGAATGATCACACATGCGCTAGATCCATGAACACAAAGAGAGATACAAGATCCAAAGTCAACAACGGACGATACAAGAGGTAACGGTCTTCTCTGCGAGGAGGTCTTGAGGGGGCCGCCCAAGAGGGGGTCTTGATGATCTTCTCCGCAAGGAGGTCTTGAATCCAAGGTGGATCTTCTCCATAGAGGGGCCGCGGTCTCTCTCGTGGAGTAGATCCGATATGGATGAGCGTAGCTCTATCTCTAACATGAGCTAAACCAACGCTAACCCTAGAAAGTTGGACGAGGTGGAGTATATATAGTCTAGGGGGAGAAGGGATACACGGGCCTCGGCCCTTCACTGTGCGCAGACAGGGGAGGCCGGATGTCTGGGCTGGTCGGGCCGGATGTCCGGGCTTTCAAGCGATGCCGGATGTCGGGGCTGGGGAGGCCGGATGTCGGGGCTGGAGTGGTGGCACTTGTTGCTCTCGGGTTCAGAGGGGCCGGATTTCCGGGTTGGGAGCCGGATGTCCGGGGGCTCGGGAACGACCGGATGTCCTGGCTGGCGAGGCCGGATGTCCGGGGCCTGGGAGCCGTTCTCCGTCTTCTTCCGTCGTCGCTTCCATGCTTCCCTTGCGGATGGTGTAGTTGTTCCTTGGCGCTTGCACTCCTCCTCCACATCCCTGAAGATCCGACAATACCTATGCATGCACACGGGAGAAGTGTCAAGTAGTATACCATCCTCGAAGGGGTCAAGTGAGCACGTGTAAAGAAGATGATTCACCTTTATGTATGTGAAGTAGATGTCGCACGTGTCACTTGCCAAACGGACTCTTGACATGGTGATGTCCATGGGATGCTCCGCATCAAATACCTAGTTCAATCTCATTACCGGCAAGTCTCTTTACTTGTTTCGTAATGCAACATCCCATAACTAACTCATTAGTCACATTGCTTGCAAGGCTTATTGTGATGTTCATTACCGAGAGGGCCCAGAGATACCTCTCCGATACATGGAGTAACAAATCCTAATATCGATCTATGCCAACTCAACAAACACCATCGGAGACACCTGTAGAGCATCTTTGTAGTCACCCAGTTACGTTGTGACGTTTGATAGCACACTAGATGTTTCATCGGTATTCGGGAGTTGCATAATCTCATAGTCATAGAAACATGTATAAGTTATGGAGAAAGCAATAGTAGTAAACTAAATGATCAAAGTGCTAAGCTAACGGATGGGTCAAGTCAATCACATCATTCTCTAATGATGTGATCCCATTTATCAAATGACAACTCTTTGTCCATGGCTAGGAAACTTAACCATCTTTGATTAACGTGCTAGTCAATTAGAGGCGTACTACTGACACTCAGTTTGTCTATGTATTCACACATGTACTAATTTTGCGATTAATACAATTCTAGCATTAATAATAAATATTTATCATGATATAAGGAAATATAAATAAGAAATTTATTATTGCCTCTAGGGCATATTTCCTTCAGTCCCCCACTTGCACTAGAGTCAATAATCTAGATTACATTGTGATGATTCTAATACCCATTGAGTCTTGGTGCTGATCATGTTTTGCTCGTGAAAGAGTCTTAGTCAATGGGTGAAACGCCCTCGATGCGGCTATATCTCCCACATGTCAAAGCATGACTTAGAGGCATAACCGCATTGAAAGCAATGTCGCAAGTGAGGTAATCTTCACACAACCCATGTAATAAATAAGGGAAAGAGATACATAGTTGGCTTATAATCGCCACTTCACACAAATACATGAATAAAGCATTACATCAATCAGATACAATCAAGGTCCGACTACGGAACCAAAAATAAAAGAAGACTACCCCAAAAGCTACACAGATCCCCGATCGACCCCAACTGGGCTCCACTACTGATCAACTAGAACGAAACAACACAAAGGACAAGATCTTCATCGAGCTCCTCCTTGAGCTTGGTTGCGTCACCTTCTCGGTAACATCGGCACCTGCAAACTGGTTTTTGGAAGTATCTGTGAGTCACGGGGACTCAGCAATCTCACACCCACGTGATCAAGACTATTTAAGCTTATGGGTAAGGTAAAGGTATGAAGTGGAGTTGCAGCAAGCGACTAGCATATTTGGTGGCTAAAATACGCAAATGAGATCGAGAAGAGAAAGCAAAAGCATGTTCGAACAACTATGATCAAGAAGTGATCCTAGAACAACCTACGTCAAACATAACTCCAACACCGTGTTCACTTCCGGGACTCCGCCGAGAAGAGACCATCACAGTTACAAACGCGGTTGATGTATTTTAATTAAGGTCAACTTCAGGTTTTCTACAACTGGACATTAACAAATTCCCATATGCCCATAACCGCGGGCACGGCTTTCGAAAGTTTGTAACCCTGCAGGGGTGTCCTAACTTAGCCCATCACAAGCTCTCACGGTCAGCGAAGGATATTCCTTCTAGCGGGAAGACCCGATCAGACTCAGAATCCCGGTTACAAGACATCCTCGACAATGGTAAAACAAGTCCAGCAAGACCGCCCAATGCGCCGACATCCTGATGGGAGCTGCACATATCTCGTTCTCAGGGCAACACCGGATGAACACTACGTACAACTAAAACCAGCCCTCAAGTTTCCTCGAGGTGGCACCGCAAGTGGCTCTGTTCCGGACCAACACTTAGACAAGCACTGGCCCGGGGTTGTTAAAATAAGGATGACCCTTGGGCTGGCCTAACCCAAGGGAAAAAAGCTAGGTGGCGAATGGTAAAACCAAAATCCGGGAACATAACACCGATATGACGGAAACTAGGGCGGCAAGAGTGGAACAAAACACCAGGAATAAGGCCGAGCCTTCCACCCTTTACCAAGTATATAGATGCATTAATTAAATAAGAGATATTGTGATATCCCAACAAGTAAACATGTTCCAACAAGGAACAACATCTCCATGTTCCAACAAGGAACAAACTTCAATCTTCACCTGCAACTAACAACGCTATAAGAGGGGCTGAGCAAAGCGGTAACATAGCCAAACAACGGTTTGCTAGGACAAGGGTTAGAGGCTTGGCTCAACAATATGGGAAGCATGATAAGCAAGTGGTAGTTATCGCAACATAGACATAGCAAAAGAGCGAGCAACTAGCAAGCAAAGATAGAAGTGATTTCGAGGTACGGTCATCTTTCCTGAAATACCGCAAGGAAGAAGAACGAGTCCGTGAAGAAGACAAACAGACGTAGTCGAACGAATCCTCACAACACGACGTTACCGGATTACCGAGACAAAGTACACCGGAAAGAAAGCAAACAACATAGTAAACAACCACCACATAAGCATGGCACGATGCGCAAACAAGTATGATTCATGTCCGGTTTAATGAGGCATGGCATGGCAAAGTGCACAATCAATCCTACAAATTAAGTGGAGCTCATTATGCAATGGAGTTGCATATTGAAGAAAACACCACATGACTTATTTAGTTCTCTCTCGTTTATGTACCCAACAAGATTAAATGTTGTTAGCATTTCAAGAGGTGAAGCAAGATGAAACTATCTAATCTAGGAAAGTTTAAATGAGGCCGGAAAAACAAAGCAACAAGTCCGAAAACTCCTCATATGCATATATTAGGTTTCGTAATGTTCTGCCCTAAACATAATTTTAGAGTTGTTAACCATGCTAGATGAGAGAACCATGTTAAACTAGGCATTTTTCCACCCCATTTACATATAAAGTTTATTAAATTTGGAGCTACGGTTATTTAGTTATGGAATAAATCATTTAAGCAATATTACACAACCAACAGTTTAAACATTTTTAACATGGATGAAAGTTGCATATTATTAAACTAGATGAAATTCTAAGCAAGTTTCATATATAATTTTTTTTAATCCGATGCACGGTTTGTGAGATATTTAATTCATGATCAACAAGGGCTTTTCTGGAAAACATCAATCTCTGGGATAAAAGGAAAAAAACACAACAGGAAAAAAAACACGCATGGGCCGAAACTGGGCAGCCCAATAGTGCAGGGGGAACTCGGGTGCTGCTCACCACGGGCCTCAGCCCAGAACTGTGGAGAGGAGGAGGCCGGCAGGGGCGCGCTGGGTCGGCCTGTTTGGCTCGATCGAAAGGTCAACGCAGCCTGGCGTCGCTCGTCCTCTTCCCTGGTTCGAAAGAAGCAGAGGCAGGGGCGGTGCTGAGGACTGCGGCGAGCGGCAGGAGTGGATCCGGGCGAAAAGGGCCTTGGCGCGGCGCGGAGCTGGTCAGGGACGGGCAGCATCGAGTGGGTCTGAACGGAGACAAGGTCTTGGTGACGCAGGGGCGCGCGATGGCCGGTCCGTAGCGGAAGTAGGGGAGTTCAACGCAGCCACGGGAAGGGGCGATGCGGTGGAGCCGCGGGGTCGGCGACGATGCTAGGCGTGGGAGGCCGCTTCCAGCGCGGATGAGGCGGAGGAAGGCGGGGCACGGAGCTCCCGTTGGGTGTCCATGGCGAAGGAGCTTCAGCGGCGGCGTTCGGCATCGAGTTCTACGGTGACGGCCATGCCTGCTCCTGTTCGAGGCAAAGAACAGAGAAACACATATATTAGAGGGAGATAGAGGTAGGGGAAACAGGAGGAAGGAGAAAGATGGGTAGCGGCACAGCGAACTTCTGCTGCTGACCGACGCGTGGTCGCAGGAACGGAGACAGGTCCGCGCGACGACGTCCATGGCGGCTACTGAGACCTGAAGAAAGACAGACATGGAGAATTGAGAGAAGAAAACGGGGAAGGGAAGCCGAGAGAGAGAGAGAGAGCAGGGAAGGAGAAGGGCACGGGGGTCCCTGGTGTGGCTGGTGGTTGGCGCGGTGGGGAATGGGAGGATCCCGAGGTGGGAGATGCTGGCGGCGGCGGCTGGGAGGATGGGACAAGGCTCCTCATTTCTAGGGTTCGGTCTGGTTATAAATAGCAGGTGGGTTAAATTAGGGGCTATCCAGTCCCCTCGATCGTAATCGGACGGTAGAGAATAACTATGTTAGGAAGACCAAATAACAAAACGGAGACGTTTTGTAGATGTTTGGGGATGATCCGGACACAACGGTGACGACTACTCGGGTCAGGTCCGGGACAACTTTCGGACGCGCGCGCGAGGAGGGCCGCGGGCTAACGAGAGAGGTTAGGTTGGGCCTAGCGGTAGGTAGGAAAAGTGAAGACGGTCTAGGAAGGAAAGAGAGGGAAAGCCCGGCAACAGTTTTCGGAGACCGAAAACGTCCGATGTTAGACCGGCTATACTGCCGCTATAGTTATCCGTTGGGGCATCAAACGATCTTCGAATGCGATGAAACTTGACAGGCGGTCTATCTACACTATAATAAGACCACACGTCAACTCTCATCCCATTCCGAGAACATTTTCCGGCCACTAATAAAATACTATATCTGACATGCCACGGGCGTGTGCAAGTGTGGTTGGGCTCAGAACGGACAACAGAGAGAACTCGAAGAACCCGGACGAATGCAAGTTTTAAAACATGATGATGCAATGCACATGATGACAAGATAAGATGCAACACGCAAGCAAATGACAAGGCAACAACAACGAATAATTGGAGGACACCTGGAACATCGGTCTCGGGGCGTTACAATGGGTCTGCAACATTCAGATCCGTATGTATCTTACAAATCTCTATGTCTCCCTCCTTGACTTGATCGCGGATGGAATTGAAGCATCTCTTGATGTGCTTGGTTCTCTTGTGAAATCTGGATTCCTTTGCCAAGGCAATTGCACCAGTATTGTCATAAAAGATTTTCATTTGACCCGATGCACTAGGTATGGCACCTAGATCGGATATGAACTCCTTCATCCAGACTCCTTTATTTGCTGCTTACAAAGCAGCTATGTACTCTGCTTCACACGTAGATCCCGCCACGATGCCCTACTTGGAACTACACCAACTGACAGCTCCACCATTCAATGAAAATACGTATCCGGTTTGTGACTTAGAGTCATCCAGATTAGTGTCAAAGCTTGCATCGATGTAATCATTTACGACGAGCTCTTTGTCACCTCCATAAACGAGAAACATATCCTTAGTCCTTTTCAGGTATTTCAAGATGTTCTTGACCGCTATCCAGTGATCCACTCCTGGATTACTTTGGTACCTCCCTGCTAAACTAATAGCAAAGCACACATCAGGTCTGGTACACAACATTGCATACATGATAGAACCTATGGCTGAAGCATGGGGAATGACTTTCATTTTCTCTCTATCTTCTATAGTGGTCGGGCATTGAGGCTGACTGAACTTCACGCCTTGTAACACAGGCAAGAATCCTTTCTTTGCTTGTTCCATTTTTATCTTCTTTAAAACTTTATCATGGTATGTGCTTTGTGAAAGTCCAATTAAGCATCTTGATCTATCTCTATAGATCTTGATGCCCAATATATGAGCAGCTTCACCGAGGTCTTTCACTGAAAAATTCTTATTCAAGTATCCTTTTATGCTATTAAGAAATTCTATATCATTTCCGTTTAACAATATGTCATCTACATATAATATCAGAAATGCTATAGAGGCCCCACTCACTTTCTTGTAAAGGATTCTCCAAAAGTCTGTATAAAACCATATACTTTGATCACACTATCAAAGCATATATTTCAACTCCGAGAGGCTTGCACCAGTCCATCAATGGATCACTGGAGCTTGCATACTTTGTTAGCACCTTTTGGGTCGACAAAACCTTATGGTTGCATCATATTCAACTCTTCCTTAAGATATTCATTAAGGAATGCAGTTTTGACATCCATTTGCCAAATTTCATAATCATAAAATGCGGCAATTGATAACATGATTCGGATGGACTTAAGCATCACTATGGATGAGAAGGTCTCATCGTAGTCAACTCCTTTAACTTGTCGAAAACATTTTGCAACAAGTCGAGCTTTGTAGACAGTAATATTATCGTCAGCGTCAGTCTTCTTCTTGAAGATCAATTTATTCTCTATGGCCTGCCGATCAACGAGCAAGTCAACCAAAGTCCACACTTTGTTCTCATACATGGATCCCATCTCAGATTTCATGGCCTCAAGCCATTTTGCGGAATCTGGGCTCATAATCGCTTCCTCATAGTTTGTTGGTTCTTCATGGTCAAAGCTGGATTACCGTAAACGTTTACCTCCAGAACAGGATTACCGTACCACTCTGGTGCGGATCTTACTCTGGTTGACCTAGGAGGTTCGGTAGTAACTTGATCAGAAGTTTCATGATCATCATCATTAGCTTCCTCACTTACTGGTGTAGGAATCACTGGAACTGATTTCTGTGATGAACTACTTTCCAATAAGGGAGTAGGTACAATTACCTCGTCAAGTTCTACTTTCCTCCCACTCACTTCTTTCGAGAGAAACTCCTTCTCTAGAAAGGATCCACACTTAGCAACAAAGATCTTGCCTTCAGATCTGTGATAGAAGGTGTACCCAATAGTTTCTTTTGGGTATCCTATGAAGACGCACTTCTCTGATTTGGGTTTGAGATTATCAGGTTGAAACTTTTTCACATAAGCATTGCATCCCCAAACTTTAAGAAATGACAACTTGGGTTTCTTGACAAACCACAGTTCATAAGGTGTCGTCTCAAAGGATTTTGATGGTGCCCTATTTAACATGAATGCATCCGTCTCTAAAGCGTAACCCCAACACGATAGCGGTAAATCAGTAAGAGACATCATAGATCGCACCATATCTAATAAAGGGCGGTTATGACGTTTGGACACACCATTACATTGTGGTGTTCCAGGTGGTGTGAGTTTTGAAACTATTCCACATTGTTTCAAATGAAGACCAAACTCGTAACTCAAATATTTGTTTCCGTGATCAGATCATAGAAACTTTATTTTCTTGTTACGATGATTTTCCACTTCACTCTGAAATTCTTTGAACTTTTCAAATGTTTCAGACTTATGTTTCTGAAGGATCCAAATTATGTCTAGAGGGGGGTGATTAGACTACTTGACAAAATAAAAATCTAGCCTTTTCCAAATTTCTCATCTTGGAAGATTTTAGCAACTTAGCACAAATCAAGTAATCAACCTACACGTGCAATTCTAAGAGTATAGCAGTGGAATGTAAAACAATTGCATATGAAGGTAAAGGGAGGAGTTTGGAGGGACAAACGCAATGTATCCACGGAGATTTTTGGCGTGGTTCCGATAGGTGGTGCTGTCGTACATCCACGTTGATGGAGACTTCAACCCACGAAGGGTAACGGTTGCACAAGTCCACGGAGGGCTCGACCCACGAAGGGTCCACAAAGAAGCAACCTTGTCTATCCCACCATGGCCATCGCCCACAAAGGACTTTCCTCACTAGGGTAGGTCTTCACGAAATAGGCGATCTCCTTACCCATACAAACTCCTTGGTTCAACTCCACAATCTTGACGGAGGCTCCCAAGTGACACCTAACCAATCTAGGAGACACCACTCTCCAAAAGGTCATAGATGGTGTGTTGATGATGAACTCCTTGCTCTTGTGCTTCAAATGATAGTCTCCCAAACAATCAACTCTCTCTCATAGGATTGGATTTGGTAGAAAGATGATTTGAGTGGAAAGCAACTTAGGGAAGGCTACAGATCAAGATTTATGTGGTTGGAATGGAATATCTTGACCTCAACACAAGTGTAGGTGGTTCTCTCTCAGAAAATGTATGTTGGAAGTGTAGGCATATTCTGATCGCTCTTTCACTCAATGAAGAGTGCGTGGAGGGGTATATAGACTCCACACAGAATCTAACCGTTACACACAAATCACCAAACTCGGTGGGACCGAATCGTAAAACTCGGTCAGACCAATTTGGTTCATAATGTGACCATTAGGCATTTAGGTGGGACCGACATGTCAACTCAGTGGGAATGATTCCATTAGGGTTAGGGCATAATGTAATCTCGGTGAGACCGATTACACAAACTCGGTGGGACCGATTTTGGTTATAGACAAAATGAGAGTTGGTCAGGCAAACTCGGTGGGACTGATTCGCTCATCTCGGTTAGACCGAAATATTACGAAGGGGAAACGGGGAGTTTGCATGGCAATCTCGGTGGGACCGATCTCTCATCTCGGTTGGACCGAAACGTTACGAAGGGAAACAAAGAGTTTGTAATCCCATCTCGGGGTGACTGAGACCCCTATCGGTGAGACGGAAGTGACAAGGTTTTCTGGCAGTGGCTATGTCAAGTGAACTCAGTGGCGCCGGATAGAAGATTTTGGTGGGGCCGAGTTTGACTTTTTGGTTTGCGACATATGTGGATATGAGGAAGAAGTTGAGGGCTGTTGGAGCATATCAAGCATTTTGAGCAAGTAACTCATTAAGCAACACCTCACCCCCTTTTAATAGTATTGGATTTTCCTATGGACTCAATGTGATCTTGGATCCTAAAAGTAAGATGTAGAGTCTTGTGCTTTGAGCTTGAGCCAATCTTTTGCCTTAGCATTTTGAGGGGTCCACTTTCTAATCCTTGCCATGCCAATCATTGAGATTTCCTAAAATATTTATCTTCAAATAGCATTAGCTCAATGAGCTATATGTTGTTAGGAATTACCAAAACCACCCAGGGATAGTTGCACTTTCAATCTCCCCCTTTTTGGTAATTGATGACAACATATAGATCAAAGCTTCGATAAATGATAATAAGATTGAAATACATCGTCGCTTTGAGAAGTATGTGATAAGCAAGAGCCCCCCTAAATTTGTGCATTATATAAAATTTGCTTTTGAATGCAAATGCACAATCGATTAGGTTCATGGGTTACTCTTCCATTTCACATACATCTTGGTGGAGCGCTCAAAATGATAGAAGTTAATAGCATGCACTCATCACCAAGCAAGTGAATGATCATATATGAGATATAAAAGATAGCATCACTCAGCCAAGCATTAAGGTAGCATATGATCAACCACATGATCACATAAGTATCTCACAAGGACATATGGACATAAAGTATCTCACACAAAAACAAGAAGTTCAACCAAAAGCAAGAGAGATAAAAAGCAAGACACTCTCTCTCGAAGCCTATGATCTATACATATTTCTCCCCCTTTGGCAACAAGTTACCAAAAAGTTCGAAAATGCATAGTGCTATACGTCTCTCAAGCTAGGTATTCAGGAGGTGGTGTAGAGAGAATTAGAAGGACGAAGGCTTCCGATGATGTAGTTGGAGCTGATGGAGGTGGAGTAGGTGCTGGAGGTGGCACTGGAGCTATAGCTCCTGGTGTTGACACTGTAGCTCTAGCATCTGAAACTGGCACTGCAGCAGATCTTAGACCTCGTGGCACATCCTGAAAAGCATTAGTAGTTGCTTTTCCTCTCCTCTCCTCTGCTTCCTCCTGAAACTGCTCAACTGCAGTCTGAGTCTCAGTCACCTTCAGATCAAGATCGTAGAATTTTTTCTCCACAATCCTCTCTAGGCTCTCCTAATTATGAGTCAGGGTGGCCAAGCCCTTCTCAATCCTCAGTGTAGCTTGAATCAGATAGCCTAATTGATCTTGTTTACTCTTCAGGAAAACTTGAGATGCCTCTTCAACACTGGGCATCTTGGCATCTTTCTTAGCCTTTGCCTTGGCTCTCTTCTCCTGGACTTGAGCTGATGATGGTTCCTCCTCATTCATCACAATAGTGTTGTCTTCAAATTTAGGATGTAAGGCTAGATGCTCCTTGTCCAACAAATAAATTCCTGTGCCCATCTTAGAATTGATGAGCTCCTGAATATGTGCAGCATAGCCACAACTGCTCTTTTGATCAACAGCAGTCCTCTTGATCGTTTCTACAATCAAGCTCATAACTTTGAACTTCTGAGGGACATAAAAAATCTGCAGCTTGTTGATGGAGTGTCCTCTGATCATCTTGTGATCTCCTTACTTGGGAAGCAATGTGTGCCTTAAGATCCAATTAATAGTAGGCAAACCAGATAACAAGAAGTGTACAGATCCAAGCTTATGTGTTTCCAAAGCCTTATCAGGGATCCCTTTGTACATGTTTTCCATGGAGTTGTGGTCTTTATTCTTGGTGGCGTACACATCCAAGTCATCTTCATGTTCTTCGGGGGCATTGATTAGCTTGGCCCACTCCTCAACTGTGGATTGGTACCTGGTACCCTCAGACATCCATACTATCCTCTCATATGTATAGAAGTGGGCAGTGGAGTAAAACTGCATGATCAGCTCATCATTCCATTTGGTGAGCTTTTGTCCAATGAATTCATCTACTCCACATGCCTTAAAGCTATCATAAACTCGTGGGAAGTGATCTTCATTTTCCTGGATGTATTCCCAATCGACCCATTTCATGTCACATACAATGGGCTTCTTGTGAAGCAAAATTGTCTCATAGAAGTCTTGTTGTTCCTTTGTATGGAACCTGTAGTCAACCGCAGTCCTCCTCCTAACAGCATAGGGATCAGTCTGTCTCCACAATCTCAGTCCTGCATCTTTCCTAATGTGCATGTCCTCAGCGACTGGATGAGCATCATCATGGTCAGGAATTTTGGGCTTCAACTTCCTCAAAACAAGAGAATCATCTTCCTCTTCTTCAGCTCCAGGCACTGGGGCCTTGTTCTTCTCCTCAGCAGGTATACTCCAGGTGTTCCTCTTGGGCTTTGGGGGTTTCTGAGAAGCAGCCTTGGGAGCAGATTTGGGCTTAGATGGAGCAGCCACTGACTTAATTGCATCTCCCATAAGCTTCTGAGACTTGGGAGCTGGTGCAGCATCCTCTTCCTCCTCCTCTTCCTTTGGATCTTTCATAATGGAGGATCTACCAAGCACTCTGGCAGTGTTCTTCTTGACCCTTTCCTTCCTCTTATTTCCTTCTCCAACAACCTCTTCAGTTGGCTTGGAGGTTTTAGTAGTTGAGGCTCTCACCTTTAAGGTTGGCAACCTCTTGGCAGGGGCCTTCTTGTGCAAGCCAGGCTTAGTTGATGCAACTATGCCATACTCCTTCTTCAGCACCTTCTTCTTGGAGGTGACTTCCTCCTCAACAGCCACATAGTCCTCATCTTCAGAATCTATGGTTTTCTTCTTCCTTGACCTGGTGGCTGCTTTGGGAAAGTTTCTTGGTGTGATCCTACTGCCATCATTAGAAGTGCTAGAGGGACTAGTGCCCTCACTCAATTGCACATGTTCCTCTGACTTGTTCTGGCTGTCGCTCTGGTCAGACATCTCTGCAAACTTACTTACAGCAGACCCTGTGAATAGATATAGACGAGGTAGAGTGGATGAGCATCACAAAGTGCAGAGTTTTTGCAAAAAGGATGACTTAAAAACTTAGTTTTAGTTCTTCACAGAAAGCATTTCGGAGCTACCGATTTGTAAACTCGGTGATACCGAAGCAGCTTTTGGAACCTAAACTAGTGAACTTGGTCAGACCGAGTCATAGTTCGGTGGCACCAATACTGCTAGGGTTTCACAAAGAATCGAACTCAGTCACATCGATTTGCAGTTTTCGGTCAGACCAAAAGTGCAACTACAATGGCCTAAGCCAAATCGGTGAGACCGATTTCTAAAATTTGGTCGGTCCGAGATGAGTTCGGCGAGACCTAACCCTTAATTTTCAAATCCAATCTAATCTAGAGGATGTTTTCAGTGGATAGATTGATTGCATACGTGGTCATGAACATGGCAAAGTGATGTGCTATGAATCGGAGTTAAAAGAGTAGCACAAAGGATCGAACTCATACCCTAATTCGGCGGAGTTCGCTACGGCGACAACGGAGGGGCAGAAATCCGTTGATGGCGATGGAAACCAGCAGCGGGAGGTCACTGGTGGCGAGAGGACGATCCGGAGACCTGAGGTGGCAGAGCAGGATACACGTGGGCTGAGAGGTTTCGAAGAAACTTCCAAAATCTCACCCGTGGGTTTATATATACCAACCCTATCGGCGTGACCGAGTGGAACAACTCGGTGGCACCGAGATGCAGAATCGCAAGCGGTTACTGCAACTTGGTGTGACCGAAAAGTTCAAATCGGTTGCACCAAGATTGAAAACCTAGATCAACTTAGTGATCAAGGTGTGACCGAACTGGATGACTCGGTCATACCAAATTGCACAAAGAGGTTTTGGAAGTTTAAGTCTATGGCGAATCGGGGACTCCAAGTGCTCCTCACACAGAGTGGTTCGAATCTGACTTGATCAAACTTTGTGATGTAGCATGAACAGAGTTTGAGATGATAAAAGCATACATAGCTAGAGGGAGTTCTTATGCATTCTTGTCCATCCATTTGGCAAAAGAGAAAAGGCCAAACAATCAAAGCAACAAATGGATGTCCTCGAATGAGTGAAATATTCAATCAACATGCTCACACAATAAAATGACAAATGAAATATGTGACAAAGCATGCACAATCACTCTAGCATCTATCAAGCAATTTGGCGATGACTAGGTCATCTATATATGAGTATATTGACTTAGGAGTCAAATGAGAACATTTGATCATAAGTCATACTCATCGTTTAAGCACAAGTGGGGTTACCACTTTTACATAAAGCATTGTTGTGCTCACATCATTAGAGTTGCTTTAGCTCATTTGATTAGAGTAGAGCTCCCCCTAGATGTGATATCCCCCCTAAGAGGGATGAACTAACCTTGGGTTTTGTCGATGTTGACTTCATGTAGGTGTTGAAGATGTAGATGCTCAATGTTGATGTAGATCATTTGGAGCAATCCTTTGGAGTGAGTTGCACTTTCAATACCTACACGGGTTAGTCCCACTAGGAACAAACAAGGATATCCATAGACATAGAGTGATGTTCACATAGGATGATGTCCATGAAAGAATTAGGTTACCTTGTCCCTTGTCTTACGCACAAGAGGGTTTGTGACTCCTTGAACTAGTGCAAGATATGGAAGTTGTTTGCACTTGTCCTTGCCAAGATGATAAGAGTGAGGTATGTTGGCGGAGTCACCCTCAAGAACTCTCTAGTTCTTCTTCTTAGGGATCCACACCATCTTGATGGGAATCCTTGGAGTTGTAGTCATACTTGATGAAGTGGAACTTGATGTAGTCTTGGGAACCCACTTGACCAAGGCCTTAGGTGCTTCTTCAAATGCATCAATCTCCTCTTGAAGCTTGTCCTTGCCTTTTAGCTTGTGATCTTGTGGAGGAAGATCATCTTGAGCTTGTGTTCCTTGGAAAGAGGTAGGATCATACTTATCTTGTTGAGGAACAAACTTCGTCTTGGGGTATTGATCTTCTTCCCACTCAACTCCATTGGCATTGAACTTTCGTTCAAAGCCAACACCTTGATTCTTCCGATGTCTTCCTTGCTCGCATACAATTTCCTCAAATTTCTTACTTCCGGCAAGGCTCTTGTAAACACCTTTCTCTATAATTCCCTTCAACAAGCTATTTTCTTGCTCAAGTGTAACTTGGCAAAGAGAATCATTAGTGGAATCAAGAGAACAACTCGAAGCAATAACATTGGATTTAGCATGATTGTTGTTATTACTAGAGGAAGAATCTTTCTTGTTCTTTTTGCTAGATTTAACTTGTGGCATGTAAGTATACAAGAGTAAACGCTTGGCAATGTAAGAAGAACTTTTCATGTGAAGATCATCATTGATTGCTTTTAAGAACTCATGCTCTTGATTGAGATTGAGCTTTTCAAAGCGTAGTTTCTCATGAGTCTTTAAAAGTTCTCGATGATCTTCCAAGGTAGTTTCATGAGCTAACTTACGAGTGTTTAGTTCTTTAGTTAGACACTCAATATCTGTCGTGGTTCTAAGTCTGACAGTAGTGTAGGGGGTAAGTATGGAGAGGCAAGATATTAGCTATGGAGAAGTTGTAAGCACGCAAGGTTTACGAGTTCAGGCCCTTCTCGGAGGAAGTAATAGCCCTACATCTCGGAGCCCGGAGGCGGTCGACTGGATTATGCGTGTATGAATTACAGGGGTGCGAACCCTTGTCTCGGAGGAGGGGGGTGGCTTATATAGATTGCGCCAGGACCCCAGCCAGCCCACGTTACAAAGGCTTCAATGTACATTAAGGCAGGGCGTTACTGGTAACGCTAGTAATAAAGTGCTATGATGACCATAAAAGCTACTTAATAACCGACCATTAGCATGCGGAGTGCCTTTAGGTCTCCTGACTATCGAGTGGCTTGGTCTTGGTCGAGTGGTTGCTTCTTGGTCGAGTATCTTCGAGTCTGTCGAGTGGAACACCTCCAAGTCGATTGAAAGATGATTTCTTCTGGAGATGTCCTTGGGTAGGTCAGTTTGGACAGGTCCATGCCCCTACCCTAGGTACATAGTTTCATCATTAGCCCCCGAATGGATTGAGGTTTGAGTGGGAAAGGGATTGAGCACTTCTTCGACTCATTTTTCATGTCGTGAGCATTTCTTGTTTCGGATCAATGAACCTAAGCGATGGCAGCGACTTCCTTTCCAGTCGCCTTGATCCATTCTTAGGTTTTTGTCGAGTGAGTTTCTTTACTTGAAAGGCTCCGAGTGACGGTGCAGAGGAGAACTTTGGTCTGAAAAGTTGTTCCGCTGCCCGCAGATTTTGTGCGATCCAAATTTTGGGAAGCGCACGGGACGGGGGAGGACGCAGTAATCAGATGAGATAGAGCGGAGCCGCCTCGATCCCCACGCCACCTTTTTTGCCACGTATCGCGCGCGCGATTGTTACGGGATTTGACAGAACAGCCCGGGCCTACCACTCGGAAGCGGCCTCATATAAGGCGTTGGACCGGGGTTCCCCGAACAGTGCGTCCCCATTATCTCTTCTCCTCTTCACGCTCCTCAGCTGCGCTCGCTCTCGCCCTTGCGCCACCGTTCCGTACGCGTCTCGCCGGCGATGATGGGGAAGGAGAAGACAGCGGCTCTGGAGCGGGCAAAGAAGGTGACGGCGAGGTCAAAGGGGAAGGCGACCAGTCGGGGCGGATCCTCCTCGCGAACCGGCATGCCGAATGGCTGGATCCAGGACAACTGGATCCACTCGAAGCTCACCCAAGAAGACCTCGACGACCTGGCCGAAGGAGGGCTGATCCCCTATGACTCGGCGCGGCTTCCGGGGAAGGAATCCGAGCCGCAACCCCGGGAGGGTGAGCGCGTTCTTCTTTCCACCCACGTCGACCGTGGATTTTCCTTGCCTCCTCACCCTTTCTTTCGAGGATTTCTGAATTTCTTTGGGGCACAACTCCACCATTTTACTCCCAACACAATCGTTTATCTCGCCGCTTTCATTTCTTTGTGTGAGAATTTCCTGGGTTGCCAGCCTCACTTGGTCTTTTCAAGCATATTTTCACTTATCACTCCCAGGGAGTGAAAAAGGCTAATCCGAGTGACGAGAGGACTCAAGTGATCCAGATGTGTGCGGGTCTTGGTATCCAGATGAGAGGGAAAAGCTCCTTTCCGGCCATGATTCTTCCCGACTCAGTTCGCGGATGGCAGTCGACCTGGTTTTACTGTAAAGACCAGTCGACGCCAGGGTAGTCGACTGGCCTCCCTCTCTTTACCATAGACCGAGTGAGGAAACCATCTCCTTTGAAGGTGCTCCTAGAGGAGAAGGCGCAGGTGAGGGTGCTGGTCGAGCGAGTGGTCCAGCTTATCCGTGACGGGGTCACCGGTAGAGATCTCTTGGAGGTCTTCCTTCAGCGGCGCATCCAGCCTCTTCAAGCCCGAGACCACCCATGTGGATGTCTTCGGGTCTTGAAGACTCCACTCGGATTCACCCGGAGGAGGTCGACGATGACACACTGGAGAAGTGGATGTCTGGCATGACCGGAAACAAGGACAACCCCAGGGGAGCCAGGAGAGTTCCTCCATTCGACCAGTCCCATGTACCAGAGAAGGTCTGATTCTGAGCTTTTGCTTGTAATCTGAATTGACTCGTGCAGCTGCCTATACTGCGTCGACTGACTTTGTTCTCTCTCTGCTTTCCTTCAGGCCATTATTGAAATGTATTCAATGCCCAACGGAGAGCAAGAGCAAGATCCGGAAGGCGAGGCGAGCGGCGGTGACAGTGTCGAATGGACTTCCGACGGTGAAGGGGATGGAGATAGCAACGACTCAAGCGACGGAGAAGAAGTCGAGTTGCCTCCTCGCAGGGAGAGGCGATCCAGGCTTGACCAAGAACGGTCGAGCGCCCGTGAAAAGGCAACTGCTCAGGCTACTCAGTCTTCGAAGCGTCCTCGGATCTCTTCACCAACCCCGACCGAGAAAGCGCCAAAGCACCCCAAAGTTACAGAGCCGAAGACTCGGAAGGCGTTGCCGAAGATTAAGATTGGCATCCCCGTCGCTTCCGCATGAGTGTCTCCCTTTATATTCACTCAGCGCTTCGCGCTGTTTGTTTTCTTGTTTTAACCGGGCGAACTTTGGAACTGTCAGCGTTGCCACTTCCGGGACCTCAGCTTACAGGAACGATGATGAGGTGATGGAGGATGCGGTCACTTCTAATCCGGGTATGATTTCTGCCATACTATCTTTATTTGGTCGATTCAATTGCAATGTGCATCATTGGGTGATGCGATTTTGGCAATTGAACTTTGCATAGCTCCCAACATTATTGACCTCCCCGATGATGATGAAGAGCCCGAGAGGCCTTTGACGAGGAAGCATAGGCAGGCTCCTACAAGCGAGGCGCTACAGTCGACGCCGAGGGTGGAACCAGTCGTTCAGGACACTGGCGACGCTAATTGGGGTTCTGTTACCTTTGATGTGCCACTGTTGAGTGCCTTGCCTTCTTCATCGACTGCTTAGGCTCCCGTCAACCCACCTTCAGTTTTTGCGACCCATCATGTCCCACAGGACGAAGCGAATGCTGCCAAGGAAGCCATACGTCAGGCGGGCATCATGATGGAGAAGATGAGGACGGTGCGGGACGCCAGTCAGGCCGCCTACGACGCCAGCTCGGCCCTCCAAAGCAACATTCAGGTTAGTTGGTCACTGCTTGTTCTGTTAGGCTGTGCTATCTGAAGATTCTTTCTGAAAATCTTTGCATCTGTACACCCACTGGGTGCGTCGATTGAAATTTTTTAACCGGTGGGGGCACGCTGAGTGCACCCACTGGGTGTAGTCCCCGAGACTACGGTGGAGTGCTGGCAGTCAACTGTAGTCGTTGTATTTTTTCGAATGTAAACCAAACTGGTAGTTTGTCTCTTCCACTCGGTCTAGTTGGGTGGGATCAGAACCGATGGGGGCACGCAAAGTGCACCCACTGGATGTAGTCCCCGAGACTACGGTGGACTGCTGGCAGTCGACTGTAGTCTGAGTTCTACTTTCTCCCTCTCTTTTGTTTACTTCCCGCACTCAACTTCGGCGGGCCGGTCGAGTGGGATCAGAACCGGTGGGGGCACGCAAAGTGCACCCACTGGGTGTAGTCCCCGAGACTATGGTGGACTGTGGGCAGTCGACCGTAGTCTTAGTACTTATTGTCTTTGTCGTTTTTTGCTATAAAATAACTTCTCCTCATTGATTGCAGAAATCTTGTGATCTTGGAGCTCGCTTTGCTGACTTGGAGAAACAGCAGATCCAACTGAACCTTGACTTGGAGCTGGCCAAGACAGAGCTGCAAAAGGCTAAGGATGGCGCCAATGGTAAGATGAGTTTGTCGACTGCTTTGTCTTGGGCTTGAGTACTCTTCTACTCTTTCTGAATCAAGCATCATTTCTTTGCAGAAAAACTAAGAGAAGCTCTGGCAAAGAAGGATCAGGATTTGGCTGCTGCTCGAAAGGAAGCTGATGACAGAACCACTCTGGCTGAACAGAAACTGGCTTCGGTCGGCCAGTTGGAAGAAGAGAATACCAAGCTGAAATCTGCGCTGAATGAAGCCAACAAGGAGTGCTCGCGCTGGAAGAAGGAGAACCTCAACCTGGGCGAGAAGATGGAAAGCATTGCTCGCAGGAGGGACGATCTGGAGAGCTATCTGAGGAGCCTTGCCAAGAAGTTGTTCATCAAGCTTGAAGGTGCACATTTTGTTCCGACTGATTTTTTTTTGCGTCGACTCGACGTATGTAAATTGACTTATCCTTGGATCGTGAATGCAGAGTTTTGCCAGAACTTCGAGGAGGAGACTGGGCGGATCGAACCAGGTTTGGATCCAATCAATTCTCCCGTGAAAGATGAAACTGCCATGAATCTGCTCCGACCGGAATCTCGCATCGACGGTGTCGTGGACTACTTGGCTCAACTGAAGGTCGCCATGTCACGGATCGACCCGGCACTTTGGCCAGAGGCCATGCTCCAAAACGATCTTGAGTCCCTGATGACTCGACTTAACGGAATCCCTGACCGAGTGCAGGAGTGGAAGAAGTCTTCTGCTCGGTGTGGCGCTGATGTGGCTCTGTCTTTGGTTCGTGTCCACTGCAAGGAGGTGCGACAAGATAAGCTGGCCGCAATCAAGGTCGCCAACACCCAGAAGCATGACTTCCGAACTTTTATGGAGACTTTCATCGCTGCAGCCACTCGGATTGCTGATGGGGTCGACCTGGACGAGTTCGTCGAGCCTGCCAGCCCTCCTCCTGCGGAGTGAACAAACTTTTATGCCTCACCTTAAATTTGCCTCGGAATGCCGAGTGGTTTTTGTAACCGTTAAACTCTTTCGGGTTGAATGCTTGAGCACTTTGATCTGTTGTCCAGACCCTTTAGGATTTATCTGAACTCGGTTTATCGTTGAATATCTTTATGAATCCCCCGTCGAGTGGAAATAGTTCTTTATTCGAGACAACTTTTTTGTATTTGTGGCGAAGCTCCCCAAGGAGGAGGTGGCCGTCGACCTACACCTTGTTACTGCAGAGCAGGATGGAGTGCATGTTGTATTTGTGGCGAAGCTCCCCAAGGAGGAGGTGGTCGTCGACCTGCACCTTGTTATTGCAGAGCAGGATGGAGTCCACGTTGTATTTGTGGCGAAGCTCCCCAAGGAGGAGGTGGCAGTCGACCTGCACCTCGTTACTACAGAGTGGGATGTGTTTTGTACTTAGGCGAGTGCCTGAGTGCAGCTAAGCCCTCAAGTGAGAGAACTTAGGTAAGTACTGTACTGCAGCTAAGCCCCCAAATGGGAGGACTGCTCTCCACTCGGTAGGATTTTTTCAAACTTAGGCGAGTGCCTGACTGTAGCTAAGTTCTCAAGTGAGAGAACTTAGGCGAGTACTGGACTGCAGCTAAGCCCCCGAATAGGAGGACTGCTCTCCACTCAGTAGGATTTTTTCAAACTTAGGCGAGTGCCTGACTGCAGCTAAGTCCTCAAGTGAGAGAACTTAGGCGAGTACTGGACTGCAGCTAAGCCCCCGAGTGGGAGGGCTGCTCTCCACTCGGTAGGATTTTTCCAAACTTAGGCGAGTGCGTGACTGCAGCTAAGTCCTCAAGTGAGAGAACTTAGGCGAGTACTGGACTGCAGCTAAGCCTCCGAGTGGGAGGACTGCTCTCCACTCGGTAGGATTTTTTCAAACTTAGGCGAGTGCCGGACTGCAACTAAGTCCTCAAGTGAGAGAACTTAGGCGAGTACTGGACTGCAGCTAAGCCCCCGAGTGGGAGGACTGCTCTCCACTCGGTAGGATTTTTTCAAACTTAGGCGAGTGCCTGACTGCAGCTAAGTCCTCAAGTGAGAGAACTTAGGCGAGTACTGGACTGCAGCTAAGCCCCCGAGTGGGAGGGCTACTCTCCACTCGGTAGGATTTTTCCAAACTTAGGCGAGTGCGTGACTGCAGCTAAGTCCTCAAGTGAGAGAACTTAGGCGAGTACTGGACTGCAGCTAAGCCCCCGAATGGGAGGACTGCTCTCCACTCGGTAGGATTTTTTCAAACTTAGGCGAGTGCCTGACTGCAGCTAAGTCCTCAAGTGAGAGAACTTAGGTGAGTACTGGACTGTAGCTAAGCCCCCGAGTGGGAGGGCTGCTCTCCACTCAGTAGGATTTTTTCAAACTTAGGCGAGTGCCTGACTGCAGCTAAGTCCTCAAGTGAGAGAACTTAGGCGAGTACTGGACTGCAGCTAAGCCCCCGAGTGGGAGGACTGCTCTCCACTTGGTAGGATTTTTTCAAACTTAGGCGAGTGCCGGAATGCAGCTAAGTCTCCAAGTGAGAGAACTTAGGCGAGTACTGGACTGCAGCTAAGCCCCCGAGTGGGAGGGTTGCTCTCCACTCGGTAGGATTTTTTAAATACTTAGGTGAAACGGATTCGCAGCTAAGCCCCCGAGTGGGAGTCTGGCTCGCCACTCGGTAGGAAATCATTTTTATAAACTTAGGCGAAGCGATTTGCAGCTAAGGCACCCACTTGGGGATTTCTCACGTAAACAAAAACAATAATAATCACTGGGAAAATTATAACGCTCTTGTCTTTGATAATTAAACTACAGGAGTTTTTTCTTATTACATCTTATCCGAGTGAGAATTCAAGTATAAAAGTGGCGGAGTAGCTCCGCATTCCAGGCTCGTGGCTCATCAATCTGGCGATCGACATTGTAGATGTGGTATGCTCCATTGTGGAGGACTCTGGTGACTATGAAGGGGCCTTCCCAAGTAGGAGCGAGTTTGTGTGGTTTCTGCTGATCCACTCGGAAGACTAAGTCTCCTTCTTGGAAGGCTCGACTCTTCACGTTTCTGGCATGTAATCGACGCAAGTCTTGCTGATAGATGGTCGATCGAATCATGGCCATTTCTCTTTCTTCTTCCAGGAGGTTGACTGCGTCCTGCCGGGCTTGTTCTGCTTCATCTTCAGAGTAGAGCTCGACTCGGGGAGCGTTGTGAAGCAGGTCACTCGGCAAGATTGCCTCGGCTCCGTAGACCAGAAAGAATGGGGTTCTTCCGGTCGATCGGTTCGGGGTTGTCCTCAATCCCGAAAGGACTGATGGAAGCTCGTCGACCCATGCACCTGCTGCGTGCTTGAGATCGCGCATCAATCGGGGTTTCAGTCCTTTGAGAATTAGGTCGTTTGCCCTTTCTGCTTGCCCATTCGACTGGGGGTGAGCGACCGAAGCATAGTCGACCCGAGTGCCCTGAGAGGCGCAAAAGGCCCTGAATTTGTCGGAATTGAAGTTTGACCCATTGTCAATGATGATGCTATCGACCATTAGAACCTCCGCCGCCGGATCGCTGCTGTCGCACTCGGATGCGGTCTCTGCGGAGCCAGTCGACAGGTCGAACAGGCCGTAGAGGGATTCGTCGGGCTCGATCGCCGCGACTTGAGGGGTGCCTGATTGGCGTGCCACCGCGTGTCTCACCCACTGCTGAAGTCTCGACCGACCAGAGCGCTTGCGCCGGCGGGAAACAGGGAGGGAGGACAACACAGGAACCGACCGGTAGGGGTTCGACGGTTGCCGCAGGAGAACGCTGCGGACGCACGCGCTAAAGTGTGTTTGTAACGCTACGGATATAACTTTCCCAATTTGTACTCCAACTCTTGCCGTTTCCGGCGTTAAGTTATATTTATTTCTCGGGTTCGGGTCTTTGTCTCCGTGTGTTGTTGTCGTTGTCATGCATCTCATATCATGTCATCATGTGTTTTGCATCTGCATACGTGTTCTTCTCATGCATTCGAGCATTTTCCCCGTTGTCCGTTTTGCATTCCGGCGCTTCGTTCTCCTCCGGTGGTCATTTCTATCTTCCTTTCGTGTGTGGGGATTAAACATTTCCGGATTGGTCCGAGACTTGCCAAGCGGCCTTGGTTTACTACCGGTAGACCGCCTGTCAAGTTTCGTAGTCATTTGGACTTCGTTTGATACTCCAACGGTTAACCGAGGGACCGAAAAGGCCTCGTGTGTGTTGCAGCCCAACACCCCTCCAATTTGGCCCAAAACCCACCAAACTCTGCTCCATGTCCTAGAGCGTTCGATCACGATCGCATGGCCGAAAACCGCACCTCATTTGGACTCTCCTAGCTCCACTTATGCCTATAAATACACCCCTCCGTTTTCGGATCTCTCTCCCTCTAGAAACCCTAAAAAAATCCCTTCCGCCGCCGCCGGACGTGTCCGGGCGAGCCGGACAACGTTCGATCCGCCGCCGCCAGTCAACCGTCGCCACCTGTCGCCTCCCGCGCCGTCCCACGAGGGACCGAGGCCGGCCCCCGCCGCCGCACACCCGGGCCGCGTCCCGCGCCTCCATCCGCCGCCGCCTCTCCCATCTCCGGTGGGCGCCGCTGCCGCGGGCCACCCCGTCGCCGACCGAAGCTCGCTGCGCCACCGCCGCCTCCCGGTCGCCGCCTCACGCCGCCACCGCCGCCACCACCGACCACGGGAGCCCCTCGCCGGCCTCCTCCTCTCCGGCCGTCACGAACTCTGGCGGTGAACAGTGCACGAACTCCGGCGAGCCTCGGGAACCGCGCCAGATCCAGATCTGAAAAATCCCCCCGTTGACTTTTTCCCTCCGAACCCTAATTTTTTATGCGATCTTTGACCTGCTGTAACTTTGCATCCGTAGCTCCGTTTTGGACATATAGTATATCAAAATGTTTGTCTCGACGAGTTCATCATTTCATTCCATTGCATCATTTTCATTTGAGTTCATATTGATGCCCGAAATGCTGTGAGAAGGAGGCTTCGTGAGTTAATTATCAGATCTGCTAGTTCATCTTAGACTTTTGTCATTTTTGCCATGATTAATGTGTGCATGCTATGCCTGTGAGTCCTTCATATGTTTTGTTAAGGATTTTGTTATCTTTCCAGAGGTGCAACCCATGCATTTTTAGTATGTGTGTGGTGACTTGTGCAAGCTTGCAAAGTGAGGCACCTGGTAAATCTGTTTTCAGGGACTTAGTAGTTTTCACTAAGTCTGGGATTATTTAGTTCATGATGCCATATGTTCGTGTTGTTTCCTAATGATCCGTGCCTCTTTTGAGGATGATCAGTAAAGGAGTTTTGTTAAGCTTGTAGTGCTCTATCCATGCATGTCTTTACTTGAAATTATGGAGCACCCTAGCTTGAGTCAATCGAGCTCTACTTTTGCTTCATTGTGAATCTGGGCAGATCGTCAACTTGTTTGCGATTTTGCCGATGCTATTGTAGTTGATCCGTGCATGTTATGCCATTGTTCTTGCCATGTATAGCTTTTATTTTGTGCCTTCTTAATGGATGTATACTTGCCTTTCCATGACTTGCACCGTGGTGAGTGCATCGAGCTCGTTTACATGCCTTCGTGAGTTTTATTTCAGCATGTCTCAGTTTTCACTAAGTCTGAAAACTGATTGTGTTTTAGTTATGTTCGTGTGCTCATTAGTATATTTTGTGATCCCTTTTGGCTCAAGGTCACTAAGGGACTTTTGTTAAGCTTGTTGAGTATCTCCATGCCATGTCTTTCTTTGTCATAATCAGGTCATGTATCATGTTGTTTTGTTGCTCCGAAGAGGGCTTCATGATCTGAAATTTCAGACAAGTGTTAATTTCACTAAGTCTGGAATCTGTTTTGCATTTGCGTTTTTGACATGCTTGTTTGAACCTCATAATGGATGAATTGGCCGTGGCTCAGTGCTAGTCTTTTGTTAAGAATCTTGTGTACATCTCTGCCATGCATTTTGTTGTCATGTTTGGGTGCTTTAGCATGTTCATCTCATTGCGTTTAGATGCCTACTTGCTGTAAATCGCAGACCGGTGTCATTCTTAAAACACTTGCCATTTCCAAACCGTAACTCCGATTCCAGTGATCTTTATATCGTTTTCAAGTGATTTGATCCCTCTTTCCAGTTGCACTCTTGGTTTTCCAAGTTGAGGCCAGGTTCATGCATTTCCTGTCATATCTTGCATTTTGCATCCCGCATCGCATCCCGCATAGCATGTCATCATTGCATCTTATTGTTTGAGCTTGCACGTGGTTGATTGTATCCTTGTTGCTTGTTTGTCTTGGTTGGGTAGAGCCGGGAGACGAGTTTGCTAACGAGGAGCCCGTTGAGTTTTCTTTTGAGGATCCAGTCAACTCTGACAACTGTGCAGGCAAGATGATCATACCCTCGAAATCACTACTATCTTTGCTATGCTAGTTTGCTCGCTCTTTGCTATGCCAATGCTACGAGGCCTACCTTTTGCTTGTCAGCCTCCCAAATTGCCATGTCAAGCCTCTAACCCACCTTGTCCTAGCAAACCGTTGATTGGCTATGTTACCGCTTTGCTCAGCCCCTCTTATAGCGTTGCTAGTTGCAGGTGAAGATTGGAGCCGTTCCTTGTTGGAACATTTATTTACTTGTTGGGATATCATTATATTGCTATGTTATCTTAATGCATCTATATACTTGGTGAAGGGTGGAAGGCTCGGCCTCTCGCCTAGTGTTTTGTTCCACTCTTGCCGCCCTAGTTTCCGTCATATCGGTGTTATGTTCCCGCTTTTGCGTTCCTTACGCGGTTGTGTTATAATGGGAACCCCTTGATAGTTCGCCTTGATTAAAGATTTTCCAGCAATGCCCAACCTTGGTTTTACCATTCGCCACCTAGCCTCTTTTTCCCTTGGGTTACCGGAGCCCGAGGGTCATCTTATTTTAAACCCCCCGGGCCAGTGCTCCTCTGAGTGTTGGTCCAAATAGAGCCACTTGCAGCGCCACCTCGGGGCAACTTGAGGGTTGGTTTTAGTTGTACGTAGTGTTCATCTGAGTGTGCCCTGAGAAAGAGATATGTGCAGCTCCTATCGGGATTTGTCGGCACATTCGGGCGGTGTTGCTGGATTTGTTTTAACCTGTCGAAGTGTCTTGAATTACCGAGATACCGAGTCTGATCGGAACGTCTTGGGAGGAGGTCTATTCCTTCGTTGACCGTGAGAGCTTGTCATGGGCTAAGTTGGGACTCCCTGCAGGGATTGAACTTTCGAAAGTCGTGCCCGCGGTTATGGGCAGATGGGAATTTGTTAATATCCGGTTGTAGATAACTTGAACCTTAATTAATTAAAATGAATCAACTGAGTGTGTTGCCGTGATGGCCTCTTCTTGGCGGAGTTCGGGAAGTGGACACGGTGTTGGAGTAATGTTTGCGCAGGTTGTTCTATAGCTTCTCGCTCGTGCATTGCCTCCTCTTCTCGCTCTCTTTTGCGTATAAGTTAGCCACCATATATGCTAGTCGCTTGCTGCAGCTCCACATATTTTTTTACCTTACCTTACCTATAAGCTTGAATAGTCTTGATCGCGAGGGTGCGAGATTGTTGAGTCCCTGTGGCTCACAGATTACTATTACACCAGATGCAGGGCCTGATGATTCCGCTCCAGGAGACGCGTATGAGCTCAAGTGGGAGTTCGACGAAGACTCTCAACGATACTATGTTTCTTTTCCCGACGATCAGTAGTGGTGCCCAGTTGGGGGTGAACGGGACCGTTGTCGCATGTTGGGTTCTCTTTTATTTTGGCGCCGTAGTCGGGCCATGAGTGTTTGGATGATGTAATGTTATTTATGTACTTGATTGACGTGGCGAGTGTAAGCCAACTATGTTATCTCCCTTTTTTATCTTATTACATGGGATGTTGTGAAGATTTCCTAACTTGCGACATATGCCTTCAATGCGATTATATCTCTAAGTCGTGCCTCGACACGTGGGCGCTATAGTCGCATCGAGGGTGTTACAAGTTGGTAATCAGAGCCTTCCCCGACCTTAGGAGCCCCATTGCTTGATTGTTTTAAGCGGCCGAGTTGTGTCTAGAAAAATGTTCTGAGTCTTTAGGAATTATATATCGGAGAGATTAGGAATTCTTTTTACTTCCCAGTCTCGTCATCGCTCTGGTAATGCATCCTGACGTAGAGTTTTGACTCTTCTCTTCTCAAATTTCACAAAAAAAAATTTAGGATCACGCGAGTATCTTGGAATCGTTCCGATGGCTTATGATGAGAACATTGTCTTGGTGCCTCCTGTCAGGGGTTTAGTGGAAGTGTCCCGGGGAGTTGAGCTCTGAGGTGTTGTCATCATAATTTTATCGTTGCAATTCTGGAATACTTGAGATATGTTCGCCGACATCAAGAATCTCTTTTATGCAGTTCGTTGGGGAGATAACCTCGACGCCACCCAGTACTGGGGCGGGAGTTCGGGAGTATCGCCATAACTTGTATAATGGATGCTTTTCGAAGGTTGAGGTAGATGGTTTCCGAAGTTTTCTTGGTTATGTGTTGAAGGATGGATACAGTTGGATGTAGGATTCGCTAGTTTGGGTGAGATATTATGCTTCCCCTGTATCCCCAACACCTGATTGCATAACCGGAAAGGTTCGGGAGTTTCATAGGTGGGAATTCTAGTAGCTCTAGTTCTTCTTCCATGAATATTGGTTTGAGATTGGGATTTCTTACCGATTATTCGTTCTTGATCCGTACCTTGTTGATTTATTTCTCTACCTTAATTCTACGTGGCTTCTCAATTTATGGATATGTGACCATTTCAAGAGGAATGCTTTCGTTCATTTTGTTCGGATGTGAAGACTATATGTTGCAATTTTCATTCCGTTGGATTCAGCTTCAATATTTTATCTGTCAATGTGCTAATGGTGGTCACCCTCTTCAGGATGGCTCCTCCAACGCGCACGACTCTGAATCCTGATCCTCCACCACCTCCACCTCCTCTAGAGGCATGGCAAGCTGTGATGGCCGCAACCAATGCAAACACACAGCTGATCATGCAAATTCTTCAAGAGCGCAATCAAGGCAGTCAAGGGAATCAAGGCAGCAATCAGAGTCACTTTGCTACCCTCAACCAGTTCCTTGCTAACGGGCCAAAGACTTTCAGCAATTGTGTTGAGGCAACCAATGCTGACGATTGGCTTGTGGATCTGTGCAAGCATTTCGAGTGCAGTAACGTCAGGCCTGAGGACTTTGTCAAGTTCGCTTCCTTCCAACTCAAAGATCAGGCAGCAGAATGGTTCCAGCAGTACAAGGACTCCAGAAGTGGACGTGTTATCACCTGGGATGATTTCCGTCGAGATTTCCGAGCTCATCATATTCCGCAGAGCGTGGTCGAAAGCAAGCGTGAGGAATTCCGCAATCTGAAGCAAGGCTCTTTGTCTGTCTATGACTACAACAAGTTGTTCTAGAAGCTCGCCCGCTTTGCCAAGAAGGACGTCCCTGATGAGAAGAGCATGATATATCAGTTCAGGGGTGGTCTCAGAGAAGATATTCAGCTCGCTCTTGTTCTCTTCGAGCCCTTGAGATACGATGAGTTCTACAACATGGCACTGAAGCAAGAGGCTTCTCAGTTGAGGTGTGATGCTTCCAAGAAGCAAGTCAGAGATGTTACTCCTTCCTCTACTCAAGTGGCCAAGCAGTAGAAGTTTTGGCCTCCTCCTCCTCCGTTCCGTCAGCCGTATCAGCAGAAGAGCAAAGGTGGCAGTGGTTCTTCCCACCCACCTAACCCTGGCTTTCAGAACAAGACTTCGTCTCAAGCTCCAAGATCGAGTGCTCCGTATCACCGTCCGCTTTCAGAGGTCATGTTCAACAAGTGCCAACAGAAGGGTCACTATGCCAACAAGTGTCTCAACCAGAGGCATCTTCCTCCTCCTCCTCCTGTCAGATCGGCAAGTACAGCTGTGGTCAAGCATAACCCCAAGCACGCCAAGGTCAATTTGCTGAATGCAGCTCAGGCAGAGGACTCACCAGATGTGATCATGGGTAACCTTCCTGTTAACGATGTTCCTGCAAAAGTTCTTATTAACACTGGTGCATCGCTTTCTTTTATTTCAACTCCATTTGTGGCCAAGCATGATTTTGTGACCGAAAGGATTCCTGTTCCATTGAAGATTGTGTCTCCGGGCAAGCAAATGACTTCTAACAATTGCGTCCCGGATGTCTCTATCACGTTGGGCGATTACAAGTTTCTCTCTTCTCCGGTGGTTCTTGGTAACTCGGATATTGATCTTATTCTCGGAATGGATTGGCTTTCTAAGCACAAGGCTCAGCTTGATTGTGCAGCCAGGCAAATTCAATTGACTCATTCGTCTGAGGATGTAATTGTGTTTTCCGCTCGTGATGATACTATCCGTCTATTTTCTCTCAATGAGAAGGGTGAATTGGATGCCATCTCTCAAATTCCAGTCGTTTGCGAATATCAAGACGTCTTTCCAGAAGAGCTCCCAGGAATGCCTCTGCACCGGCCAGTTGAATTCATTATTGATCTTGAGCCTGGCACAGAACCTGTGTGCAAACGTCCTTACAAGCTCGGACCTGAAGAGTTGAAAGAGCTGAAGAAGCAACTCGACGAGCAAGAAAGAATGGGTCTCATCCGGCCTAGTTCTTCTCCATGGGGTTGTGGTGTTCTTTTTGTGAAGAAGAAGGATGGAACGGACTGACTTTGTGTTGATTACCGTCAAGTGAACAAGAAGACCATCAAGATCAAATACCCACTTCCCAACATCAATGAGCTGTTCGAACAACTCAAAGGTGCTCAAGTATTCTCCAAGCTTGATCTCCGTATGGGTTATCACCAGATTCGCATTTGTGAAGAAGATATTCCCAAGACTACATTCAGAACAAGCTTTGGTTCATATGAATACACTGTCATGTCTTTTGTCCTCGCCAACGCTCCTCCGACGTTCTCTCGCATGATGAACTTAATATTCAATGCCTACACCAATGACTTCATTTTGGTCTATCTCGACGACATTCTGGTTTTCTCGAAGAACAAGAAAGATCATGCCAAGCACTTGCGTTTGGTTCTCGATAAGCTCAGAGAACATCAGTTCTACGCCAAGTTCTCCAAGTGTGAATTTTGGCTCGATGAGGTTCTTTATCTTGGCCATATCATCTCTGCCAAGGGCATTGCCGTGAATCCTGAGAAGGTGTCTGCAATTGTGAATTGGGAACCTCCTCAGAACGTGAAGCAACCCCGCAGTTTTCTCGGTCTCGCAAGCTATTGCCGAAGATTCGTTGACAACTTTTCTAAGATCGCGAAGCCTCTCTCATATCTTCTTCAGAAGCACGTCAAGTACGTTTGGTCTCAGGAGTGTGATATTGCTTTCAACGCGTTGAAAGAGAAGTTGATCGCTGCTCCAGTTCTGACTCCGCCTGATGAATCCAAGCCGTACGAGGTCTTTTGTAATGCCTCTCTCCAAGGTCTTGGCGTAGTATTGATGCAAGAGAAGAAAGTTGTTGCTTATACATCTCGCCAGTTGAAGCCTAATGAGAAGAACTACCCCACTCATGATCTCGAGTTGGCGGCAGTTGTGCATGCTCTTTTGACTTGGAGACATCTTCTATTGGGAAGAAAAGTGGACATTTTCACTGATCACAAGAGTCTCAAGTACATCTTCACTCAGCCTAATCTCAACCCCAGGCAAACTCGATGGGTCGAAATGATTCAAGAGTATAATCCGAGTATCGAGTATACTCCAGTCAAGGCCAATGTGATTGCTGACGCTTTGAGCAGGAAAGCGTATTGCAACAGTCTGATTCTTAAGCCTTATCAACCCAAGCTTTGTGAAGCTTTCCGCAAACTGAATCTGCAAGTTGTTCCTCAAGGTTTCCTCGCCAACCTTCAAGTCTCTCCTACCTTAGAAGACCATATTCGCCAAGCCCAGCTTCTTGATGCTATGGTGAAAAAGGTGAAGATTGGGATTGCCAAGAGTCAGTCCAAGTACAAGTGCTACCGCCTTGATGACAAGGACACTCTCTTCTTCGAGGATCGTATTGTTGTGCCCAAAGGTGACCTCCATAAAGTGATCATGAACGAGGCTCACAATTCTCTCCTCTCCATCCACCCTGGGAGCACGAAGATGTATCAGGACCTTAAGCAAGCTTATTGGTGGACTCGAATGAAGCGCGAGATCGCTCAATTCGTGAATGAATGTGATGTCTGCAGAAGAGTGAAGGCAGAACACCAAAGGCCAGCAGGTCTCCTCCAACCTCTTGCCATTCCAGAATGGAAGTTTGACCACATTGAAATGGACTTCGTGACTGGATTTCCAAAGTCCAAGCGTGGCAATGATGCTATATTCGTTGTCATCGACAAACTCACCAAAGTGGCTCACTTTCTGCCTATCAAAGAGTCGATCACCGCAGCTCAATTGGCGGAACTCTATACCTCTCGTATTGTCTCTCTGCACGGTATTCCTCAAGTGATCTCTTCAGACCGTGGCAGCATCTTTACCTCGAAGTTTTGGGATTCTTTTTAGAAGGCCATGGGCACGAACATCCGCTTCAGCACAGCTTTCCATCCTCAAACAAGCAGTCAAGTCGAGCGTGTCAACCAAATTCTTGATGATATGCTCAGGGCTTGTGTGATCTCCTTCGGCATGAAGTGGGAGGATTGTCTTCCTTATGCTGAATTCTCCTATAACAACAGTTTTCAAGCAAGTTCGGGCAAGGCCCCTTTTGAAATTTTGTATGGCAGGAAGTGTCGTACCCCTCTCAACTGGTCTGAAACCGGTGAACGTCAGCTTTTGGGTAATAACTTAATCACAGAAGCAGAAGAAATGTGCAAAGTCATTCGTGATAACCTCAAAGCAGCCCAATCCCGCCAGAAGAGCTACTATGATAGTAAGCACCGTGATTTGGCTTTCGAGATCAGAGATCATGTTTACCTCCGCGTCTCTCCTATGAAGGGTACTCGTCGCTTCGGTATCAAAGGGAAGCTTGCCCCTAGATACGTGGGACCTTTCAAGATTGTCAGCAAGAGAGGCGACCTCGCCTATCAACTCGAGCTTCCTTCAAACTTTGCAAATGTTCATGACGTGTTCCATGTCTCTCAGCTTCGAAAGTGCTTCAAGACTCCTGACCGCACCGTCAACTTCGAGGACATTGAGCTCCAAGAAGATCTCTCTTATCGTGAGCACCCAGTTGCTATTCTTGAAGAGACTGAACGCAAGACTCGCAACAAGTCAATCAAATTTCTCAAAGTCAAGTGGTCACAAAATTCCGACCGTGAAGCTACCTGGGAACGCGAGGATCACCTCCGTTCTGAGTACCCAGCGTTCTTTCAGTCCTAGATCTCGGGACGAGATCCTTTCGTAGTGGTGGAGTGTTGTAACGCCCCGGATATAACTTTCCCAATTTGTACTCCAACTCTTGCCGTTTCCGGCGTTAAGTTATATTTATTTCTCGGGTTCGGGTCTTTGTCTCCGTGTGTTGTTGTCATTGTCATGCATCTCATATCATGTCATCATGTGTTTTGCATTTGCATACGTGTTCTTCTCATGCATTCGAGCATTTTCCCCGTTGTCCGTTTTGCATTCCGGCGCTTCGTTCTCCTCCGATGGTCATTTCTATCTTCCTTTCGTGTGTGGGGATTAAACATTTCCGGATTGGTCCGAGACTTGCCAAGTGGCCTTGGTTTACTACCGGTAGACCGCCTGTCAAGTTTCGTGTCATTTGGACTTCGTTTGATACTCCAACGGTTAACCGAGGGACCGAAAAGGCCTCGTGTGTGTTGCAGCCCAACACCCCTCGAATTTGGCCCAAAACCCACCAAACTCTGCTCCATTTCCTATAGCGTTCGATCACGATCGCGTGGCCGAAAACCGCACCTCATTTGGACTCTCCTAGCTCCACTTATGCCTATAAATACACCCCTCCGTTTTCGGATCTCTCTCCCTCTAGAAACCCTAAAAAAATCCCTTCCGCCGCCGCCGGACGTGTCCGGGCGAGCCGGACAACGTCCGATCCGCCGCCGCCAGTCAACCGTCGCCACCTGTCGCCTCCCGCGCCGGCCCGTGAGGGCCCGAGGCCGGCCCCGCCGCCGCACACCCGGGCCGCGCCCCGCGCCTCCATCCGCCGCCGCCTCTCCCATCTCCGGTGGGCGCCGCCGCCGCGGGCCACCCCGCCGCCGACCGGAGCCCGCCGCGCCACCGCCGTCTCCCGGTCGCTGCCTCACGCCGCCGCCGCCGCCACCACCGACCCCGGGAGCCCCTCGCCGGCCTCCTCCTCGCCGGCTCTACTTTTGCTTCGTTGTGAATCTGGGCAGATCATCAACTTGTTTGCGATTTTGCCGATGCTATTGTAGTTGATCCGTGCATGCTATGCCATTGTTCTTGCCATGTCTAGCTTGTATTTTGTGCCTTCTCAATGGATGTATGCTTGCCTTGCCATGACTTTCACCGTGGTGAGTGCATCGAGCTCGTTTACATGCCTTCGTGAGTTTTATTTCAGCATGTCTCAGTTTTCACTAAGTCTGAAAACTGATTGCGTTTTAGCTATGTTCGTGTGCTTATTAGTATATTTTGTGATCCCTTTTGGCTCAAGGTCACTAAGGGACTTTTGTTAAGCTTGTTGATTAGCTCCATGCCCTGTCTTTCTTTGTCATAATCAGGTCATGTATCATGTTGTTTTGTTGCTCCGAAGAGGGCTTCCTGATCTGAAATTTCAGACAAGTGTTAATTTCACTAAGTCTGGAATCTGTTTTGCATTTGCGTTTTTGACATGCTTGTTTGAACCTCATAATGGATGAATTGGCCATGGCTCAGTGCTAGTCTTTTGTTAATAATCTTTTGTACATCCCTGCCATGCATTTTGTTGTCATTTTTGGGTGCTGTAGCATGTTCACCTCATTGCGTTTAGATGCCTACTTGCTGTAAATCGCAGACCGGTGTCATTCTTAGAACGCTTGCCATTTCCAAACTGTAACTCCGATTCCAGTGATCTTTATATCGTTTTCAAGAGATTTCATCCCCTCTTTCCAGTGGCACACTTGGTTTTCCAAGTTGAGGCCAGGTTCATGCATTTCCTGTCATATCTTGCATTTTGCATCCCGCATCGCATCCCGCATAGCATGTCATCATTGCATCTTATTGTTTGAGCTTGCACGTGGTTGACTGTATCCTTGTTGCTTGTTTGTCTTGGTTGGGTAGAGCCGGGAGACGAGTTTGCTAACGAGGAGCCCGTTGAGTTTTCTTTTGAGGATCCAGTCAACTCTGACAACTGTGCAGGCAAGATGATCATACCCTCGAAATCACTACTATCTTTGCTATGCTAGTTTGCTCGCTCTTTGCTATGCCAATGCTACGATGCCTACCTTTTGCTTGTCAGCCTCCCAAATTGCCATGTCAAGCCTCTAACCCAACTTGTCCTAGCAAACCGTTGATTGGCTATGTTACCGCTTTGCTCAGCCCCTCTTATAGCGTTGCTAGTTGCAGGTGAAGATTGGAGCCGTTCCTTGTTGGAACATTTATTTACTTGTTGGGATATCATTATATTGCTATGTTATCTTAATGCATCTATATACTTGGTGAAGGGTGGAAGGCTCGGCCTCTCGCCTAGTGTTTTGTTCCACTCTTGCCGCCCTAGTTTCCGTCATATCGGTGTTATGTTCCCGGTTTTGCGTTCCTTACGCGGTTGTGTTATAATGGGAACCCCTTGATAGTTCGCCTTGATTAAAGATTTTCCAGCAATGCCCAACCTTGGTTTTACCATTCGCCACCTAGCCTCTTTTTCCCTTGGGTTACCGGAGCCCGAGGGTCATCTTATTTTAAACCCCCCGGGCCAGTGCTCCTCTGAGTGTTGGTCCAAATAGAGCCACTTGCAGCGCCACCTCGGGGCAACTTGAGGGTTGGTTTTAGTTGTACGTAGTGTTCATCTGAGTGTGCCCTGAGAAAGAGATATGTGCAGCTCCTATCGGGATTTGTCGGCACATTCGGGCGGTGTTGCTGGATTTGTTCTAACCTGTCGAAGTGTCTTGAATTACCGAGATACCGAGTCTGATCGGAACGTATTGGGAGGAGGTCTATTCCTTCGTTGACCGTGAGAGCTTGTCATGGGCTAAGTTGGGACTCCCTGCAGGGATTGAACTTTCGAAAGTCGTGCCCGCGGTTATGGGCAGATGGGAATTTGTTAATATCCGGTTGTAGATAACTTGAACCTTAATTAATTAAAATGAATCAACTGAGTGTGTTGTCGTGATGGCCTCTTCTTGGCGGAGTTCGGGAAGTGGACACGGTGTTGGAGTAATGTTTGCGCAGGTTGTTCTATAGCTTCTCGCTCGTGCATTGCCTCCTCTTCTCGCTCTCTTTTGCGTATAAGTTAGCCACCATATATGCTAGTCGCTTGCTGCAGCTCCACATATTTTTTTACCTTGCCTTACCTATAAGCTTGAATAGTCTTGATCGCGAGGGTGCGAGATTGTTGAGTCCCTGTGGCTCACAGATTACTATTACACCAGATGCAGGGCCTGATGATTCCGCTCCAGGAGACGCGTATGAGCTCAAGTGGGAGTTCGACGAAGACTCTCAACGATACTATGTTTCTTTTCCCGATGATCAGTAGTGGTGCCCAGTTGGGGGTGAATGGGACCGTTGTCGCATGTTGGGTTCTCTTTTATTTTGGCGCCGTAGTCGGGCCATGAGTGTTTGGATGATGTAATGTTATTTATGTACTTGATTGACGTGGCGAGTGTAAGCCAACTATGTTATCTCCCTTTTTTATCTTATTACATGGGATGTTGTGAAGATTTCCTAACTTGCGACATATGCTTTCAATGCGATTATATCTCTAAGTCATGCCTCGACACGTGGGAGCTATAGTCGCATCGAGGGTGTTACAGCGTTGCCCCGCGGACAGGGAGTGCGTCCACGTCGAGTGGAGCCTCCTGAAGCCAAGCGGAGTCATCGGCGATGAACGTGAGCGCGCCAAGACGGATCTCGCGGCCCTCCACCAAAACTCCGCCGAAAACCATGATGATTCGGGTCGGAAAAGATCGCAACTCCTCCAACAAAACGCTAAAACACCTGCCCCACGGTGGGCGCCAACTATCGTGGTTCTAAGTCTGACAGTAGTGTAGGGGGGTAAGTATGGAGAGGTAAGATCTTAGCTATGGAGAAGTTGTAAGCATGCAAGGTTTACGAGTTCAGGCCCTTCTCGGAGGAAGTAATAGCCCTACATCTCGGAGCCCGGAGGCGGTCGACTGGATTATGCGTGTATGAATTACAGGGGTGCGAACCCTTGTCTCGGAGGAGGGGGGTGGCTTATATAGAGTGCGCCAGGACCCCAGCCAGCCCACTTTACAAAGGGTTCAATGTACATTAAGCCAGGGCGTTACTGGTAACGCTAGTAATAAAGTGCTATGATGACCATAGAAGCTACTTAATAACCGACTATTAGCATGCGAAGTGCCTTTAGGTCTCCTGACTGTCGAGTGGTTGCTTCTTGGTCGAGTATCTTCGAGTCTGTCGAGTGGAACACCTCCAAGTCAATTGAAAGATGATTTCTTCTGGAGATGTCCTTGGGTAGGTCAGTTTGGATAGGTCCATGCCCCTACCCTAGGTACATAGCTTCATCAATATCCTTCTTATCATTGTCATTCGTTTTATCTTGATTAGCATTAATAGCAAGTTCATCATGGTTTTCATAACTAGAGTTGTCAACAAGTAAATCATCATCACCTAGCAAATCATCTTCATCACTATTGAAATCAACGTACTCGAGGTGTGATACCTTTGTTCCTTTAGCCATGAAGCATCTTCCAATCCCTTCATTTGGTGAGTCAAATATGTCGTAGGAGTTGGTTGACACAAGTGCTAGACCGGAAACACCTTCATCTTGAGTATATTCGGAGTCAGAGTGATAACTTTTCTCGGAGTGATCGCCGGAGTCGGAGCCAGATATCCATTCACCAACATGGGCTTGATGTCTTCGTCTTGTGTAGCTCTTTGATGACTTGTCCTTCCTTCCTGAATCCTTGCTTCTCTGTGGTGTTCTTCATTCATAACGTTCATCTCTACTCCTCTCTCTTGGTGGTGATTCTTCTCTTTTAGTTCTTCTTTTAGGAGAATCTTCTCTTCTTTTGTAGGGAGCCGTATACTCATTGGAATAGTGTCCGGGTCTTCCACAATTGTAGCAATTGCGCTCACGACTAGAAGATCTTTTGTCATTGTAGGACCTTGACTTGGAACTTCTTTCCTTGCTTCTACTTTTGTAAAACTTGTTGAAGTTCTTCACCATTAGGCTCAATTCTTCGTTGAAGGTTTGTTTTTCACTTGATGATGTGGGACCATCACATGAGGCTTTGTAAGCACCACTTGACTTGTTGTGAAGCTCTTCCTTATCCTTGAATGAGATCTCATGAGCAACAATTCTTCCAGTGACTTTTGTTGGCTTGAGATCTTTGTAATTGGTCATCATTTGGATCAATGTGCACACGATATCATATTCTCCATCCAAGGCTCTTAGGATCTTCTTGATGATGAATCTATCGGTCATCTCTTCACTTCCTAAGCTGGAAATCTCATTTGTGATGAGAGCAAGCCTAGAGTACATTTCAGCGACACCTTCACCATCCTTCATTTTGAACTTGTGAAGTTGACTTTGAAGCACATCCAATTTGGATTCCTTGACGGAGTCGGTACCTTCGTGCATATCAATCAAAGTAACCCAAATTTCCTTTGCATTCTCAAGACGACCGATTTTGTTGAATTCTTCGGGGCACAATCCGTTGAAGAGAATATCACAAGCTTGAGCATTGTATTGCAGCATCTTCAACTCTTCCGCGGTAGCTTCACGGTTTGGTTCTCCCCCATCAAAGAATTCACCTTGCAAGCTGTCGATGTCAAAACCGGCGGATCTCGGGTAGGGGGTCCCGAACTGTGCGTCTAGGCCGGATGGTAACAGGAGGCAAGGGACACGAAGTTTTACCCAGGTTCAGGCCCTCTCGATGGAGGTAAAACCCTACGTCCTGCTAGATTAATATTGATGATATGGTAGTACAAGAGTAGATCTACCACGAGATCAGAGAGGCTAAACCCTAGAAGCTAGCCTATGGTATGATTGTTGTTGTGTATGTTGTCCTACAGACTAAAACCTCTCTGGTTTATATAGACACCGGAGAGGGTTAGGGTTACACAAAGTCGATTACAATGGTAGGAGATCTGAATATCCGTATCGCCAAGCTTGCCTTCCACGCCAAGGAAAGTCCCTTCCGGACACGGGACGAAGTCTTCAATCTTGTATCTTCATAGTACAGGAGTCCGGCTAAAGGTATAGTCCGGCCATCCGGACACCCCCTAATCCTGGACTCCCTCAGTAGCCCCTGAACCAGGCTTCAGTGACGATGAGTTCAGCGCGCAGATTGTCTTCGGCATTGAAAGGCGGGTTCCTCCTCCAAGTACTTCATAGAAGATTTTGAACACAAAGATAGTGTCCGGCTCTGCAAAATAAGTTTCCACATACTGCCATAGAGAGAATAATATTTACACAAATCTAATCTGCTGACGTATTCCGTAGTGCGACACACTATGGCTAGGCCTTTATCCGAGTCATTTTATTATCCCACCTCAACGCGTCATGCGAGGCGGTTTCCTTGGCACGTCTTGTCAAAGTAGAGATCGTGTCCCCTTATTCCGGGATTCTCATCAATACGGGTGTGGGTAACCCAACCGCGCCTTTGATTACGGCGCTTGGAGATAAGCGAGTTTTACCAGGTTGGTGGGGACATGTAGTTGCATCCACCCATATAAGGTGATAAGGATACACCTTTTCACCTACGCCTTCTTCCTCCTTCGCCTATCCATCCTTGCGCACTCGAGCTCCAACGGCCAAGTCCGCACTCCCACTTCAACCTTCTCCAGTCATGTCTGGAGCGGGAGGCAAGTGGATGGTCTCCTCCGTCACGGAGGGACACATCAAAAAGCTGAGGAAGGCTGGATACATGTCTAACGACATCGCGCACCGGCTTCCCGAAAAGGGGTAGCTCATCCCCACCCCTAGGCCCCATGAGAGGGTGGTATTCCTCCCCCATTTCCTCCGCGGACTGGGCTTCCCTCTGCACCCATTTGTCCAGGGGCTCATGTTCTACTATGGCCTGGATTTCCATGATCTGGCCCCGAACTTCATCCTCAACATCTTGGCGTTTATCGTCGTGTGCGAGGCTTTCCTCCGCATCCGCCCCCATTTCGGCCTATGGCTCAAGACTTTCAACGTCAAGCCGAAGGTGGTGCGCAGCAACCAGGCAGAGTGCGGAGGTGCCATGGTGGGCAAGATGGCCAATGTCCTATGGCTCGAGGGCTCCTTTGTGGAGACCCTGAAGGTGTGGCAATCATGGTGGTTTTATATCACCGAGCCGTGCGACCCCGCATGGGTCGCAGCCCCCGAGTTTCGATCCGGACCCCCTACGCGGCTCACCTCCTGGAAGGAGACGGGCCTGTCGTGGGGTAAAAAAGGAGAGCTGACCGGACTCCAAACATGCATCCAAACCCTGGTGGACAAGAAGCTCAAACTTGTCAACGTAGTCCAGGTTATGCTCATCCGCCTGTTCCTCCCGTGTCAACAATGGGCTTTCAACCTGTGGGAGTTCGATCCGGCACAGCACCGAACTCTGAACAGGCTCTTTGACACGACGTACGAAGATGCTGGAGGGTGCTTTTCAAGGGCGCCGAGGGCCCCGCATCCGCTACCGAGGATCGCGGATTCAGTACGCAGCGTCACGCTCATGCGGTAAGTGTTATTTTTCCTTTTACAGGATATTAGGTTATCATAGTTTGACTCCATGCGGGATCTAAGCTCCCTTACCTTTGACAGGATTGGCAGGTGACGTCCGGACAGATCAACTGTCCGGCTCCCTTGCCCGAAGGCCCAGCAGACGCTCGCTTGGCGAAGCTGCTGGTTCAGGCACCCTATGTGGTGCCGGAGAAGAAGGCCACGAAAAGGGCCACGGGGACTCGAAAGAGTGCCCTGCGCCAGGAGGTGTCGGATCCATCATCCGGCGGTTCCGAGGCGCATTCCTCTCGTGAAGACGAGGAGGAAGAAGAAGAGACCTCTCCCCTTCTAGCGGGGGGAGAGAAGAAAAGGAAGGCCGCCCTCTCTGAGGAGGCCGGAGGGTCCAAGAAGGGGAAAACCCTTCCTCCGGACTACTCCATCGACGCCGACAACGGTGGAGAGGAGTGGCAGCCCAAGGCCAAGCCCCTGGCAAAATCGTAAGTATCCGGATACCAGGGTAATTCATAGTATTCGTTTATTGCACAGCTTTCCCTTATGTCGAATATGTTTATGCAGCCCACCTAAAGACTGGCTCGACGCGTCGTCGAGCGGCTCACTGGACTCGTCGGATGTGAACTCGCTTCCGACGGCTTCCTCCCCCCGCCCTACGGACGACACCGAAGTGTTGTCCCAACAGGTTCCAAGCAGGGAGGAGGTGGTTCTGGAGGCGCCGCAAGGCAACCTCCCGGACTCCAGGAGTAAAGGGGGTGAAACCCCCAGGGCTCCAAGTCCGGCTCTAGTCCGGACACCGCTCCGGAACCTTCAAAGGTTCCAGAGTCCGGCGGGGGACCTCCCTCCAAGAGGAGCAAGTCCACCGTGCCGGTGGCCCCCGTCCAACCGGAGGTGCCGGACAATATGTTGGAGGCACTCCAAGGCGCCTCCATCGACGAGGAGCACCGCACTATTACGAGTGCGGTGATCCAGAAGGTTCAGTCCGCCAAGAGCGGACTGACTGAAGCTTGTACTAGCCTTTTAATAGGCTTTGAGGTAAGTAAAGAATGTGTAAATAATAGTACCGCATAGACAGTAGTCCCTGATGCTCTGTTGGGCGTTCGGGAAGAAAAGCCGAATAGAGGATCAAAGAATTCACAGGAGTCTAACAAAGGAGTCAATATGCGTATGCAGGCTTCTCTGTTGGCGTCCGCCGCACTGACTACGGAAGTGGACACGCTGAAGCAGAGCCTCGAGAAGTCCGAGCAAGAGCTTGGGCGTGCCAAGAAGCAGCTCGAGGAGAAGGAACGTAAGAAATACCTTGTTGGATATATATAAAAAAGGTACAATTGCAAAAAATGACAGAATTAACGTGGCTATTGTAGGGGCCACGTCTGAGGTGGCGACCCTTAAGCAAGCGCTGCTCGAGGCCAAGAAGAGTGTGGCCGTGGAGCGCACCGAGCGGGAGAAGTATGAGGCCGAGGTTGGCAAGGTGTGGCAAGAGCTCCAGGGTCTCATGGAAAAACATGAGAGTTTGGAGCTTGACTCAAAGACGCGAGCGTCCGAGCTCGCGGTGGCTATTGAAAATGCCAAGTCTGCCAAGACCGAATCCCAGAAGACCCTCTAGGAATTGGATGAGGTGAAGAAGATAGCGGCAAGTAAGGCATTCTTTATGCAAAGCAAACATATAAACGTGAGTTACTTGTTACTTACCCGAATCCGGAGCTCTCCAGGAGCGTTCGCAGATCTTCCCCGAAGTGTGTCCGATGCCGCCGCATTCTATCGGGCCGAGGAGGGCAGCTCGACAGAAAAGGTGTTCTGGTCTCAGTATGCTGAGGCTGGACACCCCATGCCCCTGAGCGACCAGCTGAACCAACTGGCCGAGCTCCACAAGGCGGCCGAACAGGCCATGAAGGGCCTCTTAGTTCGGCTGTGGCCTGGAGAGGCTCTGCCTGGGAGCTATTTCTGGCTGGTGCGGCGGCTGGTGGGGGCCTGTCCGAGGCTCAAAGACATCAAGTGCTCCGTCTGCATTGAAGGTGCCCGTAGGGCCCTTGCCCGTGCTAACGTGCACTGGGGCAAGCTGGATGCTGAGAAGCTTGTGAAGGATGGGCCACCGCCGAGGAAAGAGCATCGCAAGCCCGAGAATTATTATAAGGATGTTCTGAAGGGTTCCTGCCTTGTGGCGGATGAATGTACCAAGGATGTATTTTTTGAGTAAAACTCGCTCGTGTTATCCTGTGCGCTGAAAACTTGTTCATATGCGCTAAGTAATGCTGTTGGAATTTAAAATATTACCTACTGTGCGGCTGTTTATCAATTCTGAGAGATGGCGAGTCGTCGGCTTCTGCCCCCGTGCCGCTAGTGCTGGGGTGTTCGGGGATAAACCTGAGTACTCTTTTTCCCATGTTTGGGTCCTTCAAGGGAGGCTCTTAGCCCAACGAACAAGGCAATTGGACTATAATGTGTGAACACTCTCACTTAGCCATAGAATTCTATAATTTTAAATTTCGGCGAAGCCCTTGGTATTCGGAAGACCGAGTTTGGGGCGCTATCCACGCCTTGGCCGGACAGAGCCGACTCCTCGCCCTAAGCGGCATAAGTCTTTAGGGACTCGAAAAAACCTCTCGAACAACGAACAACTCTCGCTTCATCATGACAGTCAGTTTTAGCTTTCTCCACTGAGGTGCTCGGCCCAGCTCAACTGGGGCACAATCGCAGTGGTTCTCCTAGTGCTACCTTAGCCGATATAGCGGAACGTAAGGCACCAAAACATAGGAGCCGGGCAAACCCAACTATTGACCTAAGACATGATTCGGAGCCGATGCATATAACGCTATAAGTTCGGGGTGCCCCACTTGTGAAAGTGTTCGGACTTCTAACACCATATTGAGGGGTACTAAAGCCCCTGGTGTATTTTGGCCGTACCAAATTGTACGGGTGCAACATGTCGTTAAGGAACATATATTTATAAAAAAGTAATGCAAAAATAGACAAAAGCTATGCATTGTTTATTAAAAATAGCTGCGATCAAAGCAGAACGATACAAGTAATGCGATAAATAAAAAGTTGGACTATTTAACATGTCCGCTCCAGGGGCAAGCTGCGGAATAGTATGCGAAACAGGTATACTGCTCGTGATAGAGACCACCTGGGAGTTCCGTAATGCGGCCTGGCTTGTCTGCTTCCCTGGTTCTTGCATCGTTTGTGCGGTAATTGAACTACCGAACAGGCCTTCCGAAGAGTAGAGTCCTGAAAGTAAGAGAAAATTAAAAAATCGGCAGCCCCTGGTGCGGTTTAAGCCCTGTTTTGGGCGTGCCGTGATGGTGCCCCTCCCCCTATGCCCATGGTATTTCTAGAGCGTAGTTATGTACGTGAAGTACTGGCGTCGCCTTTTTGCAAGGGTTGGGGTTGGGGCCGCATTGCTATGCCTGCTCGGATCATGCCAGGCGGTCTTGTTGTAGGTTACTTCGGGCGCGCTTGACGGTGTCCGACCGTTTAGTGGCCGGACTGGAGAACTGCCTGGAGAGGCTGCTTTGTACTTCCCCTGCAAGGGCCGCCGTGTCCTCCTCCGATCGGAGGGAGCGTTCGGTGTTTCCATTGACCATAATTACTCCTCGAGGGCCTAGCTTCTTGAGATTAAGGTATGGGTAGTGCGGTACTGCATTGAACTTGGCGAATGCGGTTCGTCCGAGCAGTGCGTGATAGCCACTCCGGAATGGGACTATGTCAAAGATCAACTCCTCTGTCGGATTTCTGGTTCCGGCAGACCCTTGAGGTTCGAACACTGGGGTGCACGCAGAGATTTCGCCTTCTACCTACTTGCACCCCACCACCATGCTAAGATCTAAGCTACGGAAAGAACAACACAAGAGACACAGGGTTTATACTAGTTCGGGCCACCATTGTGGTGTAATACCCTACTCTAGTTTGTGGTGTGGTGGATTGCCTCTTGGGCTGATGATGATGAGCAATACAAGGAAGAACAGCCTCGCGAGGGTCTGTTCTTGGCTGGGGGATGAACTGCTAGGAGGAGTTCAGTCACCCTTCTCTCTTTCTCTCTGCGTGATGCTACTCGATCCGATCCCAGCTTGTTTCTGGATTGGCCGATCCTCTCTACCCTGGGGGTGGCTAGTCCTATTTATAGGCAAAGGCCCTGGGCCTCTTCCCAAATATTGAGCAAGAAGGGCGCCAACAATTGGCCATTTTGAAGGGGAACATCTGGTACACTTATCCTGACTAAAGTTGGTCCTCGCCTGCCAAAGGCTCGGGTGGTGACGCTGGCTTGGGCTCCACAATGACTTCCTCCCTGCTGTTGGGCTGGTCTTGGTCTCGTTGCACCGAAATGGGTGCCTTTGCTTGATGCTCTCGCCTGCTCTTGCTCCCTTTGCACCAAAGAGGAAAGGAGGACACTGCGCGGGCTGGCGCCCGACTGGCGCCCTTGGTCTTCATGGCTTGCGTCACGGGCACCTCGTGAGGTACCCCGCCTTGATCTCTCCGCCTCCTCGCGAGCCAGCCTGACGAGGCCGTGCCTGAGGAAGCTCCGTGTCGTCCGCCCCGCGAGGCTTGGCCCCTCGCGAGGGTCTTGGGTCTGTGTTGATGAAGATGCTCGTGCTGGGCCCCACTTTGAGCCACGCCGTAGGCCGCAGGCAGGCAAGTCTGGGGACCCCCGTTCCCAGAACGCCGACATCCTTGCTTCGGAAATTATGCGAAGATCCGAAGACCACTTCAAGTGTGACTGAGCCTGTATAGTTGGCCTCTACACCTGGTATTACGCCTTTAAAGGTCGTTTTGGTGGGCTTAATCCTCGAGGGATCTATGCCCATTTTCCGCACTGTATCCTGGTAAAGCAGGTTCAGGCTGCTGCCGCCGTCCATAAGGACTCTAGTGAGATGAAATCCGTCAATAATTGGGTCTAGAACCAATGCGGCAAATCCGCCATGACGGATGCTAGTGGGATGGTCTCTTCGATCAAAGGTGATCGGTCAGGAGGACCATGAGTTGAACTTTGGGGCGACTGGCTCTACCGTGTATACGTCCCTTAACGTGCGCTTTCGCTCCCTTTTGGGGACATGGGTTGCGTATATCACGTTCATCGTCCGCACTTGTGGGGGAAAACCCTTCTCTCCATTGTTGTTCGGCGGCCGGGGCTCCTCGTCGTCCTCGCTATGCAGCCCCTTGTCTTCATTTTTGGCGTTTAACTTGCCTGCCTGCTTGAACACCCAACAATCCCTGTTGGTGTGATTGGCTGGCTTTTCGGGGGTGCCATGTATCTGGCACAAGCGGTCGAGTATTCGGTCCAAACTGGACGGGCCCCTAGGATTCCTTTTGAATGGCTTTTTTTGCTGACCGGATTTAGAGCCTCTGAATCCGGCATTAACTGCCGTATCCTCAGCATTGTCGCCGTTAATGCAGCGCTTCTGCTTGTTGCGACGTGACCTGCCACTAATGTCCCTGGTGTCCGACTTACCAGGGTTCTTGGTCATATTGTTGCTACGAGCAAGCCAGTTGTATTCTCCCACGCAAAAGCGGGTCATGAGTGTCGTGAGTGCTGCCATAGATTTTGGCTTTTCCTGTCCGAGGTGCCGGGCCAGCCACTCGTCACGGATATTGTGCTTGAAGGCTGCTAGGGCCTCAGCGTCCGGACAGTCGACTATTTGATTTTTCTTTGTTAGGAACCGTGTCCAGAATTGCCTGGCCGATTCCTCTGGCTGCTGAATTACGTGACTTAGGTCATCGGCATCTGGGGGTCGCACATAAGTGCCCTAGAAATTGTCGAGGAATGCGGCTTCCAGGTCCTCCCAACAACTGATTGATCATGTTGGCAAGCTGTTAAGCCAATGCCGAGCTGGTCCTTTAAGCTTGAGTGGGAGGTATTTGATGGCGTGGAAATCGTTGCCGCGGGCCATGTGGATATGAAGGAGATAATCCTCGATCCATACCGCAGGATCTGTTGTGCCATCATATGATTCGATGTTTACGGGTTTGAAACCCTCGGGGAATTGATGATCCATTATTTCGTCTGTAAAGCAGAGTGGGTGTGCGGCGCCTCTGTACTGGGCGATATCATGACGTAGCTCCAATGACCTTTGTCTACTGTGTTCGGCCCTGTCGAATTTGTGACCGGCGTGATGGTTACCGTCTCGAGCCGTGGGGCGCCAACGTGATCCATAGATCGATCGTGTTTGCCTTGCCTTGTCCTCCAACATGTCTCGTATGTCCCGCGCATATTCCCGTGCCTTGGTACGGGGTGCGGCTTGAGTGGAGGGCCGGGATGCCTCTCTGTCCCGGCCACGAGGTGGCCGGTCGGCCGCATCAAGTGCTTTCTCCTCTAATCGGGGTAGCAACCTACGCTTTGGTTAGCTCTTGGAGGGGCGTTCGAGTTGATGCTCTTCGGCCGCAAGGACTTCAGTCCATCTGTCAACCAGCAAATCTTGATCAGCTCTAAGTTGTTGCTGTTTTTTCTTGAGGCTTCTTGCCGTGGCCATAAGCCTGCATTGAAAACGCTCTTGCTCGACGGGATCCTCTGGCACGACGAATTCGTCATCGTCGAGGCTTGCCTCGTCTTCGGAGGGAGGCATATAATTATCTTCCTCGACCTCTCTGTCTGTGCTAAGTCTTATTGGAGGGGGTTTTCTTCGGCACTTTCCGGAGTATTATTGTCTCCCGTGCTGGAATCACCGTGTTTGTTTTGGCGGGATTTTGATCGGCGCCGCTGACGCCGACGCTTTGGCTGCTTCTTGGAGGGGTCATCCTCCGCTGTTCCATCGCCATCTCCCTCTTTTGGGGTGTCCACCATGTATATGTCATATGACGAGGTGGCTTTCCAGGGCCCAATAGGCGCTGGTTCTTCATCGTCTCCTTCATCGGCGTCCATACCGTCGATGTCTTCATAGTCGAAGTCGAGCATGTCGGTTAAATCGTCGACAGTGGCTACAAAGTGGGTGGTGGGTGGGCTTTGAATTTCTTCATCGTCCGTACCCCAACCTTGCTGACCGCAATCCGGCCAGGGCTCTCTTGATAAACAGAGAGACTTCAGAGTCTTCAGGATATCGCTGAAAGGCGAGTGCTGAAAGATGTCTGCGTCAGTGAACTCCATGATCGGCGCCTAATCGGATTCGATCGGTAGGGGCGCAGAGGGTTCGCAGTCCGGAGAGGAGTCCGGCTCCTTGGAGTCACGAGTCTCGCAGAGTATGGGGCTGGTGTTTGGCTCAATTGCCGTTGGGGTCGCAGCCCCCGAGGTGGCGTAAAACCGCCCATCCTCGATCGGCGCAGTTGGCTCCGAATTAAGGGTCAAAGCTGATGCGGGTGCGGCCTCCAGGGCACTGTTCGGCCGCAGAGCTAGATCATGCTCGTCGGGACAGTGCGGCGCGCTCGGCAGTGGCTCGAATCCGTCGAAGATCAAGTCCCTGCGGATGTCAGCCGTGTAGTTTAAACTTCCAAATCTGACCTGACAGCCAGGGGCGTAGCTTTCGATTTGCTCCAGACGGCCAAGCGAATTGGCCCGCAGTGCGAAGCCGCTGAAGACAAAGATCTGTCCGGGGAGGAAGGTCTCACCCTAGACTGCATCGCTATCGATGATCGTAGGATCCATCAAGCCTGACGGCGACGACACAGAGGAACTCTCAATGAAAGCACCAATGTCGGTGTCAAAACCGGCGGATCTCGGGTAGGGTGTCCCGAACTGTGCGTCTAGACCGGATGGTAACATGAGGCAAGGGACATGAAGTTTTACCCAGGTTCGGGCCCTCTTGATGGAGGTAAAACCTTACGCCCTGCTAGATTAATATTGATGATATGGGTAGTACAAAAGTAGATCTACCACGAGATCAGAGAGGCTAAACCCTAGAAGCTAGCCTATGGTATGATTGTTGTTGTCTATGTTGTCCTACGGACTAAAACCTCTCCGATTTATATAGACACCGGAGAGGGTTAGGGTTACAAAAAGTCGGTTACAATGGTAGGAGATCTGAATATCCGTACCGCCAAGCTTGCCTTCCACGCCAAGGAATGTCCCTTCCGGACACGGGACGAAGTCTTCAATCTTGTATCTTCATAGTCCAGGAGTCCGGCTCAAGGTATAGTCCGGCCATCCGGACACCCCCTAATCCAGGACTCCCTCACAAGCCAATACACACAATAGCCCAAATGGCGGGGTTATGTCTAAGAATATGCATTTTCATCTTATGCTTCCAACTAGCAAAATTAGTACCATCGAAGTAAGGACCTCTACGGTGGTAATTTCCCTCACTAGACGCCATACTCTCCTAGGTTGTGAGACCAAGGATATGATCACCAAAAGCTATGGAAATCAAAGCAAATGGAGACCAAAGCTCTGATACCACTTGAAAGATCGAAAGTATGTCTAGAGGGGGGTGATTAGACTACTTGACAAAATAAAAATCTAGCCTTTCCCAATTTTAAGTCTTGGCAGATTTTAGCAACTTAGCACAAATCAAGTAATCAACCTACACATGCAATTCTAAGAGTATAGCAGCGGAATGTAAAACAATTGCATATGAAGGTAAAGGGAGGAGTTTGGAGGGAGCAAACGCAATGTAGACACGGAGATTTTTGGCGTGGTTCCGAAGGTGGTGCAATCGTACATCCACATTGATGGAGACGTCAACCCATGAAGGGTAACGGTTGCACAAGTCCACGGGGGGCTCCACCCACGAAGGGTCCGCGAAGAAGCAACCTTGTCTATCCCACCATGGCCATGACCCATGAAGGACTTGCCTCACTAGGGTAGATCTTCACGAAGTAGGCGATCTCCTTGCCCGTACAAACTCCTTGGTTCAACTCCACAATCTTGACGGAGGCTCCCAAGTGACACCTAACCAATCTAGGAGACACCACTCTCCAAAAGGTAATAGATGGTGTGTTGATGATGAACTCCTTGCTCTTGTGCTTTAAATGATAGTCTCCCCAACACTCAACTCTCTCTCATAGGATTAGATTGGGTAGAAAGATGATTTGTGTGGAAAGCAACTTGGGGAAGGCTAGAGATCAAGATTTATGTGGTTGGAATGGAATATCTTGACCTCAACACAAGTGTAGGTGGTTCTCTCTCAGAAAATGTATGTTGGAAGTGTACGCATATGCTCTCTCACTCAATGAAGAGTGGGTGGAGGGGTATATATAGCGTCCACACAAAATCTAACCATTACACACAAATCACCAAACTCGGTGGGACCAAATCGTAAAACTCGGTCAGACCGATTTGGTTCATAATTTGACCGTTAGGAATTTCGGTGGGACCGACATGTCAACTCGGTTGCACCGATTCCATTAGGGTCAGGGCATAACGTAATCTCGGTGAGACCGATTACACAAACTCGGTGGGACCGATTTTGGTAATAGACAAACAGAGAGTTGATCAAGCAAACTCGATGGGACCGATTCGCTCATCTCGGTTAGACCGAAACATTACGAACGGGAAACAGATAGTTTGCATTCCAATCTCGGTGGGAGCGATCGGTCATCTCGGTTGGACCGAAACGTTACGTAGGGAAACAGATAGTTTTTAATCCCATCTCATTGAGACCGAGATGCCTATCGGTGAGACCGAAGTGACTAGGGTTTCTGGCAGTGGCTATGTCAAGTGAACTCGGTGGCGCCGGATAGAAGATTTCGGTGGGGCTGAGTTTGACTTTTTGGTTTGGGACATATGTGGATATGAGAAAGAAGTTGAGGTTTTTTTGGAGCATACCACTAAGCATTTTGAGCAAGTACTCATTAAGCAACACCTCACCCTCTTTTAATAGTATTGGCTTTTCCTATGGACTCAATGTGATCTTGGATCACTAAAAGTAAGATGTAGAGTCTTGTGCTTTGAGCTTGAGCCATTCTTTTGTCCTTAGCATTTTGAGGGGTCCACTTTCTAAACCATGCCATGCCAATCATTGAGCTTTCCTGAAATATTTATCTTCAAATAGCATTAGCTCAATGAGCTATATGTTGTTAGGAATTACCAAAACCACCCAGGGATAGTTGCACTTTCAGTTTCATCAAGTAGATATACCCATATATTCTCAAATCATCTGTGAAGGTTAGAAATAACAATACCTGCCGTGAGCCTTAACACTCATTGGACCGCACACATTAGTATGTATTATTTTCAACAAGTCTGTTGATCGCTCCATTGTTCCGAAGAAAGGAGTCTTAGTCATCTTGCCCATGAGGCATGGTTCGCAAGCATCAAGTGATTCCAAAAGTCCATCAGCATGGAGTTTCTTCATGTGGTTTACACCAATATGACCTAAATGCCAGTGCCGCAAATAAGTTGCACTATCATTATTAACTTTGCATCATTTGGCTTCAATATTATGAATATGTGTATCGTTACGATCGAGATTCCATAAACCATTTATTTTAAGTGTATGACCATAGAAGGTTTTATTCATGTAAACAGAACAACAATTATTCTTTGACTTAAATGAATAACCGTATTGCAATAAACATGATCCAATCATATTATGCTCAGCACAAACACCAAATAACATTTATTTCGGTTCAACACTAATGCGATGGTGATCTATCAACCTTGGAATCTCTTCCAACACACATCGTCACTTTGCCCTCAACTAGTCTCTTTTCATTTTGTAACTCCTGTTCTGAGTTACTAATCTTAGCAACTGAATCGGTATCAAATACCTAGGGGTTACTATGAACACTAGTAAAGTACACATCAATAATTTGTATATCAAATATACCTTTGTTCACTTTGTCATCCTTCTTATCCGCCAAGTATTTGGGGTAGTTCCGCTTCCAGTGACCATTTCCTTAGCAGTAGAAGCACTCTGTTTCAAGCTTGGGTCTAGCTTTGGGCTTCTTCGTTGGAGAGGCATCTTGCTTGCATTTCTTCTTGAAGTTTCCTTTCTATCCCTTGCCCTTTTACTTGAAACTAGTGGTCTTGTCAACCATCAACACTTGATACTTTTCTTGATTTCTACCTTTGTCGGTTTCAGCATCGCGAAGAGCTCAAGAATCGTTTTCGTTATCCCTTGCATATTATAGTTCATCACAAGGTTCCAGTAACTTGGTGATAGTGACTAGATAACTCTGTCAATCCCTGTCTTATCTAGAAGATTAACTCCCACTTGATTCAAGTGACTGTAGTACCCAGACATTCTGAGCACATGCTCACTAGCTTAGCTATTCTCCTCCATTTTGTAGGCAAAGTACTTCGTCAGAGGTCTTATACATCTTGACACGAGCATGAGTCTGAAATACCAATTTTAGTTCTTGGAACATCTCATATGCTCCATGGTGTTCAAAAAGTTTTTGAAATCCCCGTTCTAAGCCGTAAAGCATGGTGCACTAAACTATCAAGTAGTCGTCATACTGAGCTTGTCAAACGTTCATAACGTATGCATCTGCTCCTGCAATAGGTCCGTCACCTAGCGGTTCATCAAGGACATAATTCTTTTGTGCAGCAATGAGGATAATCCTCAGATCACGGACCTAGTCTGCATTATTTCTACTATCATCTTTCAACTTAGTTTTCTCTAGGAACATATCATAAATAAAACAGCGCGAGCTATTGATCTACAACATAAATATGCAAATACTATTAGGACTAAGTTCATGATAAATTAAAGTTCAATTAATCATATTACTTAAGAACTCCCACTTAGATGGACATCCCTCTAGTCATCTAAATGATCACGTGATCCATATCAACTAAACCATGTCCGATCATCACGTGAGATGGAGTAGTTTTCAATGGTGAACATCACTATGTTGATCATATCTACTATATGATTCACGTTTGACCTTTCGGTCTCAGTGTTCTGAGGACATATCTGCATATGCTAGGCTCGTCAAGTTTAACCTGAGTATTCTGCGTGTGCAAAACTGGCTTGCACCCATTGTATGTGAACGTAGAGCTTATCACACCCAGTCATCATGTGGTGTCTCGGCACGACAAACTGTAGCAACGGTGCATACTCAGGGAGAACACTTATACCTTGAAATTTAGTGAGAGATCATCTTATAATGCTACCGCTGAAGTAAGCAAAATAAGATGCATAAAGGATAAACATCACATGCAATCAATATAAGTGATATGATATGGCCATCATCATCTTGTGCCTTTGATCTCCATCTCCAAAGCATCGTCATGATCACCATCATCACCGGCTTGACACCTTGATCTCCATTGAAGCATCGTTCTCGTCTCGCCAACTATTGCTTCTACGACTATCGCTACCGCTTAGAGATAAAGTAAAGCAATTACATGGCGATTTCATTTCATACAATAGAGTGACAACCATATGGCTCCTGCCAATTGCCGATAACTTTGTTACGAAACATGATCATCTCATACAATAAAATTTAGCATCATGTCTTGACCATACCACATCACAACATGCCCTGCAAAAACAAGTTAGACGTCCTCTACTTTGTTGTTGCAAGTTTTATGTGGCTGCTACGGGCTGAGCAAGAACCCTTCTTACCTATGCATCAAAAACCACAAATGCGGTATAGTGATTGCTTTTTGATATTTAGAAAGAACCATGTTCATTGAATCCGATTCAACTAAAGTTGGAGAAACTAACACCCACTAGCCACCTGTGTGCAAAGCACGTTGGTAGAACCAGTCTCGCTTAAGCGTACGCACAATGTCGGTCTGAGCCGCTTCATCCAACAATACCGCTAAATCAAGAATCAACTAGTGACATCAAGCAATATGAATATACCCACGCCCACAATTCCTTTGTGTTCTACTCATGCATATAACATCTACGCATAGACCTGGCTCTGATAGCACAGTTGGGGAACATAGTAATTTCAAAAAAAATTCCTACGCACACGCAAGATCCATCTAGGTGATGCATAGCAATGAGAGGAGAGAGTGTTGTCCACGTACCCTCGTAGACCGTAAGAGGAAGCGTTATGACAACGCGGTTGATGTAGTCATACGTCTTCACGATCCGACCGATCCTAGCACCGAAAGTACGGCACCTCCGCGATCTGCACACGTTCAGCTCGGTGACGTCCCACGAACTCTAGATCCAGCTGAGTGTCGAGGGAGAGCTTCGTCAGCATGACAGCGTGATGATGGTGATGATGAAGTTACTGACGCATGGCTTCACCTAAGGTCTACAACGATATGACCGAGGTGGAAATCTATGGAGGGGGGCACCGCACATAGCTAAACAATCAACTTGTGTGTCTATGGGGTGCTCCCCTCCCCCGTATATATAGGAGTGAAGGGGGGAGAGCCGGCCCTCTATGGCGCGCCCTAAGGGGGGAGTCCTACTCCCGGTGGGAGTAGGATTCCCCCTTTCCCTTGTTGGAGTAGGAGAGAAGGAAGGGAGAGAGAGAGGGAAGGAAGGGGGGCCGTCCCCACCCAATTCCGATTGGGCTATGGGGGGCGCGCCCTCCACCTTGGCCTTCCCCTCCTCTCTTCCACTAAGGCCCAATAAGGCCCATATACTCCCTGGGGGTTCCGGTAATCCCCTAGTACTCCAGTAAATGCCCGGACTCACCCGAAACCAATCCAATGTCCAAACATAGCCTTCCAATATATCGATCTTTATGTCTCGACCATTCCGAGACTCCTTGTCATGTGCGTGATCATATATGGGACTCCGAACTACCTTCGGTACATCAAAACACATAAACACATAATACCGATCGTCACCGAACGTTAAGCGTGCGGACCCTACAGGTTTGAGAACTATGTATACATGACCGATACTCATCTCTGGTCAATAACCAATAGCGGAACCTGGATGCTCATATTGGTTCCTACATATTCTACGAAGATCTTTATCGATCAAACTTTATATCAACATACTTTGTTCCCTTTGTCATCGGTATGTTACTTGCCCGAGATTCGATCGTCGATATCTCAATACCTAGTTCTGTCTCATTACTGGCAAGTCTCTTTACTCGTTCCGTAATGCAACATCCCGTAACTAACTCGTTAGTCACATTGCTTGCAAGGATTATAGTGATGTGCATTACCAATAGGGCCCAGAGATACCTCACCGATACACGGAGTGACAAATCCTAATCTTGATCTATGCCAACTCAACAAACACCATCGGAGACACCTGTAGATCATCTTTATAGTCACCCAGTTACGTTGTGACGTTCGATAGCACACTATGTGTTCCACCGGTATTTGGGAGTTGCATAATCTTATAGTCATAGGAACATGTATAAGTTATGGAGAAAGCAATAGTAGTAAACTAAACGATCAAAGTGCTAAGCTAACGAATGGGTCAAGTCAATCACATCATTCTCTAATGATGTGATCCCGTTTATAAAATGACAACTCTTTGTCCATGGCTATGAAACTTAACCATCTTTGATTAACGAGCTAGTCAATTAGAGGCATACTAGTGACACTCAGTTTGTCTATGTATTCACACATGTACTAAGTTTCCGGTTAATACAATTCTAGCATGAATAATAAACATTTATCATGATATAAGGAAATATAAATAACAACTCTATTATTGCCTCTAGGGCATATTTCCTTCAGGTTCATGAAGACTGTGTCAGTTTTGTGTCCCCCTTCCCTCTTACCGCACGTCTTGAATCTCGAGACGACATTCTTGTTTAGTGGGGGTGAGTTGTCACTTTGCTAGTTTTGGTATGCGCTGGGCTCGCTAGTCATTGTTGCATCATGTTTAAATTGCATTTAAACTTGAAATGGGGATTGATCCAAACCCTAGCCTAAATTAAATCAAATGGGGTTCTATAAAGTATTTTTCAATGAACTCAAAATGCCCTTTAAAAATGTTCATCATTTCTGGATTAAGGTGGAAGCATCTACCAAAAATGGTTTACATTTTTGCAGGACATATTTGGGCTTTGACTGAAATCAATAAGTATTTGAGTTGGGGCTATAAAACTCTATGAATATATATACAATGCTAATATTTGTGAAAATTGTAGAGGGTCTCTAGAATAGTCCATCTTGCACCCACTATTTTTCTTACAATTTACCAAAATGATTTAGTGGCTAAACTAAATCAAACAAAGGTAAAAAATAGAAAAATAGAAAACATAAAGGAGAGGGAGAAGCCCACCTGAACTTACCTAGAGGCCCAGCCCACCACCGCTGCTAGTCGTCTCCCTCGTCTCGCCAGAAGGACGAGAGGCGCGTGCCCGGAGCATGAGAGCACGCGCTCGGCCACCTCCTGCCTGCTTGCCGCTGCTAGAGTTGTCCCGGAGCGCCACGCAACCCCCTGGACGCCCTCTCCCTCTCCCTGTCCCTCGTTCCCTTCCTCTGTCTCGCTCTCTATGCACACCCGAACGCGCCGTCGCAGCCGCTCTCTGGTGCTGCGTCCACCGCCATCCCCTTACCTCTGCGACGCGCCCTCGAGCTCCATCGTGCCTCCCTCGTCCTCTCCGTCGGCTCAATCGATTGGAAGAGCCCCGATGCATCGTACTAGAACTCATCTTCTTCCTCGGCCACATGAGATCGCCGCCAAGATTCTGATCCCGTCAAGCCTTCTCCGAGCCCGTTGACACTCTCTCTGTTCTCCCTGTGAGCTGCTGCGTCCCCCCTCTCTTTCCTCTATTGTTCATGCACCCTAGCTAGCTCCACCACCGAGCCCGAAGGGTCATCACCGCCGACCATGTCACCACCGCCGCTGCAACCACTGGAGCTTGCGTCTAAGCATGTCTTCATGCTCAGAGAATCTCCAGGACCCCATAGCACTCGCGGGTTCGCCCTGTCGTGCCCTGTAGCATTGCCTCCGAGCATGCCCGAACTCCGACCACCATGCAAGTTGCCGCCGCCGTCGAATTAGGTCACCCGAGCTGCTGCTGCATGCACCACAAGACGCGGACGAGATCTAGCATCATGTAGAGCCTCTCAGCCGTTGATTTGGTCGCTAGAGCAGTGTTTTCGACGCCCTCCGCTCTCTCTGGCATCACCGGCAATGAGCCGTGGGTCAAACTTGCTGGTTGACCGGATTTGTCTCCCCCCGTCATTGAACTGTGGGCCAATCCCCCCGGGTTAATTAAGATAACCACGAAATTAGGACTAGCAACCACTATTAGCTAGATGTGACAGTGACACATGGGTCCCACCGGTCACGTTTGACCTGGACCGCCCAGTTCATCTGTTGATGTCATAGTGACATAGTGCCGACGCAGTAAATGTTTTTCTATAGTTTCAAATAAATCAGAAATGATTTATTTCAGAAAATGTTTAAAACTTCTAAAACTCCTAGAAAATAATCTATAACTCCAAATGAAATAATTTATATATTAAAAATGATAAGAAGAATCTAATCATTCCATTTGTACCATTTTCATGCATGTTTGAAGAACCTAAGGTTCCTGTATATGACAATTTGCATATTTGGCATTTGAATAGTCACATATGGAGTTTGAATTTGAACCTTTGGTTCAAACCATCTTCATTTAATCTGGTTGCTAGTTGCATTATCTCAAGCAACATCATATTGCCATGTCACATCCATGCATCATATTGTTGCATTGCATTGATTTTGTTCCCTCTTGTTTGCCAGTGTTGTCCCCTCTCAGTAGATGTTGTTCCGATGATGTGATCGATGACACTGATGAAGAGTTTTGCTATCTTCAGAAGTTCCAGGCAAACAAACCCCCTTTGAGCATTCCGATACAATCCCACTCTCTCACTCTTGCTCTAATTTACCGCATGAGGACAACAATGATTCAACTGTTACGTGTTGCGGTAGTTGAACCCATTCCTCTGCATGACCTGTCATTGCCATAGTAAATAGTTGAAACCCACTAGCATGAGTAGGAGTTGTTTGAGCCTTGATGTGCCTACTCATTCATGCTTGTTGCCGTGCCTGCTATTGCTTAGAGTTGTGTCAGGTCTGATTCATCAGTGATGAATTGGAATGTGGTCATCATGTCCTACTGTTGAGAGCTAAGTGTGTGAACACTATTTGGTAAAGGTAGCGATGAGAGGCCATGTAGGAGTACATGGTGGGTTGTCTCATTGAAGCCGCCTCAGGAACCGAGTTCTGTGTTTGTGATCCAAGACAATTACTACCACACATTGGAATGCTTAAGTGCCCCTCTCGACTTATTAACCACCTTGATCTCTGTCTAGGAGTTGCAAGTAGTTTCTGGTTTTGTTGTATGCTGGAGGCCATGCATAACGCTAACCTTAGGGGTGGGCCGTGATGCGGTAGCCAAGTGGCCCGGTGTACCGAGTCGCCGCTTTGGTGACTCGGGAAACCTACACACATTCTTTGGGGCCGTAGTGGAAACCCCGGCCAGATCTCCTTGCGGATGGAACCCGAATAGGCAATAAACCTGGACTAGAGACTTGTGTGGTTAGTCACGTCGTGGCCGACACCCTTGCCAGGCTTCCGCTTGAAGGTTGCTGAGATACATGACATGCACATGGGGGTAAGTGGCGAGAGCATGTGTGAATAAGTACACCCCTACAGGGTTAACGTGATCTATTCGAATAGCCACATCCGCAGTAATGGACTACTAGGTTGCTTACATTATTCATAGACAAGTGAAAGTGGACACTCAAAAATGCGTAAGATAAGCGTGAGTGCTATGGTTGGTTGAGGGAGTCCTGGATTAAGGGTCCTCGGGTGTCTGGCCCGTATGTTGTGGGCTGGTTTGATGGGCCATGAAGGTACAAAGTAGAAGGCCTTCCCCCGTGTCCAGATGGGACTCTCCTTTGCCTGGATGGCAAGATTGGCGTCCAGATGTATAGGTTCCTTCTTCTGTAAACCGACTTTGTACAACCCTAGGCCCTTCCGGTGTCTATATAAACTGGAGGGTTTAGTCCATAGAGGCTATCAGAATTCATATAAGCTAGACAGCTAGGGCTTAGCCATTATGATCTCGAGGTAGGTCAACTCTTGTAACCCCTATACTCATCAAAGTCAATCCAGCAGGAAGTAGGGTTATACCTCTGTTAAGAGGGCCCGAACCTGGGTAAACATCGTATCCCCTTTTGTCTCCTGTTACCTTCGATCCTCAGACACACAGTTCGGGACCCCTGCCCGAGATCGGCTTCGGGACCCCTACCCGAGATCAGCCGGTTTTGACACCGACATTGGTGCTTTCATTGAGAGTTCCTCTGTGTCGTCGATGGAAGGATCGATGGATCGCCTTGTCATTAATGATAACATCACCTCTTGAGGGACCCTAGCCCCAGGATAGGTCCTCCAACTTGGTGGTTTCACCATGGGTTCACGCCTGGCCTTTAAGCCAAAGGCAGCCCCCACAATCGCCAAACATGATACGAAACATCCTATGGACATCACCATGTCAAGAGTCCATTTGGCAAGTGACACGTGCCACATCTACTTCATACATACAAAGGTGAATCATCTCCTTTACACGTGTCCCCTTATACCTTTTGAGGATGGTATACTACTAGACCCCTCTCTCGTGTGCATACATAGGTGTGAGCGGAGCTACACACTCATCGAGGAGGAGTTGAAGAAGAAGAGAACATCTACACCATCCAAGAGGGAAGCCTGGAAGCGGAGAAGGAAGCGCCAAGAAGAAGGCAGCAGCTCCCAGGCGACCCCGTGAGCACGGGCCCCTCCGACCCCGTGCCCACGGGCCTCCCAGGCTGGCGGTCCTGAAGACCCCGTGCGCACGGGCGTGTACCGTGCCCATGGGACCCTTGTGTCCACGGGCCCCATGGACCCCGTGCGCACGGGATCATGCGTCAGGTCTCTGGATACCCCGTGCGCACGGGCTCCACTTACCCCGTGCACACGGGCCCCCCTGTGCGTGGCTGTTGGGCTTGGCCCTTGTATCACCATCTCGTCCCTACTTACGCCTTCTTCCCTTGGACCTATATATACTCCCCTTCCTCCTCCATTTAGACTTAGCTAAGAATAGATCTAAACACTAGAGCTTAGCTCATGTATCTCCCCTTGTGGGATTCCTCTTGAGAGAGAGACACTCCATTGGAGTTCAAGGCCTCCATTGGAGAAGATCCCTAGTGGATGAAGACCCCCTTGAGGGAAGGATCTATCTAGATCATCAAGCCCTCATCTCCTTCATAGGATTTGGGATGAACTCTACCATGTATATTATTTCCCTTTGATTGTTCATGTACCTTGTGGATCTTGTGTGTTTGATTGTCTAGTGGATGTGTGATTGGACTTGTTTTTGAGTGTTCCTATTGTTTTCCCTCTTGTGTTCATCTTGTTCTTGGGGATTCCCCCTCCAATTCGCGAAAGATATCCACTTAGGTTTCCACCCTACACCCATTTTGGTATCATGAGCCATGGTTTCTCACGAAATTGGAGCCCCCCTCTTTGTTTTCTAGCCTAGTTTTGTTGATTTCGTCCTAAATTCAAAAATTCCCCACCAAATATAGGCCCAATTTTTTTTTGTGATTTGTTGGTTTTGATGATGTGTTGTTGGAGTTGATCCATGGATTTGCTTGGTTTCAAGTGGATCTAGCTTTCCTCCACCTTCCCCTACCTTCCATCCTTCGATTTCGACCCCCAATATCGAATTTACCCACGGATCCGGAGCAGTTCATCCGCTCATAGAGCACCCTGTGCACACGGGCCATCGGGACCCCGTGCACACGGGCCAGACAGACCCCGTGCGCACGACCCTTCCAGTACGCTTCGGCCGCTGTCCCTTCGATCTCCCACCCTCCCATACCACACAATACCCCCAGCTACACCACAACAAAGAGATCCATCAATTTGGAGCCCAGATCGGGAAGAAATCCGCCAAACCCGCGTGTCCCAGGTGACCCCGTGCCCACGGTGTGTGTACCGTGCGCATGGCACCCCGTGCCCACGGGCCCTAGACCCCGTGCGCACGGCCCCCCTACAGCAGCCGCGAGTACTTCACCATTTCGCCCATAACTTCCACATCCGGAGTCCGACTTTAGCGTTCTTTAGCTTGATGAGTAGCTATGGACATCCCCCATCCACGTAGATAGGCTCCAACACCTTTAGAATCCATCAAAATTTTGACATTTTGGCATCTTTGCATAGGCCTTCCACCATACCATCAGCAAAATCCACCATAGCCTTCCGCAACCTAACCCATTTTGCTCCATTTAGCATTTGTGGTTGTTTGAGTGGTGACTTGAGTCTCCTAAGGTGTTTCGGATACTTAGGGACAGTTGCTTCTTCATCATCCATCACCACCACTTCCACATTGCCATCTCCACTACCACCATTTGAGTTTTGCCCTTGAGATTTTGAGTTCGCGGTTTTTACCGTTTCCTAAGGTGTTTCGGCTACTTAGGGACGAGTCTCCATCATTTTGGTATCTACATGAAGAACACCGCCACTCACCATCTTCAAGGAGGGTAACCTCGACGACACCATTGTACATTCCCCTTGCAATTGCAACGATAACCCCTAGCCCGTTTTGCGTCACTTGCCTATCGAGACTAGCCATTTGAGTATTGCCAGCAACGTTACGTGTGCACATTAGTGATCTACACCTTCCATTGCATACATACCATATCATATTGGTATCATCATATCATCTCTTGTGTCACAAGATTGTTCCTGCATATACACAATTGCTATCTTGGTTTGTGCATTTCGCATAGTGGCCATATCAAAAAAAAGAGAATAAGCTTTTAAACAAAAGAAAAGAGAGCAAAGAGCTTGTAAGCAATAGCCATAGCATCATACCACATTGCACATAAGATTGTCATATCTGATCATCTTGGATCATCTTGAGAAGAACAACAGGAACATCATACATATAGCATACTTGGGATAGAAAGCTCATACATTTTGCATCTTATAGGTTGTGCACAAGTGTCGCATCCGCCTATTGAGCAATCGTGCTAGCGTCTCTCTTGAGTTGTGCAACACGAGCGTTTTCCATGGATTCCACATTTTGTGCTCATTCCTTGGTTGCACGACCCCATTTATCTATCTGTGTGTGTGTTTCCGTGTGCCACATATTGCTATTGGTCTACTTGTTTCACTTTGCGAATTTATTAATCTTTTCCAACATTATTGACTCTTGCTAACACTTTGCATCAAATTTGTGTGCCACTATCCTCACCGAGCTCCACCATAAGCTTTACTTGATAGGTGTGAGTGAACAAGTCCGGTACCAATTCCACTATTCTTTCATCTCACAATGAGTGATACGAGATACATCCTCAACTTTGGGAAAAGGTAGCTTGGTATTGTTTATCTCATTTCCTACTCACCTTTGCTTGAGTTTTGTGATGGATAGGCAAGGCATTTCACCTCCGGTCTACAACCACGACAACGAGTTCGATGCTATGAAGAACGTCATCGACGCCAAGATGGACAAGCAAATGGAGGAGCTCAAGGCCCTCATCAAGAACTGCAAGCGGTCTTCCTCATCTTCGAGAAGACGCTCAAGTGCAAAGACTTCCGTGCTACCATCTCCAGAAAGTACACACAAGCATCGACATCGACAAGACCATGAAGAGCGACCTACTGGACGAGAGTTGGCTTCTCTGCCACCCCCGTGCACACGGGCCCTCGACCCCCATGCACACGGCCTCCAGCACCCCCGTGCGCACGGGCCATACAGTACAGCAACATCGACTACAAGGCTACAGCTTCTTCAACACCTTTGGCATCTTCGCCAAGTGACTTCAAGGCATCTTCGCCTTCGGACGTACGGCATCTTCGCCTACTCCACGAGCTCAAGTCAACTACTCCCTCGAGCTAGTACGACCTCGACACCAACCACGAGATTCCTTTCTATGGGACTCTAGAACCCGAGGAGTATCTCGAGTGGGAGCGTTTGATGGATGACTACCTCAAGCTACATCAAGTCCCTCTCGAAGATCAAGTGAAGTGCGCCTCAAGGAACTTCCACGACTACGCGTCCTCATGGTGGCTTCACACACCTTCGGAGAACTACGACATGTGTTGGCCCAAGACGAAGAGAGTTTTGCGGCGAGAGTTCATGCCTCCAACTTACATGGAACAACTTCTACGCCAATTGGAGAACACCATCCAAGGATCCAAGTCCATCGACGAGTACTTCAAGGAGATGAAGCATGCCTTGCGATGTGCCGGCGTGGACGACCCCATGTCAATGAAGTTCCACTTCATGATGGGATTGAACAACGACATCTCCAAGCCTATCTTCCTCGAGAACTACAAGTCCCTCGATGACAACTACATTGGTGCTCTCAAGGCGAAACAAGAACTCATGATGGCCAAGGCTTCTCCACCCCAAGCACACTTCTCGAAGACCAAGCTCCAACACGACGAGCATGAGGCTTGTACCACCACGATGTCCAAGCCCGACGAGCTCCAAGACGATGCTCCCAAGTTCGACTTCACCGCCATCCCACTTTGTGGCATTGATGATGCCGAGTCTCTATAACTCTTTTTCAAGATGGTGCGGCGACGAGTTCAACTACGGAGACCTTCAAGACGGTGTGGTGGCGAGCAAGGATGATGCTTCCATCTTAGGAGGCGAGAGTGATGTTGTGCCATCTTCGGCCTTCATCCACGACGACGACTACGAGACAGTTGAGCATGGGATTTTCCCTTCAACCACGGCCACAAATGATGACTTGAGTGACTTTAGCCACCATATTGAGAGTGAGAGTGATTTCACCACTAGACCCATATATGATGTGTTTCCACTATTCCCATGTGAGGAGAGCCACAACCCCCACCTCTTGAGTAAGAAGAGTGACTCCACCATATGTGAGTTTGAGTGCACCTATTGTGAGGGAGTGAGTGAACCACCACATAGAGAGAGTGATGTAGTTGATAGGGCATGTGAGGCCACTATGATTTCTAACGACTTGACCTCTACCTCTATTGTGTCTTCTCATTTGGTGCTAGGTCCCTTATATGATGACGCACCGATTCTCGACGACTTCATCCTACCTTTGGACAAGACGATGGCCATGGTGGAATGTGATGCACCCCCCACATGGTTCCATCAAGATGAAGATGACCACCATTTGGTGTTTCCCACCTCACCTACACCACATGAGTGGAATGACAAAGGTAACATAGGTGAAGGTGATCCTCTAGTCCCACTAGTGGACATTCTTGATGTTGATTGCTTGCATGATGTTGATCAACCTATTTCCATGATTCATGCTAGTGTGACTTCCCCATGCGATGATTTACCCATTTATGATGAGCATGCTGATTGCCATGTGGAGTCTATTAGTTGTGATGCCATGTTACATAGGATTTCTTGTGCTAATTCTCTCGTTCACACCATGTTTGCCAATCCGCTTGACTTGTCATATGCTATGCATGAGATCGACCACATGTCATATTTGCAATCTCTTCATAGTGACTATGCATATTCCATTCAGATTAACCCAATTTGCACTTATGGCATATATGACAAGCCCATGGTTATTGGCATTTGTTTTTCTTGTGATGATATTGATATGCTCCCTTTGCATCATTTATCTCATATGCCGTGCCATGAACACCTAGCTTCGGATATGCATTTTTTTGGATGTTGTCCATTTTCTCCATATGATGTTTCCATTATTGCTCATGAGGAGACCCCCATAGTTTCCTCATACATTTTAGGAGATTTTGATTCATCACATTCATTGCATGATCCCAATACTTGTGCGCACCATATGCTTCCCATGAATAAACATGCTATTGATGTGCCATATACTTATATGCTAAATTTGCATCCCCATTGTGTCATACACCATAACTATTCTTTCATGATGGATGACATGTTCTTATACCATGCATCAAATTTCTTTGAACGATGCTTACCTGGTGCTAACTCACACGTGCACATACACATCATGATGGATGATGTGTACATTTACCATGCGCACAATTTCTTTGGTTTGTGTCTCTTTTGTGTAGGTACCCATGAATACTTTTCAACCTCGCAATCCCACGAGTGACAAAACGAGCTCTAGAGAGCAATGATGACTTGGGATCCCATGGATTGTCTTTCCTACCGCTCTCTTCGCGAAAAGACTTCGCATATTTCTTCTACATGACCCTCACTTGGCTATGGGTTATTGTTCATTACATATTCTATACCCATCTTGCCATGTTCACTTTGCATGATATACTCATTCATATGCTTTTGACATGCATTTGTGACCCGTGCTTTGCATTACACATGATGATTGATTCTAATACTTGTATGTGTATTTGCAAGCTTGGTGGAGATATTACTTGTTATTGCCATATTTGCTTTGTGCCCCATGCCTATGATTATACTATGATCTTGCTTTGCGTTCGTGCTTGCGATATGTCATGTGCATTGCCTATGCCTATTATTTGCTCTCATGACATGATTGCCATGATTTCCTCTAGTATGTTGCATCTTCGCACTACTAGCTTGCACAACTTGTTTCCTATGATTGCTTGCCTTGTTGCATCACCGATGACTCATACTTGCTCACTTCATGCGGTTGATGACAACCATCTACATGCTTATCACATGATTATTATTGCTTCTTGTCATATATCTCCACATGTTGCCTCTCTCATGCTAGATGATTTGCCATGTATTGAGTGCAACTATGCCTTTAGTCTTGCTAATGAGATTGCCCCCATAGCATTCTCGCATATATTTGGAGATTCAGACATATTTCTTGTGAAGCATGCTTGTCTTACCCCTTTGCACCATATACCTAGTGCCATGAATATTGCCATTGTTGCATCATATTATTCATGCACTTGTGCTTCTAATGGTTATGTGCAAAAGAAGAGAACCATCATGATGGATGATGTGTTTATCTACCATGCGCATACGTTCTTTCTTTTGTTGTGTGCATGTGTAGGATACTTGGACTTCGTGTCAACGTCCGTGTCACATGAGTTGACCATTCGAGCTCCTGAGAGTGAGCCTCATACATTCGACCACGACTCGCTTCTCCAACACCTTTGCTACCTCTTCGGCATTGTGAAGAATGCACAAGGACACGCCTTCAAGGTGACGTCTTTCTTGAGCATGGCTATTGCGGATCATACTACTTGTGTTGCTTGCACGATGAGACTTATTGTTCATCATGATATATATGCCTTGTGTGTTGCATCCAATTCTTGGATTACTTGCTCCTCTCATATGTTTGGTTGCAAAAATGTCATCATTCCACATATGCCATGTCCCATCGATTGCTACATGCTTGCCTTGATTGCCTCACACATGATGAACACTTGCTCTTTCTATTGTGTTGAGTGCCACACTATATTCACTACACCCCATGCACATTATGCTTGGATTGTCTTGCACTTGACCCATGTGTTTAGACACTTCATTTTATTTGGTGTTGTGATGCTTCCTGTGCCTACCATAGACCTTTCATTGAGCAATTTGTGAATTCTTGCTATGATCTTGAGATTGATGCTTGTTCACTTGTCACACATATTTGCATCATTTCCTCACAATTGCATGCTTGTCCCCATGATATCTTTGCTTGTGCTCGATTGATATGCTTACATGCCATGTCACAATCCTTTGTCACACCATATGCTTTGCATGATGACGACACTTGTTTGGTGACTCACCTCTTGAATGCTTGGTTTTGCTCTTACGCCAACCACATTTGTTTTTCCAAGTGCTTGTTATCTTTGCTCCTTTTGAAGGAATTACAAGACGGTGCGACATTGGAGAGTGCCCATTTGAAACTACAAGATGATGAATGCTTGGTAATTGTCAACTTCTACACGGCAACATCATCTCTTTCCCATGGTGATTTGGATTTTGATCCGAGGTCGGATCTTTCCCAAGGGGGAGGGGATGATGCGGAGCATCCTATGGACATCACCAGGTCAATTGGCAAGTGACACATGCCACATCTACTTCATACATACAAAGGTGAATCATCCCCTTTACACGTGTCCCCTTGTACCTTTCGAGGATGGTATACTACTTGAACCCTCTCTCGTGTGCATACATAGGTGTGAGCGGAGCTACACACTCATCGAGGAGGAGTCGAAGAAGAAGAGAACATCTACACCATCCAAGAGGGAAGCCTGGAAGCGGAGAAGGAACTGCCAAGAAGAAGGCAGCAGCTCCCAGGCGACCCCGTGCGCACGGGCCCCTCCGACCCCGTGCCCACGGGCCTCCCAGGCTGGCGGTCCTGAAGACCCCGTGCGCACGGGCGTGTACCGTGCCCACGGGACCCTTGTGTCCACGGGCCCCATGGACCCCGTGCGCACGGGCTCATGCGTCAGGTCTCTGGATACCTCGTGTGCATGGGCTCCACTTACCCCGTGCACACGGGCCCCCCTGTGCGTGGCTGTTGGGCTTGGCCCTTGTATCACCATCTCGTCCCTACTTACCCCTTCTTCCCTTGGACCTATATATACTCCCCTTCCTCCTCCATTTAGACATAGCTAAGAATAGATCTAAACACTAGAGCTTAGCTCATGTATCTCCCCTTGTGGGATTCCTCTTGAGAGAGAGACACTCCATTGGAGTTCAAGGCCTCCATTGGAGAAGATCCCTAGTGGACGAAGAGCCCCCTTGAGGGAAGGATCTATCTAGATCATCAAGCCCTCATCTCCTTCATAGGATTTGGGATGAACTCTACCATGTAGCTTATTTCCCTTTGATTGTTCATGTACCTTGTGGATCTTGTGTGTTTGGTTGTCTAGTGGATGTGTGATTGGACTTGTTCTTGAGTGTTCCTCTTGTTTTCCCTCTTGTGTTCATCTTGTTCTTGGGGATCCCCCCTCCAATTCATGAATGATATCCACTTAGGATTCCACCCTACACCAAAACATCACCTCCACATCGGCCCTGAACACTCCGAAAAGATGGATCCGACAGTGGTCTCGTACTTGAACGAACTACTAGATCGCATCACCGCCCTGGGAGTCGCAATAGACTATGATCGGATTGGGCTTAAAGCCGATTAGAAAGAAATCAAATCCCCACCGATCACCCATCTCGTAGCGGTCGTGGAGGAACGAGCCGAGAATACTTCTCCCCCTAAGTTAAGAACAAGCTCTATTCAGATTTCCGAGCCCTGCGTGTCGGATACTCGTCCATGGGAAGAGACTGTATGTCCTCCGAACATAGATCAGGCGTCAAGCCTGAAAGTCTCCAAGACCTTTCGGATCCTAGACTAGCGACCTCAGAGATTCTTCAAGCTCCAGATCCAATTGTGGGTTAGGGTTCGGATTTTTTCCCGCCGACCCACCACAAGCAATACTCCCCAAGAAATTCAGGTCCTCCAGACGTATGTGACATGATGTACGTACGACAACAGCCTCAGGAAACGGTCCATCACTTCTGGGCCAGGTTCCTCATTAAAAACAAGATTAAAGATTGTTGCGATGACGACGCGGTTTTAGTCTTTTGCCGTAACTGTACGGACGAGGGAATCCTCAATGCCCTCAACTGCCGCTGCATACTACACTTTGCAGATTGGGCACACATAGTACAGAAGTACTGCACAATAGAAAGCGCTTGGAAAGCCCAGACGGCCCGATGGGATCCCCTGCCTTCAAGCAGCCCAGACGGCCCGATGGGATCCCCTGCCTTCAAGCAGCCCACCGGACGGGCAAAAATGATGCAGGCCACCCGACTATCATCTCATTGACAAGAGAACCAAATCCTTGACAGGACATAGAACTGTCCTTGATGAACTGCTCGACAAGCCCTATCAAATACACACTACGCCGAGTACCGAACCAACACAGAGCCTTCGGGCATGTTGGGTGCTTCGGCAAGTGGCTAAGAACGGCGAGGCCAGCCTCACCAACTTCACCCCGGAGATGCACTCTTCGGAGGATGACGATCTCAATGTCTTTACGGTCTTCGAGACATTTTATTCAAATAATCGGCGCAAAAGGGCGCTCCGCGACCTCGCCGAAGTCAACCACATAGCCACAATAAATCCCTAGAACGATATGGCAATGACTTTTACTATCGATGATGAACCAAGGGCCAGATCAGTCTGAGCACCTACCGCCTTGGTCTTAAACTCAATTGTGGATGGTTTCGTGCTCACTAAAGTGCTCATGGACGGAGGCAGCGGATTAAACCTCATCTACGAGGATACGCTCCAAAGAATGCAAACAGATAGGAGTCGCATTGAGCAAAGCTGCACCACCTTTCGAGGCATTATCCCCAGTAGTGGAGCACGAAGCTCGGGGAAAATTAAGCTTGATGTGGTGTTCGGCACGCCGGAGAACTACATGTCCGAAGAGTTGCTCTTCCATGTGGCACCATTCAATAGTGGATATCACGCCCTGTTGGGGCGAGATGCATTCACACACTTTCAAGCTATACCACATTACGGGTACATGAAGCTCAAAATGCCAGGGCCCAATGGAGTTATCACTATCACTAGTGATCCAGATATAAGACTCCGCGACGAAAACAAAACCACAGCCTTAGCCCTCGAGGCACCATCCGAGGCCCTTGCGGCCGAAGAGTTAACCACTCTGCGCTCCATAGTGGACAAAGACGATGTAATCCTCGACAAGAGGTCCAAATCCACTTCTTTCAGGCCAGCAAACGAAATAGTTAAATTTCAAGTGCACCCGACGGATCCTAACAAGATAGCCTCCATCGGAGCACAGCTGGATCCGACGGTCGACATCGCCTTGTGAGCGGTCATGCGTGAAAATTGGGACATCTTTGCTTGGCATCCTTCAGATATGCTAGGAATCCCACGCAGGCTGGCCGAACAAAGCCTCAACATAATAAAGGGGTTCAAACCAGTCAAACAAACGCTGCGATGATTTCCTGAACCCAAACGACAAGCTTTGGGCGAAGAGCTAGGCAAGCTACTTGAAGCCGGGTTCATCAAAGAGATCAAACACCCGGACTGGCTAACCTAGTCATGGTGCCAAAGAAGGATAAATCCTGGCGACTTTGTGTCGACTTCAAGGACCTCAGTAAGGCTTGCCCTAAGGACCCCTTCCTACTGCCCTGCATTGACCAAATCATTGACGCGACCACAGGACACGACTCATTGTGTTCCCTCGATGCATACTCTAGATACCATCAAATTAAGATGAAGGAGTCCGACCAAGCTTCAACAGCATTCATTACCCCCTATGGGCCTTTCTGCTTCAACATTATGCCTTTCGGGCTAAAAAACGCTGGCACCACTTACCAATGCATGATTCAAACATGTCTGGAAAAACAAATTGGCAAGACAGTGGAGGCATATGTAGATGATGTTTTCATCAAAACTAAACACATCAAATCATTGGTGGACAATCTATGACTCACATTCGACAACCTCCAAACATATGACATACGAGTCAATCCGAATAAATGTGTCTTCGGCGTCCCAGCTGGAAAACTACTCAAGTTCATTGTTTCTAATAGAGCAGTTGAAGCGAACCCAACACAAATCCGGGCCTTGTCACAATTGTCAACGCCAAGAAACTTAAAGCAAGTCCAAAAATTAGCGGGGTGCGTGGTAGCCCTGAGCCACTTTATCTACAGGTTGGGAGAAAAGGTGCTACCGCTTTATCGATTACTCTGACACACCGACCACTTCGAGTGGATGGATGCGGCTACAGCCGGATTGGAAGAAATAAAAACATTGCTAGCAAGTAACCCAATCCTTGCCGCACCAAGTGTTGGTGAACCCATGTTTCTCTACATATCTACGACTCACCAGGTAGTGAGTGCGGTACTCGTCGTCAAGCGACAAGAGCAGGGAAATAAATTTCCTCTCCAGAAACTAGTGTACTATGTATCGACGGTTCTAACACCATGCAAATCTAGACACCCAAACTATCAAAAGATAGCATATGCGGTCTTCATGGCATTCCAGAAGCTGCGACACTACTTTCAAGAGTGTTCGATCATGGTGGCTTCTGAAGTTCCCCCAATGACATCATAAATAATTGGGATGCCACCGGCCGCATTGCCAAATGGGAAATTGAACTCTTGCCATTTGAAATAACATACAAGCCACGCCGAGCTATTAAATCTCAGGTGTTGGCCAACTTTATTGCCGAATGGACAGAAGCGGAGCTCCCTAAAGAGTACACCACATACTCTAACTGGGTGATGTACTTCGGCGGCTCTAAAATGTTAGCCGGATTGGGGGCTGGTGTCATTCTAACATCCCCTACAGGGGACATAGTCCGTTATGTGCTAGAAATCATGTATACGGACTCCAATAATGCGACCGAATGTGAGGCACTATAGCATGGTCTCCGAATGGTTGTTTCAAAGGGTATACAACGCCTCGAGGTGCGTGGGGACTCGAACCTCGCAATATCCCAAATAAATGGAGATTTCGATGCAAAAGATCCAAAGATGGCGGCATACCACAACACCGTACTCAAAATATTAGCTCGGTTCATAGGGCTCAAGTTTCATCATGTGGCTCAAGACAGTAATCAGGCAGCAGACATCCTTGCTCGAATGGGCGCTAAACTCGACCCCATCCCACCTAACACCTTTGTGGAAAGGCTCTTCAAGCCAACCGTGGTATGGCAGGACAAGAGTGGTAATACCAGTCCGGAGCCGATCATACCCCCAGAAGCCGAACACAAATCCGATATCATCGGGGGCTCGGACACCGAAATGACACCTTCCGCCCATGTAATCATGGCCATCATTGCTCCATGGACTGAACCCTTCCTAGCCTACCATAACAGGCGAGAGCTCCCTGATGACCAGAATGAGGCTGGTCGCATAGTTCGACGCTTGAAAGCCTACAAAGTTCATGAAGGAGAACTCTACGAGAAAAGTACTACTGGAGTTCTTCAAGGATGTATCTCCGAAGAGGAGGGATAGCATCTCTTGGCCGAAATACATGCTGGTCTCGGTGGCCACCACGCCGTAGCTCGGGCCCTCATAAGTATGGCCTTCCGCACAGGTTTCTTTTGTCCCATGGCCCGAGCAGATGCATAGGCCCTTGTACAGCGTTGTGTCGGGTGCCAGCTGTTCGCCAATCAAAGTCACATGCCGCCCCCTGACCTCAAAACAATCCCCATTACTTGGCCTTCCGCTGTCTAGGGGCTAGATATGGTCGGACCCCTTAAAGGGGGTAGCCACAAGAAGAATATTTGCTAGTCATGGTGGATAAATTCACTAAGTGGATAGAGGCTAAACCAGTAAAAACAGTGGAAGTTGGGCCGGTGATCAACTTTATATCCGGCATCGTACACTGTTATGGTGTCCCACACATCATCATCACCGACAACGACTCTAACGTTATAGCCGATGAGGTGAAAAACTGGCATGCTCATCTGGGAATTAAGCTCGATTATGCCTCTGTATATAATCCTCAAACAAACGGTCATGTCGAACGGGCTAATGGCCTAATAATGAGCGGCATTAAACCTAGACTAGTGTGATCCCTACGGGAGTCAGATAAACACTAGGTCAAGGAACTTTATTCATTACTCTGGGGACTGCGGACAACGCCCAATCGAACGACCGGATACACACCCTTCTCCATGGTGTATGGTACAAAGGTTGTTTTGCCTTGTGACATTATTCATGACTCACCAAGAGTGTGCATGTATGAAGAGAGAGAAGCTGAGCTTGATCGGCAGGACGACCTATATGGCCTGGAGGAGGAGCGCGATGTTGCAAAGGCCCATTCCACATTCTATCAACAACAGGCAAGGAGATACCAAAGTAGAGAAGTGCGGGCCAAGACATATAATGTTGGTGAACTCGTCTTATGCCTCCAAGAGAAGAAAAAGGACAAACTCAAACCAAATTGGGAAGGTCCCTTCATTATCAGTGAAGCCCTCAGAGGAAGATCCTACCGCCTTCGTAATGCATCAGATAATCGCCTCGAGCCGAATCCATGGAACGCTGCTCGGCTCCAAAGATTCTACGCATAAGTTCGGCCATACTTCTTTTTCATCCCCTTTTCTCTTCTTCTTTATTTTTTGTTTTCTCATTTTTGTACGATTTCCATGATGTGTTCGGATAAGCCAAACACCTAAGGGAGACACATCCTTAAATGTATATATCCCACCATGACTAGGGGCTTCTTTAACCGAAGCTTATTATTGTCCCGAGCCTAGGGCTCACAATATAAGTGTCCTTTGCTGATATATACACTCTTTGCCATTATATGCACCTCTATTACTTAAGTTTTTTCCAAGCTGGGTTGCCTGGCTCATGTGTTTATGCCCTACGTTCCCGATTGTTCAGCTAGGACGTAAAGGGAGCACCTCTGCGGTTGTTACAAACGGGTCACCGGACATGTACCTCAGACGGGTGAAGCCGAAAGCTAGCGTTCTTAAGAGAATAAGTGGTCAGCAATCAAACGACAGATTGTTACATTATTGTAACCATTCCAACATCGCGGCACGCATAATTACAGTATGCCAGCCCAAGGAAAGGAGCCCTTAACGGAACTATTTTCCTTGGAAGATGTTTCTTACATATGTAATATAACATATAGCCCGAACTAAAACTTTTTGTCTATTTGAGCATAATGACCGGGTTGCCTAGTTTCCGGACATAATGAATGCTTCTTTTCAAAAAATATCCGGAAGCACTCCACCATTTTTTGGGTTTGGAGGTTAAATCCAAAAGCCTGCGATGGCAAACTCTTTACATGTTCGGGTAAAGGTACAAGTTGATTAATACACTCAATCATAAACCTATTCCTTATCTAGGCCATCTATAAGACTGTCTAATTTACAGTCTTCCTGCGAATACTTTGCAGCTACCATTACTTGGTAATACACAAAATTTATGGGAATTTCTTTCCCGTCTGATCCTTGTGGTCCGACTCAGGCCATATGATTTGGGTTCAGCTTGGTGAAACGTGTCTTCACCATGGCCGAGGCTTCTAGTGCGCCCTCGCGGTAGGCGGACGTCTTCCATAGCTCAAACCGCTAATGGGCACCTTTGAACAGGTTTGCCAGGCCCTCCATACTTTCTTGAGGGGTATCGGATGGCCATAAAGCCTTCACCATACTTTTCATGGCCTTCCGGGCCCGAGCATGTACCATAGACAGTTCCTTCAACACGTCGCCTTGAAATCCAGATACTTCTTCCTCCGGTCGACCATTCAACAGGCCTGCGGCAACAGAGCCATGACATTCCGAATTAAGGGATTATACATAAGCACTTAGGATGGTTCTAAATAAGAGAGGAAGACATACCTTCAGCCTTTGTGCTTCCCATTTTCCTTCTGAGCGGCCGTTAACTGAGCCTTCAGCCTCTCTATCTCTTCGGATAATTTGTCTTTTTCACTGTCGTGTTTATTCTTCCCGGACGCACTCGTTGCGACCTTTTTCATTTCCGGCAACTCGGCGGTGACAACATTTAACTGTGTCTAATTCGCTTCTAGCTCCTGAGATAGCATGGTATTCTTCTCTTTAAGAACATGCGGGTCATATCGATCCTTAAATCGTTTTACCTTACCGCTTCAAGTCTCGGGGGCTATTGGCACATGGCTATTAAAAATACGGATAACGATTTCCTTTTAAGAACCCTCCGAATACTCATGATATAGAAGGGATAGAGGCGGGGGTAGTCGGCGGTGATAACCACCTCTGAGCCATCAAGGCTCGCTTGATAAAATACCCTGTTGTCAAACTCTATATATATGTTCGGGTCCTTGCAAAAGTTGGGGTCTTCATCACGGTTATGATCCTCTAGCTGGGGAGCGGGACAGTGGACGTCCTCTGTCATCTTCCTCCATGACTATTTGTGGCAACGAAGGGCAAGTTTGATCAGTGTCTGTAATGGCAATAAAATAAACATGGACGATCAAAATCTTACCCATTCGATAGGGGTGTACATGGAATAACCCTCCCGGCAGTTTAACCGGAGAAAATTTTCTTTCTCTCCCTTATACAGCTCGGCCAACATTGTGGCCAGTTCGGCTGGGACATCTGGACCCTTCCGTCTGTAACAGGACGCGTCGTCTTCTCCATTGTAACACCATAAGGGAGTTACTCTGGATTGGAGAGGCTGAACGCACCTCTTTATTGCAATCGCCATGACCTCAACTATCGAGAGTTCGGTATGGGCTAGCAACCTGACCTTGCTAGCCAACCTATTTATCTCCGCACTGTCCTCTTCCTTGAGGCTTCAGGGACGCCAGTTGAGGCACCTCTTTAAAGGTGCACTAGAAAATTCAGGGAGGTCGTGCCGAACTGGATCCGGCAGTAGAACGTCGCCCATATAGAACTATTTCGAAGACCACTGTGGGCATACCTATTTAGGTGTTCCTATGAGGTATTTCAAAGAATTTTTAGCAGTTGTATTTGCTTGTGATAGGTTTAGATCTTATATTGTTGATTCCAAAGGAACTGTTCACACTGATCATGCTGCTATTAAATATCTTATGGAAAATAAATATGCTAAACCTAGACTTATTAGATGGGTTCTCTTGTTGCAATAATTTGATTTGCATATTATTGATAGAAAGGGAGCTGAGAACCCCGTTGCAGACAACTTGTCTAGGTTAGAAAATGTTCTTGATGAACCACTGCCCATTGATGATAGCTTTCCTGATGAGCAATTAGCTGTCATAAACGCTTCTTATAATACTCCATGGTATGCTGATTATGCTAATTACATTTTTGCTAAATTTATACCACCTAGTTTCACATACCAACAAAAGAAAAAGGTTTTCTATGATTTAAGACATTACTTTTGGGATGACCCACACCTTTATAAAGAAGGAGTAGATGGTGTTATTAGATGTTGTGTACCTGAGCATGAACAGGAACAGATCCTATGCAAGTGCCACTCCGAGTCTTACGGAGGACACCATGCTGGAGACGTAACTGCACACAAGGTATTACAATCTGGTTTTTATTGGCCTACTCTCTTAAAGGATGCTCGTAAGTTTGTCTTGTCTTGTGATGAATGCCAGAGAATTGTCAATATTACTAGACGTCAGGAAATGCCTATGAATTATTCACTTGTTATTGAACCATTTGATGTTTGGGGCTTTGATTATATGGGACCTTTTCCTTCCTCTAATGGGTATACACATATTTTAGTTGTTGTTGATTACGTTACTAAGTCGGTAGAAGCTATTCTGACTAGTAGTGCTGATCATAACACTTCTATTAAGATGCTTAAAGAAGTTATTTTTCCGAGCTCTGGAGTCCCTAGATATTTGATGACTGATGGTGGTTCACATTTTATTCTAGGTCCTTTCCGTAAAATGCTTATTAAATATGATGTCTACCATAGAATTGCATCTCCATATCACCCTCAGTCTAGTGGTCAAGTGGAATTCAGCAATAGAGAGATTAAATTGATTCTGCAAAAGACTATTAATAGATCTAGAAAGAATTGGTCTAAGAAACTTGATGATGCATTATGGTCTTATAGAACTGCTTATAAGAACCCTATGGGTATGTCTTCGTATAAAATAGTTTATGGAAAAGCATGTCACTTACCTCTCGAACTAGAACATAAAGCTTATTGGGCTATTAAAGAGCTCAACTATGATTTCAAACATTCCGACGAGAAGAGGTTATTTGACATTAGCTCGCTCGATGAATGGAGAACCCAAGCCTATGAGAATGCCAAGTTGTTTAAAGAAAATGTTAAAAGATGGCATGACAAGAGGATACAAAAGCGTGAGTTTAATGTAGGTGATCATATTTTGCTATACAACTCTCGTTTAAGATTTTTCTGTAGGAAAACTTCTCTCTAAATGGGAAGGTCCTTACATTATTGAGGAGGTCTATCATGCCGGTGCCATCAAAATCAACAACGCCAAAGGAACATATCCGAAGGTGGTAAATGGTCAAAGAATCAAACATTATATCTCAGGTACTCCCGTAAATGTTGAGACAAATATAATTAGTACCATGACACCGGAGGAGTACATAAGGGATACTTTCCAAAACATTTCAGACTCCGAAAAGGAATAGGTATGTGGTACTGTCGGTGTCAAAACCGGCAGATCTCGGGTAGGGGTCCCGAACTGTGCGTCTAAGGATCGATGGTAACAGGAGACATGGGACACGATGTTTACCCAAGTTCGGGCCCTCTTGATGGAGGTAATACCCTACGTCCTGCTTGATTTTTCTTGATGATATGAGTATTACAAGAGTAGATCTACCACGAGATCAGAGAGGCTAAACCCTACGAGCTAGACTATGGAAATGTCACGTGTTGTTCCTTTAAGTCCTTGTAGCTTTCTACGACTTGGGTTCATACATTGATGACCGACAATGCATTGCTGGGTCATGTATACTTGTCCCCGTAATTTAGTGCCACCTTGGGTTTACGACTAGTCATGTTGGCCCAGGTTCTCTGTCATATGGATGCAAGTGACACTCATATACGTGAGCCAAAAGGCTCAAACTGTCCTGGGCCAGGTAAGGTGACACCCGTGGGGATACCGTGTGTGAGGCCGCAAAGTGATATCATGTGTTACATGCTAGATCGGTGTGCCAATGCAGAGGTTCTGAGGGCCTCATGACTAGAAGCTTCAAGAAGAAGCTCGAGGCATGCAGCAGGGGTTGCCTAGATGAGCTGCAGTCCGTGTTGTGGTCCGTCCGCACCATCGCGACTAAGCCCACCGGCAAGACCCTGTTCTTCCTTGTTTACGGGGCCGAGGCGGTCTTCGCGCTCGAGATCAAGCATTGTTACCCACGGGTCTTGGCATTTGACGAGGCACGTTACGATGTCTCGTGGGGGACTAATCTTGTGCTCAGAGAGGAGGCCCGCCGCTAAGCCTCTCTCGGTACCGCAAGGTACCAGCAAGCATTGTCGCGCTTCCACTGCCGCAACATCCACCCTTGGACCCTCGAAGTTGGAGACCTCGTCCTGAGGCAGGTCCTCTCCAGGGAGGGCCTTCATAAGCTCTCGCCCATGTGGGAGGGCCCGTCTAGGGTCGCCCGCGTCTCCAGGCCTGGCGCCGCGCGCCTGGAGACAGAGGACAGGGTCCCCATCCAGAATGCCTGGAACATCCAGCACCTCCGCAAGTGCTACCCGCGTCACTCTCATGTAATAATGAGTGGGGTTGTACATGCCCCGGAGTCTCCCGGTGCATCGTTTTGCAGCCTCGCAGGAGCTACCACCCACGTCCAAGTGGAAGCCTCATGCTCCGTGCTAGCAGAAACGGTCGAACAATGACTATGCCCACACACAAGTGGAGGCCCCATGCTCCGCGCTAGCGGGAAGACTAGTATAACCATCAGACGCAGTCTTTTTCGCCATCCTCTCTTGTAACCGAATTTGCAGTTTCTTGGAATAAAGTTGAAGTTTTTCGCATATTTGTTTGAAAAGGGTCAGGATTTTCTCCTTTTGATGTTTCCTTTATTGACTCTTGTCTTTTAAGAGAAGTGGCGGCTACCCATGGCTCCCTCCAGCGCGTCCCACGGGTGAGGGCTGGGCAAGGTGTGTACACATGGGCTAGCCCCAGTGGCGTTGAGGACCCAGGCCACAGCAGCCACGAGTCCACCCGTGCACACGCCTCGCCAAGGCTTTGGCGCCTAATTCCTCACGCGACGCTCTCGAGCAAACTGGCAGGCACGCGTCACCTCCGGCCCTTGGCTTTGGGAGCGCTCACCCCCTGGCCTTGCCGGGCACCATGACCCGGCATACCAGCAGCGACTAACCGTCGCTCGAGGGCTCTAGAAGCAAGATGGGCACCGAGGAAGGGCCTGACGCCTGGCGGAGGTACCTTAAGAGGTCCCGAGCCCTCGCGACCCCCCCGGACCTTGCGAGCCTCCGGAACCGTCCGACCCATGAGGATGAAGCCCCTCGACAAGCTTCACCAGCTACCTCAACACTCCAGTAGCATCATTGTTGGAGCAGGAAGCGCACATAGGACCAAAAACCCCGAAGAAGCATGTTCCACGACGCAGGAGCCCGCCAGGGCCACGAGCGCACCAAGCTAAGTTATCATATTCACGTCAAGTGTGAACCTTACCATTAATGCTCTTTCTAGACTCTCACAACCTCGTTCGGGGGAGGAACCCCATTCTTTTTTCTGTGGGAGTTGTTCGCGCGTCAAGAAGGGCCTCGTGAGGAGCGCCTCATGAGCTCCCACTGGACTCCGGGTCGCTTGCCTCTTGGCCCTACACGCAACATCTCGGCCTGGCATACCAACGATGGTAGGAGCCGTCCGGGGGCTGGGTGATACCAGCGCAGAGCGCTAAGCTATCGGGAGGTCACAAGGGGACTCATGCCCGAACAAGAAGCACTAATATGATTAAAGAGCATGAGCGGGAAACACTAATTTAAAGGGCGAGCGCCGCAGTTCGTAACACGCCCCCACGGGGCTCTTCATGATTTCAGGTGCCAGAAAAAAAGACAAACGAAGCAGCCTCGCGAGGGCCTCAACTCCTGAGGCACTGGCTCTGACGTCGCAAAACATAGTTGGAGCCCCCCTCCTCCTTGATCGAGGCGCGGCGACACGGGGGCTCATTGTAATTGTCATCGCTCGAGATCCCCCTGGAGGAAAGCACTACTAGGGAAAACCTTATACACAGAATCTTAGCAGCAGCGCAGTTTAAAAACAGACACTACTGCTATTTAGCACTAGCGAGCTTCAAGAAACCGCGCTACTAATAGCACGGTAGTAGTAGCGGTCTAGGTGAAAAAGTGCTACTGCTATAATTGCCACGGCGTTGCCCCCCGTCTAGATACAGTAGTAGCGCCCTTCCAAGGACGCGCTACTGCTAGAGTACTAGTAGCAACGTTTTTCTTCAAAACACACTGCTGCTAAGTATTGCACCTAATTAAGTTTAGTCCCATACCGCTAAGCGAACGAGGTTTTTACCACCTTAAATATGTTACTTCTCAAACTATCTCGAGCACTTGGTCTTCATTGAACTATATGTGTAGGATTTGTGGCTGCAATATGAATCTTCACCAGTGCCTCTACAGGTACTGTGAGGATTCATGTTGACTATTTAGATTCTACACAAAAAGATCAATGATGACCAATGTATATATTTGAAGTTTTTACATGCTTAGACTTCGCAGTAGCGGTTTTTCAGGGCAAAGCGCTACTGATATTATAAAACAGAAAGGAATAGCTGTAGCGCGTTTCGCTTAACACACTATAGCTAACTTAGCTATAGTGTGTTCCAGCCAAACGCGCTGCTGCTAGTTTGAGTTAACCCCCGGCCGCGCGGGCTCAAAATTTCGCTAAGTCCTTCCCCTCTACTTCCCCCTCCCGGCCAACTGCTCCATCGTTGTCGTCGCCCTGCCGCTCTCGACCTCACCGCCGCCGCCCGCTGCCGCCCTCAACCTCACCACTGCCGCTGCCCGCCACACACATCTCGACGCCGTCCCCTACCCCGACCTCGACGCCGCCCTCCGCCGCGCGCCCAAGCCCCGACCCCGACCTCGACGCCGCCTGCCCCTCCCTCGCCGCAGTCACCGTAAGGCTCTGCCTCTCCTCTCCCCTACCCTCCTCTCTCTCTGCTCTCTATTGTGATGATTTATTCATATATATTTGTTCATATGAACACTAGCTAGATGTGTTCATATATATGTTGCTGCTGTGATGATGTTCATATGAACCCTAGGTTTTCATATGAACCCTAGATTTGTTTAGGACAGTAGGATTTTTTTAGCATTAAGGAAAAAAAATTAGATTTGTTAGGAAATTAGCTAGGGCAATTTTTTTATGAAAATGCCTAGACAGTAATTCCATTTAGCTTTAAATTAACAGAGGGTATATAAATAATAGCATTTAGCTAGGGCATTAATAGAGGGTATATACATTAGCTATAAATAAAAAATAGCATCATTTATCTATAAATAAAACAATAGTATTTAGCTATAAATAAAAACCAATAGTATTTAGATATAGAAAACAGTAGCATTTAGCTATAAACAAGAAACAATAGCAGTTAGCTATAAATAAAAAGAGTAGCTATGGCATTTAGCTACAAACAAAAAACATAATTATTTTTCTTTCAGAAACTTGGTTAAACTAATTGTTGCTATGTAAACAAAAAACAAGATTGTTGTTATGTGATATATGTCATTGATGTTCATTTGCATATTCCATTATTGAAGTGGTTCGATTGTGCCCAAGTGGCCTTGTTGTTTCCATGGAATGAAGTCGAGTGGCCTATGTTTTGCCGGAATGTTGATTCATTTCTGTTCCGACAAATTTCAGGTTCTCAATTTGTCCACTTTTGAGTAAAAGTCATGCTAAAATTATCCGTGCATTTCGGCATGACTTGTGCTACAAACTTGGACATATCGAGTGCCTGAGATTTGCCGCACCGGGAAGGAGTCAACATTCTTGCAAAGCATAGGCCTTTTTTGATGTCATTATTCATTTTATTAGGTATAGAACTAATTGACTAGATTTAATCGTAAGAACTAGTTGAATTAATAGAACTAGTTGAACATGTCATATTTGTTGTTATTTTTTTAGTTAAAGCAATTATTCCTGCATCGACGTCGACGATGCCTACCCCGCATCCTCGTCATTGAGTCGGTGGAGGACACCTCCGTCACTAGATGGTCCATGTCGGGGACTGGGCTCCACCGGGGTGGTACTGGGAGGCGCTACCTACCGGGGGGCGCTGGCTGGTGAGGAGTCAGCCTGTCGTTGACCTGAACCTTCTTTGGTGGCGGTAGCATGGGCCGGTTATGGTCCAGAGGCTCGAGGACCCCGCGGAGGTGGTGCGTCATAGTGTTAGTGAGGAGGACGCGCACGTCCGTCGCTACTTGTTTGCGTTGGAGCACAAGTTCTCCAATACCTGGCAGGTTCTCCAGGGATGATGTAGGGTAGAACCCTAATCGCCCGATCTTTCACGAAAGGAGCGGATCCCGCGAAGAACACGAGGAACACGAGGGGAAAACGTGGGAAATCACGAAGGGAAACACGAGAGAATCACTCAACCAACAAGAAATAGTCACACATGTGCTAGATCCTCGAGTACATAAAGTAAGATACATGATCCACAATCAACTAGGGACGATACACGGTAACCGGTCTTCTCCGTGAGGAGGTCTTGAAGTTCTTCTCCAAAAGGAGGTCTTGAATCCAAAGGGATCTTCTCCGTAGAGGCCGCGGTCTCTCTCGTGGAGTAGATCCGATGTGGATGAGTAATGCTCTATCTCTAAATTGAGCTAAACCAATGCTACCCTAACTAGAAGGAGGTGGGGGAGTATATATAGTCTAAGCCACGAAGGGGTAAGTGGGAAAGAGGGATATATGGGCCCTTGGCCCGTTCACTGTGCGCAGACTGGCACCGGATATCCGGACTAGGGGCCAGATGTCCGGGGCTTCGCGACGGGCTGTATGTCCAGGCTAGCCTGGTTCTTCCACATGCATTTGGTGATGGAGTGGCCGGATTTCCGGGCGAAGGGGCCGGATGTCCGGGGCTTCGGGAGGAGCCGGATGTCCGAGGTGATGGCCGGATGTCCAGGCTGCGGTGGACCTTTGCGGTGTTCTCTGGATGGCCGATGCCGGATTTCCGGGGCTGGGGCAGGATGTCCGGCCGCTGTAGTAGCTGGCCTTCTTCCTTCTCCTTCCTTCACTTCCACGCACGCTTGGCCTTGGTCCTTGGGCTCTCCATGGTCTCCTCGGGTGTACCTGAGTATGCACAATGTAACGCCCCGAGACCGATGTGCCAGGTGTCCTCCAGTTATTCGCTGTTGTTGCCTTGTCTTTTGCTTGCGTGTCGCATCTTGCCATGTCATCATACGCATTGCATCATCGTGTTTTTCAAAACTTGCATTCTTCCGGGTTCTCTGAGTTCTTTCCGTTGTCCGTTCTGAGCCCAGACACATTTGCACGCGCCCGTGGCATGTCCGAAATAGTATTTTATAAGTGGCCGGAAAATGTTCTCGGAATGGTTTGAAAGTTGGCATGTGCTGTTTTTATGTTGTAGGTAGGCCGCCTGCCAAGTTTCATCGCATTCGGAGTTCGTTTGATAGCCCAACGGATAACTATAGCGACATTATAGTCGGTCTAACGTCGGACGTTTTCAGTCTTCGGAAATAGTTGCCGGGCTTCCCTCTCTTCTCTTCTCTCAGCCCGAGACCGTCTACACAGCTCACTACCGACCGCCAGGTCCAACCTAACCTCTCTCGTCAGCCCGCAGCTCCTCGCGCGCGCGTCCAAAAATTGTCATGAACCCGACCCGGACAGTCGTCACCATTGTGTCCGGATCATCCCCAAACATCTACAAAACGTCACCGTTTTCTTATTTGGACGCCCTAGCTATTTTATCCGAAATCATCCGATTGCGATCGTAGGGTCGAGATAGCCCCTAACCTAATCCGTGATGTATATATATAGTCCACCCCTAGTCTAATTTCTGAACAAATCCCTAATTTCTAGGGATCCTCCTAGCCGTCGCCGCACTCATTCCCCACCTCGGGATCCTCTCATTCCCCCTGCAGCAACCACCAGCCATCTCCCCTCGATCCATCGATCCACCCAACTGTTCGCAGCCTCCCTCACCTTTTGGATCGGTAGGAACCGCGCCTGGATCCCCTCCCTCTCGGGTCTTCCTTGGAGCCAGCCATCCCTGCCGGTGATGAGCAGCAGCGCCAATAGGACCTCTCCGTGCGCCGCCAGATCTAGGCCGGGCCTCCTCACGCCATCCTTCCTCCCGTTCTTATTTGCCTCTGTCTCTAACCTCTCTCTCTCTCAGATACACATGAGCAGTGCCATGGACTCCTCCAGCCGACGCCATGGACGCCAAGTTCCTGCCGCGGCCCTCCTCCAATTCGCCGGCCTCCCTGTTGCCGCGCCTGCATCGCCCTGTTGCCGCGAGTGGAGATGCCGGTGAATCCTGCAGGTGGCCGCCTCGCCAAGTCCCTCGCCTCGCCGTCCTGTGCCTGGAGCCGCACCCCCCTCCGTCGTCTCTTCCTTGAACAACCGCAGCAGGCGGACCTCCGCATCCAGCCACGCCGCCGGCAAGCCTGCCTCCTCCGCTTCGCCATGTCCCTGCTGCCTCTGTCGCGAGGGAGATGAGCGCCGCGCCTGCACCCGTTAACCGCATCGCTCGCACGGGCCGGCCTCGCTCCGTGCCTCATCCGCCCCGCCCGCGGCCCAGCAAGACGCTGTGGCCTAGTCTCCCCAACCGCAGGCCTCAAGGGGCCCAATGTGAGCAGTTTCCATCCAGCCCAGATCCACCAGATTCGGCCCGATATTTTTTTCCCTGTTACTTGTTGGGCCAGCATCTGTTTCGGCCCATTCATGTTTTTTTCCAGATCCACGTATTTTTTCTATTTATTCCAGAGACTGCAGTTTTTCAGAAAAGACCCTCATGTTCATGCATATAATAACTCACAATTCATGCATCGGATTAAAATGATTTATATATGAAACTTGCTTAGAATTTCATCTAGTTTAATAATATGCAACTTTCATCCATGTTTAAAATGTCTAAAATGATGTTTGTTTAAATTTGCTCCTATGCCATGCTAAAATGATTTAATTCATAACTAAATAACCGTAACTCCGAATTTAATAAACTTTATATGTAAATGGGGTAGAATTTTGCCTAGTTTAACATGGTGGCCTCACTTTGCATGTTTAAAAACTCTAAAATATTGTTTAGGGCAGAACAGTACCAAACTTTAAAATATGCATATGAGGAGTTTCCGGAAATTGTTGTTCGTTGTTTCCGGCCTCATTTAAAGTTGACTAGATAGGTAGTTTTCATTTGCTTCACCTCTTGCCATGCTAACAACATTTAATCTTGTTGGGTACATAAACGAGAGAGAACTAAATAAGTCATGTGGTGTTTCGTTAATATGCAATGGAGTTGCATATTGAGCTCCACTTAATCTGTAGGATTGTTTGTGCACTTTGCCATGCCATGCCATGTATCATTAAACCGGACATGCATCATACTTGTTTGCGCATCGTGCCATGCTTATGTGGTGGTTGTTTACTATGTTGTTTGCTTCTTTCCGGTGTTGCTTCTTCGGGTTGGTTCCGATAACGTCGTGTTTGTGAGGACCCGTTCGACTACGTCCGTTTGTCTTCTTCATGGACTCGTTCTTCTTCCTTGCGGGATCTCAGGCAAGATGACCATACCCTCGAAATCACTTCTATCTTTGCTTGCTAGATGCTCGCTCTTTTGCTATGCCTATGCTGCGATACCTACCACTTGCTTATCATGCCTCCTACTTTGTTGAACCAAGCCTCTAACCCACCTTGTCCTAGCAAACCATTGTTTGGCTATGTTACCGCTTTGCTCAGCCCCTCTTATAGCGTTATTAGTTGCAGGTGAAGATTCAAGTTTGTTCCTTGTTGGAACATGGAGATCGTTCCTTGTTGGAACATGTTTACTTATTGGGATATCACAATATATCTTACTTAATTAATGCATCTATATACTTGGTAAAGGGTGGAAGGCTCGGCATTATGCCTGGTGTTTTGTTCCACTCTTGCCGCCCTAGTTTCCGTCATATCAGTGTTATGTTCCCAGATTTTGCGTTCCTCACGCGGTTGGGTAATAATGGGAACCGCTTGACAGTTCGCCTTAAGTAAAGCTCCTCCAGCAATGCCCAACCTTGGTTTTACCATTTGCCTGACCACCACCTATTTTTCCCTTGGTAGTCGCTCTCTCGAGGGTCATCTTTATTTTAACCCCCCCCGGGCCAGTGCTTGTCTAAGTGTTGGTCCGAAATGGGCAGCCTGCGGGGCCACCTCGGGGAAACTTGAGGGCTGGTTTTACTCGTAGCTTGACCTATCCGGTGTTGCCCTGAGAACGAGATATGTGCAGCTCCCATCAGGATGTCGGCGCATTGGGCGGTGTTGCTGGTTTAGTTTTACCCTGTCGAAACGTCTTGTTGTACCGGGATACAGAGTCTGATCGGAATGTCTCGGGAGGAGGTCTATTCCTTCGTTGACCGTGAGAGCTTGTGATGGGCTAAGTTGGGACACCCCTGCAGGGATTTGAACTTTCGAAAGCCGTGCCCGCGGTTATGGGCAGATGGGAATTTGTTAATGTCCGGTTGTAGATAACTTGAACCTTAACTTAATTAAAATGAATCAACAGCGTGTGTTACCGTGATGGTCTCTTTCCGGCGGAGTCCGGGAAGTGAACACGGTGTTGGAGTTATGCTTGACGTAGGTTGTTTTAGGATCACTTCTTGATGATACTTTTAGCGACCGTGCTTTGCCTTCTCTTCTCGCTCTCTTTTGCGTATGTTAGCCACCATATATGCTAGTCGCTTGCTGCAGCTCCACCTCATACTTTTACCTTACCCATAAGCTTAAATAGTCTTGATCGCGAGGGTGCGTGATTGCTGAGTCCCCGTGGCTCACAGATACTTCCAAAACCAGCTTGCAGGTGCCGATGAGTCCGTGCAGATGACGCAATCTAGCTCAGGAGGAGCTTGATGAAGATCTTGTCCTTTGTGTTGTTTCGTTCTAGTTGATCAGTAGTGGAGCCCAGTTGGGGTCGATCGGGGACCTTGTCGCATTTGGGGTTCTTCTTTTATTTTGGTTCCGTAGTCGGACCTTGATTGTATTTGGATGTTGTAATGCTTTATTCATGTATTTGTGTGAAGTGGCGATTGTAAGCCAACTATGTATCTTTTGCCCTTATGTATTACATGGGTTGTGTGAAGATTACCTCACTTGCGACATTGCTTTCAATGCGGTTATGCCTCTAAGTCGTGCTTCGACACGTGGGAGATATAGCCGCATCGAGGGCGTTACACACAAGGTCCGCACTTGAAGTAGCATCCATGTCTTACATGTGGGAAGTGAAGATTCAGAAAGGAGCGAGTTCATGTTGTGTCCAATGGCGTTTGCTCGAGTGTACATGAGGATGATCGTAGGATGCTCCGCATCAAGGGATCTCACTGGAGCTATGATCCTGTGATAGTTCCTTCTCTGTGGGTGTCCACCGCCCGCGCCGATACCCGTCGTGCGCTAGGGTTTTTGTTGTATTAGTGATGTTATATGTATGATACTATTCAGGATGTATTAGTGATAATATTCGACGATGTACGGACACATGAGATGATTTACTTTTGCTTATTGAATGCATGCTAGTTTGAATACTTATTTATTTTATGATTTGGTTTTGCTTACTGAGTGCTCTTGTCAATATGACTCCTATAAGATATTTCGAAATGCATATCTTGTGTTGCTCAAATAGGATATGTGCTTGCCCAAGTGGCCGGTCATGTTTGCAGGTTACACCTCCAAGTGGCCTATGTTTTGCTGGAGTGTTGATTCATTTGCGTTCTGGCAAATTTCAGGCGCTCGATATGTCCTATTTTAGCAAAGGTCATGCCGGATTTTTTCGTGAACTTTGGCATGACTTGTGCCAGAATATGTAGGAAATATCGAGTGCCCCGGATTTGTGTGTTGAGTATCATGGTAGTTGTCTTCGATCGATTTTTAATTAATGTTTCAACTATGAACATAGGAAATGTCTGACGATGAAAAGGATTTCAGTATTTGCAAATACTGCGAAGACGAGCACGGCATGTGTGACGGAATCTTCTTAGATGATGATAGGCGCTTCAGCATCAAGCTAGACGAGAACTTTGAAGTGGATACAGTAAGTCACAACGACAAGTCTTTTTTCGTAATTAAGCATGACATATGCTTCATTTGCTTCAACTTATAATTTAATTTTTTTTACTATTCTACTAGCGTATCCCTACCATGCAAGAGTTTTTGTCTTGGATAAGATAGGTTTCAGTTGTACTATGGTGGTAAAGAGAGTTTACTTGAAGACCGAACATGGTTGTGTTTCCACGCAAAATTATACAACGCAGACGACTACACCTATTTTGGATGCAAAACTTGGCAAGAACTATGCAAGACTTATGCATTTGAGCCTGATATGGTTATCACCTTTGATATTCGTACGAAAGATGATATTGAAGGTAATATCGACATCTGGGTCGATGTGTAGACACCTCCAGTTATACCATTATGTGAGTTTCTCAACCATATTTATGTCTTTGATATTGTTTATTCAAAAATAGTTGACAACTAATTTCTATTGTCAGCTTATTTCCGTTCAAGCAAACATGTCCAGCGCTTGGTAGACAGGACCTACTAATGTCCCGAGGTTGAACTAAACTGCGAGGAGGTAAGTCATTATGTTTCATGGCTTGAGGATCTTCATACTATCAAGACAAATTTTCTTCCTGCACTTAGAAATGTTAGTAGTCAAAACATGCGACCGATAGTGTTCTATTGAACTACGGTCACATCTATTTAGGAAAGATGGTAAGATTTTTACTATTTGTCCTCAGTGCATCTTTTGCATACATTATTTTTAAGCTAATCTTCATTGCTAAGTATGTTACTATATGATGTTCTTCAACAGGGACTCCCAATGAATGTTGTGCCTCATTGGATCGATAATAAAGGTACCATGAATATTGTTAGCTTACGTCCAAGATATCCTACAATGCACTTTAGTTCATTCAGGATTTCTAATAGCGAGGAATGCTTAATAGTGAAAGACTGGAGCAAAGTTGTGAACGATCACAGAGAAGTACTAGGGGGCAGCAATCAGAAGCGTAGCCCACGATTAGGAGACAGGTTCATCTACATGCTCCAACTTGGTGAAGGAGGAGTGCTACACATGTTTTATGTTATTTTACCTAGGAGAGAGCAGCAGGAGTGATTAGCTAGCTAGAAATTAGTTTGAAGATGATGATGTGCTACACTATGACTATGATGATTATTATTAGCTAGTGTTGGTGGTGATTAGATAGCTACCGTAGCTAGTGTTGGTGGTGATTAGCTAGCTAGAATGAGTTTGAAGATGATGATGTGCTACACTATGGCTATGATGATGATTAAATAGCTTGTGCTGGCGGATTAGATTCAAGTGGAGGCAACATGTGGTGCACATCGAAAGTACTACTAGTCCAAACTAGATCAAGTTTGGATTAGTTGTATACTTTTGACATGCACCATATATTGCCTCCACTTGAACCTAATCCACCTTCATTTGACACATTGTTATGGACATAATGATATAAATCTCATAATTGGTATTATATCAAAATTTGTATAACGGCGTATAAATACACTAAAAATAAAAAAATAAAAAAGAATACTAGTAGCGATGGATAGTAGACACGCTGCTACTAGCTAGATTAGCAGCAGCGCGGTAGTGGACAAGCGATGCGGCTATGTGTCTTAGCAGTAGCGCGTGTCGCACGCGCTACTACTAAGTAATAGCTATAGCGCCTTATTAGTAGCACGGCTGACCGCGCTACTAGAGGGCATTAAACCCGCGCTACTACTAGGGTTTTCCCTAGTAGTGAAGTGCTGCCGCTGCTGGACGTGTCGCGGCCGTTGCCAAGGGAAAGTTTACTGCCGAGGATGTTGCCGCCGGGATGATCGTCGTTGTCAGAGAGGCGGCCCCTGCCGCTGCTATCACCCTCCGGGCAGCAGCGTAGGCGCCCGCCGTCCTCCTTGAAGATCTTGACAAAGAGTGATGCCGCCCGATCATACTTGAAGTGGAGGGTATGCCTCCCCTTCAAGCAGCGGGCGCGGGCAAACGTCTGCCGCCAGCGGGTCAGGTACACCAGGCCCGAGGAGGTAACCTCAACCTCCACCCATGAGGACCGGGTGCAGTAGCCGTCGGGCTGTAGCCACATCCCGACGGGTCCTCCAGCCAGCAACTCCTCCGCCAAGGAGCATGGGAGTCGGATCCATGCACCCGGCAGCCTCTCCACCCACACCATGAACTCGCGAGCCGTGTTGTCCGAGTGGGCCCATGGGTGAGGTGGTCGGGCGGCCACCGCATGCCTCCCCCCTCGGCCTCGCCCTCCGTAGCTTCCATGGCTGCTTCCGCGGGAAGGACCATTCCCATGGCAGATGGAGCCAGCGGTAACCCCTAGAGGGCCGCTGTGGGGCGTTGCGATGGTCTTGCGGCCGCGGCCATGCCCTCTCTTCGGCGGGGGAAACTCTGGCTCCTCCTGCAGTGCCTTCCCCTTCTCGACAGCAGAAAACCTTCTCACCGGCTCCATGGCTGCTGCGGCGGAGGTGTGGAATGGAGGAGCAAGAAGGCACAGATGAGTTTAGGGCTCTGCTCCCCTCGCTTTCTTATAGACGAACGAAGAAAGCCAACTAGTGTCCGTTCGCATTCGGTTAATGATGGCCCTATAGTGCGCGCCAGTCTTTTGTCAGCCTGTGTAGTTGCCGAGGCGACATGGGGAAGTGGAGGCATCCGTGTCCCGTCGTGCACCACGCGTCAAGCCTGGCCCGCAGGCGATTGGGGCCTGTGCCGCTTTTCACTTTGCTCCTTGCCTTCGCCTCGAAGCCAACCCGAGCACGCCTTGGATCCGGGGGCTACTGTCGGTGTTCTGGGACCGGGGGTACCCAGACTTTCCTGCATGCGACCCAGCGCATGGCCTCACCGACGGCCCAGTACGGCCCAGCTACAAGACCCTATCGACATTCTAGGAACGGGGGTACCCAGACTTGCCTGCATGTGGCCCATGGCATGGCTCCATCGACGGCCTAGTATGGCCCACCTTAGGCATCAACAACTCAAGACCCTCGCGAGGGGCCAAGCCTCGCGAGGCAGATGACACCAAGACCTCCACAAGGAGCGGCCTCCTCAGGCTGGCTCCTGAGGAGCGGAGATTTCTAGGCAAGCCTCACCTCGCGAGGTTCGGATGATGTGAGCCGTGACGACCAAGGCCAGGCGGGCGCCAGCGGGCGCAGTCCACTGGTTTCCTCTTTGTTGCTAAGGAGGCAAGCGCATGCACGGAGTCCTGAGGAATCAGCCAAAGGTTTCCATTTTCATGCAAGAAGACTAAGACTGCTAGGACGGCAGGACGGAGGTCATCACAGAGCCCATCGCGGTGTCATGACTAGAGGCTTTTGTAGGCAAAGACTACTTTTGTCAGGATAGCATGTACTAGATGTCCCCCTTCGAATTTGGTCGTTGTGGGATCCCTTCCCGCCTTCATTTGGGAAGAGGACCAAGGCCTTAATAAATAGGGCCTAGCCACCACCGTGGAGAGGGATCCGAATCCTGGAGATCATCCTCTCCCCCACCAGTTCAAGAACACACCTCCTGGGGTTGTTCTCCCACTATAGTCGGTCATCCTCAGCCCCTCGAGGCCAATCCACCACAAAGGAGGAGTAGGGTTTTACACCGCAAGGTGGCCAGAACATGGGTAAACTGCTCTGTCTCGTTTCCTTCCTGTTCATCGAGTTAGGCCGTGAGATTGGTGAGTAGGCAGACTAGTGATGTCGAGTTCTTCACACGCACCCCAAAGTTCAAACTTCTCAAGGGTCTATGGAACCCGAAATCCGACATTTGGTGTGCCAGGTAGGGGTGTGTCGAAGATCTGCCTCTCTGTCCGCTGCACTCGGCTGTTCGGCTCTCACAGCGGACCCTGCTCCATCAGCCGGACCGACACACGCTTTCGAGGGAGCCGAGGGCCTCCACACTTTCATCCCCAACCTGCGGTGGGTGCAGGGGGCACCCAAGTTCAGGCCGGAGCTGCCGCCCCATACGGCGGTGCGGCAGACCCGGCAGGATTTCTCGGAGCATATGAGGAGGCAGTTTGGGCAGCCGATGGTGACGACAAAGTCATGGCCAACTGGCTCCCCATGCCCCTTGCGGGTGCGCCACGCGCCTGGCTTCTCAGCCTGCCAGGGTCTTCGGTGGCCTCCTGGGAGGAGCTGCGCGGCCTCTTCATCATGCGCTTCGCGGCACTGGTACCCCACACCATCGCAGCCCTGGCACCCCACGCCGTCACAGCCCTCTTGGTGGTTCGCAGGCGCCACCCTCGGACCGACATGTCAAGTAGTTCTTTCACTAGGTGGGTGCCGCCCACGCGCAGCGGGGAGCTCCTCCGGGCTGGGCGGCACCTAAGGCCGACCTCACCTTCGTCTCAAGGGACCACCCCGCGACTACCACGGGAGCCGGCGCGCTCCCAATGCTCTGCACCCCCAGTATCTACAACGTGGCAGTCACCAAGACCCTCATTGACGGTGGAGCTGGCCTTAATGTGCTCTCCGTGGAAGCATTCAGATTGCTTCATGTGCCCCATGGCCGGCTCCGCCCCACCAAGCCTTTCTCCAGAGTTGTCAACGGATCCACCTGCCCCCTGGGGCAGATCCGCCTCCCCGTCACCTTCGGCACCTGCAACAACTTCCACACTGAGCTTATCGACTTCAGCATCTCTAGCATCGGCCTCCCGTACAACACCATCCTCGGGTACCCAGCCTTCGCCAAGTTCATGGCAGCAACTCACCCTGCCTACAATCTCATGAACATGCCAGGAAGCAGCGGCGTCCTCACTGTGGCTGGGGACACCAAGTAAGCGTTGCTGGCCCTCAAGCTCGCCTTCAGGGCCGCGGCGGCCGCACGGTCAAGTGAGGAAGGAGCCCCGGAGGCTCCGGGGGCTGCGCCAGCGAACAAGTAGTTGTTCTCTCAAGATCGTGCAGAGACAAAGCAGGTGATGGTTGATGAAGATGGGGCATAGGGCGCCACCTTCACCATAGGCGCCGGCCTCCCTCCAGATCAAGAAGAGGCGTTGGTCAGCTTCTTCCGCAATAATAAGGATGTGTTCGCATGGGATCCCAAGGACCTGGTTGGAATCCCAAGGGGAATAATCGAGCATCACCTAAGGGTGTGCCCTAACATGCACCCGGTGAAGCAGAAGGCGCGGCGGCAATCCACAGAGAAGCAATGAATCATCATCCAAGAGACCTGCAAACTACAAGAGGCTGGCGTCATTCGAGAGGTGAGGTAGCCGTAATGGCTGGGGAACCTGGTTATTGTCCCCAAGAAAGGCGGGAAGGAGCGCATGTGCGTCGATTTTACCAACCTCAACAAGGCTTGCCCTCAAGACCCGATTCCGCTCCCACGCATCGACCAGATCATCGACTCCACCGCCGAGAGCGACTTGTTGTGTTTTTTGGGCGCCTTCTCGGGCTATAACCAAATCAAGATGGCGGTGCGGGATGTTGAGAAGACGGCTTTCCTGACCCCTTGCAGGGTGTATTGCTACACCTGCATGCCGTTTGGTCTGTGCAACGCCGGAGCAACCATCCAGCGGCTGATGCACATTGCCCTAGGTCAGCGGCTCGGGAGAAATGCTGTGGCCTACGTCGACGACATAATGGTGAAGTCTCAGGAGGCAAGGACCAATATTGAAGACCTGGAGGAGACATTTGCCAGCCTGCGCAAGGTAGATCTACGACTCAATCCAGAGAAGTGTGTGTTTGGCGTCCCCTTCGGCAAGCTGCTGGGCTTCCTGGTGTCGCACAGGGGGATCGAGGCCAACCCCGAGAAGGTCAAGTCAATAGAAAGGATGAGCCCGTCACAAACCCTCAAAGAGATGTAGAAGCTGGCGGGCTATGTGACCTCGCTGGGGCGCTTCATCTCCAAGTGGGGAGAACGCGCCCTCCCGCTCTTCAAGTTGATGAAAAAGAAAGGACCATTCGAGTGGACTCCGGAGGCTGACACGACATTCCAAGAACTCAGGAGGTACCTCACCAGCCCACTGGTGATGGTAGCCCCGTGTCCACTTGAGCCCTTGGTGCTCTACCTGGCCGCCATGCCCCACTCTGCTAGCGCAGTGCTGGTGGCGGTCCGGGAGGAGCCCCTGGCCAAGGGATTGCAGAGCGGCACTTCGCACCTGGTCGAGACGCTGCGGCCTCAGGACGGCGCTCCTGAGGCCTCGACTACCCCAACAAGTGACCCAGCTCTTCAGGGTGGCGCTCGTGAGGCCCCGGCTGCCCCAACCAATGACCAAGCTCCTGAGGTCCCCCAGTCTCACGAGGTACAAAACTCCGCCGACACTTCCGCCCTCGTCGAGCAGCTGGTGTACTTCGTCGGCATGGTACCCCATGTCGCAAAAGCTCTTGTTCGTGTTCCTCGTCGCCTCTTGCAAGTTGAGCCACTACTTCCAGGGTCACCCCATCATGGTTGTCTCAGCTTACCCACTGGAGAGGGTGCTCCAGAGCGCCAACACCGCGGGAAGGGTCACGGAGTGGAACATAGTCCCCCACCCGGCCCCTCCCCCAAGAACCCTAGCTTGCGGATGCCGCCGGCACCACCGCCAACCCCTGCCGGTCTGCCCGTTCCTCCTAGCTTAGATAATAAAGTTCATGTTACCTAGTGATTCCCATACCGTCGCCCCACTCCCCTGAGTTTTTAGATGTGGCCTGCGGTGTCTCTCCCCGCCAGATCCACATCCCAGAATGTCGCAGCCTAAGCTCGACCACGTATCCCAGGTAGCCCGACGAGCGTTCGTCCAAGAAGAGGTTTATCATGGCCTCTCCGGCGGACGTTGGCAAGGTGGCCGCCGTTCGCCCCGACCTGTCGATCCCGGAGCAACACGTCGGCGCAGAAGCCGGTGAAGACGTTAACTACATTGCCATGCCGAAGGCTTCATGTCAGTGGGCTAGCGTATTACTATATGTTGAGAAAGCTAGCTACGACATCAAGCTCGTCCACAACGACGGCTTCACGCGGGCCATGTCACAGGTTAAGTGGTCCATCCCCAAACCCTCTAGTTCAACCGCCGTCGATCTCTTCGACCGCCCTGCTGCTGATCTCCTCCGCCAAGCGGTCAAGGATTTGTGAGCTTTATATGCCATCGAGCCCATTTTGTCATACCTTAAGGACACATTCCACGGCGGCGGCTTGGGATCCTCAATTGCCAAGTCAGATCTCATCGACGATGACCACGACCACGAGGAGGGCACCCACGAAGGTTCTTCCAAGGTGAAACAGCCCATCTATGACATCAGAGAGCGCACGATGCAGAGCATCCCACGACCATCCCCATGGACGCCACCTCAATTATCCACGCTCCAAGTGGGCCCATAACAAGAGCAAGGGCACGTGCTATTCAATACGAGGTGACATTACTCCTACTTGAGTTTCCCTCCTCTTCAAGTGAGACATGGCTACTGCCTAAGTCCGAGATGCTATGTGTGATCAGGTATAACGCTCAAGACACGGAGCCGAGGACTGTAGAAGAAGAGACAGGCGTCAACACTCTGGACCACCCAGAACCTCCGGCCGAAGCCCGGAACTTCCGACCCCGGACATTCCGGCTGACCCGGAGCTTCCGGCCTCCGACGACTTCGACCAGCCCAGGCGTGACAAATCTCTGGTTAGCCCGGAACCCGTCCTGGACCTTCCGGAGCCCGGAACCTCCGGCCAGCCCGGACCTTCCGGCCCCCGGATGCCAACCCAGCTCCACCCGTGCCAACTCTCGGGTTAGGCCGGACCCTCCCCAGAACCTCCGGCCCTACCTGCGCGCAGCGACTTGGGCTGAGGCCCGTGTACCCTTTCATCACCTAGACTATAAATACTCTTCTCCTACCTACGTTTTAGGGTTAGCAAAGAGATAGCTCATGATTGTGTGAGAGGTTTGCTCATCCACTTGGTTACCTTCTCCTTGGAGATCGCACCTCCTCGGATAAGATTCCCCAAGCGGACTCAAGACCCCTCTCTAGGGAAGAATATCAAGACCTCCTGACAGAGAAAATCGGCTACCGTGTATCGTCCCTAGTTGATCGTGGATTGTGTATCTTACTATATGTATTCGGGGAACTAGCACGTGTGTGATTATCTTGTTGGTTTGAGTGTTCCTCTCCTTTTTCCCTTGTGTTTCCATCGTTTTCCCCATTGTGTTCTTCGTGTTCATCGTGGGATTCTGCTCCTTTCGTGAAAGATCGGGCGATTAGGGTTCTACCCTACATCATCTTGGTATCATGAGCCATGTTGATCATGATTTCGGATCCTCCACGTTGTGTTTCTAGCCTAATTTTGTTGTTTTTCGTCCTAATCCGAAAATCCCCACCATAAATAGCCCCAAATTTTTTTTGTGATTTGTTGGTGTGTGTTTTGTTGGATTTGATCCGTAAATTTTGTGTGTGGCTCGTAGATCTAGCCTCCCCACCCTTATTTTCCAGCAATTTCCTAGTTTTCCCCCTGTGGATTTGGGTTTTTCCTCAAGTTTTTTCGCCCAAGTCCACGATCCCCAATTCTCTGTTCTTGCCAGTTTTCGCAACCTACGGACCTTCCGGACACGCCCGGACCTTCCGGTTTGGACAGAAAGTTCACACATCTTCGACGATTTCCGCTACTTTGACAACTCCGTCCATGGTGCAGCGGCATCTTCGCCAACGTACTGAAAACCATGCACTATGACAATGACTAAAATCTCATCCTTTTGACACCTTCAACCATAAGCAAGAATGGTAACCTCATCTTGGTAGTGGACATATCACTCTTGCCATTACATTGATAGCCATCATAGCCTTACTTCTTTGCGTTGCTTACCAATCGAGACTAGCCTTTAAGTATTGCCGGCAATGAGACTAGTGCACATTAGTGATCATACTTCCCATAGCATACATACATCATTGTTGCATATATTGGTATCATCCCTTGTGTCACAAAGTTGTTACCGCATACACAATCGCTATCTTGGTTCGTCAAGCATTGCATGAGAAAAGAGCTCAAACATCAAAGAGCCAAACAAGCTTTTAAGCAAAAAGGGAAGAGAAGAAAAGAGCTTTTAAGCAAGAACCATAGCATCATATAACATTAAGATGGTCATACTATATCATGTTGGGTCATATCATTGGAACACCTTGCATAGAACATACTTGGGATAGAAGTCGTTGCATTTTTGCTACGTAGGTTGTGCACAAGTTCTTGTATCCGCCTATTGTGCAATCGTTCTAGTGTCTCTCTAGTGTTGTGCAACACGAGCATTTTTTTGGATTCCACATTTTGGCTCATCCTTGGTTGCCCAACCCCACTTATATTTTTGCGTGTGTGTTTCCGTGTACTTTATATGCTTGGTCTACTTGTTACATTGCATCTTGCGAATCTTTTCCAACATTATTGAAGCTCACTTACAAATTGCATCAAATTTTGTGCCACCATCCTAACCAAGCTCCACCATAAGCTTTTACTTGTGTAGGTGTGAGAAATCGACAAGAATTGGTACCAATCGTGCTATTTCCTTGTCCTACATTAGAGTGATCATCGATCCACTTTAAACTTCGGTCAAGGTACATTTGGTATTCGTTATTCTCTTTCTAGCACTCACATTTGTCTTGGAATGATGGATAGGCCAAGTACTTCTACAAACCCACTCGTCATGGAGCAAGACGATGACATGAACTCCTTCATCACCAAGAGTCACCTCTTTGGTGCACAACGTGCTTTGCATCAAGAACAACAAGCCATGAGTGACCGCATTGACAACCTCGCCACCGACTTGCGACTCTCCAAGCAACATACAAGGGACTACTTCGACCACAAACTCGACGATCACAAGCAAGAGAATGACGCAAGGATGGACGAGATTCACGCTTTGTTGCTCAAAAGCTCTTCTTCCACTTCAAGAAGGAGCCGTTCAAGTCGCCACTCCAACTTCACCCTCTCCGGCTCAAGTACACCGACATCAAACACTCTTTGTCGTGCCGAGCGCAACGAGCATGAAGCAAACCTCAATCCTCTACGCGACACCGACTCGCAAGAGCACCGACAACGTCCAACCAAGAAGTCTTTGTGCTAGCACGAGAACGGCAATGACAACGCCAACATGAAGAGGAAGAACGGGCACGGCTACACCAAAATGCACAAGATGCTGAGGCACAACGTCAAGAACAACAACTCCGTGACACTCAAGCACTTGAGGCACAATGAGCTCTATGCGATTCAAGTCGAGCCGTAGCCGACCGAGGCAGACAAGCTCGTGAACATGCAGAAGCACTTCGCGAAGAAGTCCGTGAGAGGATTTATCAAGCTCGCGTGCACCATCAAGTTCCTCCTCGAGCTCGAGAAGCTCCTCCACAAGCACGCCAAGAACAACCAGTTCCTCAAGATCATGAAGACAATGGAGATCCCCCATGACAAGAGCAACACGTAGCTAACAACCCTCCGCGCCAAGAGCATCACGAGTAGAACAATCATCAACAACATGGGCGTCATCATCCCCGACCCCAACACAATGAATAGAAATGCTGCAGCAAGCTCAAGTTCAACATGCCCAACTTCAACGGAAGCAACGATCCCGAAGAGTACCTTTCATGGGCATTGAAAGTTGACAAGATCTTCCGTTTGCACAATTATGAAGAAAATAAGAAGATCCCAATGGCATCCCATGAGTTCCAAGACTATGTGCTCATTTGCTGGGAACAAATCATAGAGCGTCGAGAGGCAAGAGGTGAACCACCCATCACTACTTGGGCGCAAATGAAGGATGTCATGAGAGCATGCTTTGTACCTACCTACTACAACCGCGACCTCTTCAAGAAACTCCAACAACTCAAGCAAGGAACCAAGAGCGTTGAAGAATACTACAAGGAGATGGAGATTGCAATGATAAGAGCCAATGTCTCGGAAGATGATGAGCAAACAATGGCACGCTTCTTGAATGGACTCAAATCTCATCGAGCTAGTGCCCCAAGCTACCAAAGCGAAATGCCAAGCGCAAGATGATTTCAAGTATGCCAAGTTCTCATCCAAGTCCTACGGTTTCTCCAACAACCAATCTTCAATGACGCCAACACCGACTACAAAGCCTTCTTCTACCAACATTGACAAGTCGACTTCCAAGAAAGCTTCGTCAACTACAAGCCATCCTACTATGAGCAACTTCAAGCCGAGAGCTTCATCATCATCAACCCCAACCGATGAGACCATCAAGACGAGTTCCTTCAAGTGTTTCACTTGCGGAGGCCGATGCCACAAGTCCTATGAGTGCACCAACAAGCGAACCATGGTCTTCAACGACGATGGAACTTATGACTCCATGAGTGAAGGCGAAATAGAAGCCCTTGAGCAAGTCTCCATGCACCACCAAGTGAACAATGAAGAAGAACAAGTCTTTTGTGATGAAGACTCAAGTCCTGCACTTGTTGTATCCAAAGTCTTGACCCTCCAACACCACCAAGAAGAAGACCAAAGATGCAACATATTCCACACCAAGGCCGACATCAATGGACGATTCATCACAGTCATCATCGATGGAGGAAGTTGTCATAATCTCGCAAGTGAAGAACTTTGCTCCAAGCACCAATTTCCCAAGACGAAGCATCCACATCCATACAAAGTGCAATGGCTTAGTGACTCCGGAACCATACAAGTCGAGCACCGAGTACAAGTCTCCTTCAAAATCGGCGCTTACGAAGACACCTTGGAGTGCGACGTCGTTCCAATGTCCGTTTGTCATCTTCTCCTTGGACGGCCATGGCAATTCGATAGAGGATTCGTCCACAACGGCCGAACGAACCACTACATCTTCAAGATGAAGGGCAAGGAGTATGTACTTCATCCCATGTACCCAAGTCAAGTGATCGCCGACAAGCAAGCCACCCATCATGGAGAGAATAGTGAGAGATCGAGCCACCAAAAAGAGAATGAGCGCCACAAGCCCAAATCGAACACCTCCACGATGAGCGAAAAGAAGAACTTAGTCCTATTTGCCACCAAACGTGAGATACGAGGAGTGTGTGAGAACCGATCTAGTGTCCTACACTACGTCCGTGTGTGCAAGGACAATGCACCACAAACTAACACTTCTCACCCTCTTCCTCTAGTGTTGTCTTCTCTTTTGCAGGAATTTCACGACGTTTTCCCCAACGAGCTACCTCCGGGACTACCTGCACTCTAAGGCATTGAGCACCGCATCGACTTCATCCCCGGAGCACCGCTTCCGAACAAAGATCCCTACCGCGTCAACCCCGAAGAAACCAAAGAAATACAAAGGCAAGTAAAGCATCTCATAGACCATGGACATGTGCGTGAAAGTTTGAGCCCTTGTGCCGTACCAGTCATTCTTGTGCCAAAACGTGACGGTAGCTTTCGCATGTGCTCCTATTGTAGACCTATCAATGCTATCACCGTTCGCTATAGGTATCCCATTCCACGCCTAGATGATATGCTAGATGAACTTAGTGGTGCCACTATCTTTTCAAAAATTGATCTTAAGAGTGGTTACTATCAAATCCGCATACAAGAAGGTGATGAATGGAAAACCGCCTTTGAAACCAAGTTTGGTTTGTATGAGTGGTTAGTCATGCCTATGGGTCTCTCGGAAGCACCGGACACTTTTATGCATCTTATGAATCATGTATTTCGCCCTTACATTGGTATATTTCTTGTGGTTTACTTCGATGACATTCTTGTCTTTAGCAAATCTATCAAAGAGCATGTCACCCATGTCCGCACCATTTTGCAAACTCTTATAAAAGAGCGCCTCTATGCTAATATGGAGAAATGCCATTTTGGTGTTGATAAGCTCGTTTTCTTGGGTTTTATTGTTTCTTCTAAGGGTGTTCATGTTGATGAGTCCAAGATCAATGCTATTAAGACATGGCCGCAACCAACCAACTTCCATCAAGTGCGCAGTTTTCTTGGCCTTGCGGGTTTGTATCGTCGCTTCGTGAAGGATTTTAGCTCCATTGCTTCGCCTTTACATGCTTTGAGCAAGAAGAATGCACCTTTCGTTTGGGGACCATCCCAAGATACCGCATTCAATGAGCTTAAGAATTTGCTTACTCATGCTCCTGTGCTTGCTTTACCCAACTTCGACAAGCCTTTTGAGATTCATTGCGATGCTAGTGGTAATGGCATAGGCGGTGTGTTAACAGAAGAGAAGCGCTCCATAGCTTACTTTAGTGAGAAACTTTCCGGAGCGCAATTCAATTACCCCATCTATGACAAAGAGCTATATGCTTTAGTCCGTGTTTTGCATGAATGGGAACATTACCTTCGTCCCCATGAGTTTATCATTCATACCGATCATGAGACTCTCAAGTATCTTATGGGCCAAACCAAGTTGAACAAGCGTCATGCTAAGTGGAGTGAATTTATCGAGTCTTTTCCTTATGTCATCAAGTACATCAAGGGTAAAGAAAACATAGTAGCGGATGCTCTTTCCCGCATATGCATGCTTGTTACACAAGTTGAGTTAGATGTCATTGGCTTCGAGCATATCAAAGACTTGTATGAGCATGATGCAACTTTTGCTACTCCTTATGCTAAGTGTTTGTCGCACACCTCTTGGGAACGCTATTACATCAAAAATGGATATCTTATGCGAGCTAACAAACTTTGCATCCCCGAGTCTTCTCTTCGTTTGTTGATTTTGTAGGAATCTCATGGAGGAGGATTAATGGGACATTTCAGACGCGACAAGACGTTTGCCACGCTCTCGAAGAACTACTTTTGGCCCAAGATGTTTCGGGACGTCAATCGTTTCACCAACCGATGCTCTACATGTCACAAGGCTAAGTCCAAAGCTCAATCTCATGGCCTCTATATGCCTCTACCAATTCCATACCAACCATGGGAAGACATTAGCATGGACTTTGTACTTGGTTTGCCTAGGACTCAAAATGGGAAAGATTCCATATTTCTCGTCGTGGACCGTTTCTCTAAAATGCCACATTTCATTCCTTGCAACAAGATAGATGATGCTTCACATGTTGCTAATATCTTTTGTAGGGAAATATTGCGTCTACATGGTGTGCCAAAGACTATCGTCTCGGACTGCGACGTCAAGTTCCTTAGCTACTTTTGGAAGACCCTATGCGCCAAGCTCGGTATCAAGTTACTCTTCTCCACGGCTTACCATCCTCAAACCTACGGCCAAACGGAGGTGACCAACCGCACACTCTCCGCTCTACTTCGAGTACTCATAAAGAAGAACATCAAGGAGTGGGAGGAGTGTCTACCTATCGCCGAGTTCGCCTACAGTCGGGCAAGACAATCAACAACCGGCAAGTCCCCTTGCGAGGTCGTCTACGGATTCAACCCGTTGTCACCGTTGGACATTCTTCCTCTACCACTCCAAGAGTGCATCAATTTGGACGCAAGTGCGCAAGCGACACATCTCAAGAAGGTGCATGAAGATACAAGAAACACCATCGAGCGCCAAGTACAATGCCTTGTGGCCAAGCTCAACGACAATAAGCAACCTATGGTCTTCAACATTGGTGATCTCGTGTGGCTACATCTTCGCCAAGGACCGCTTTCCACAAGAACGCAAGTCTAAGCTTCGACCACGAGCAGATGGACCCTTCAAGGTGCTCGCACGCTACAACGACAACGCTTACAAGATCGACCTCCCGCGCGACAAGTACAACGTGAGCGACATCTTCAACATCAAAGATCTCTCTCCCTTCCATGGTGATGAAGAATTCAATCCGAGGACGGATCTTCCCCAAGGGAGGGGAGATGATGCGGAGCATCCCACGACCATCCCCATGGACGCCACCTCAACTATCCACGCTCCAAGTGGGCCCATAACAAGAGCTAGGGCACGTGCTATTCAATCCGAGGTGACATCACTCCTACTTGAGTTTCCCTCCTCTTCAAGTGAGACATGGCTACTGCCTAAGTCGGAGATGCTATGTGTGATCAGGTACAACACTCAAGACACGGAGCCGAGGACTGTAGAAGAAGAGACATGCATCAACACTCTGGACCACCCGGAACCTCCGGCCAGAGCCTGGAACTTCCGGACCTTCCGGCCGACCCGGAGCTTCCGGCCTCCGACGACTTCGACCAGCCCAGGCGTGCCAACTCTCTGGTTAGCCCGGAACCCGTCCCGGACCTTCCGGTGCCCGGAACCTCCGGTCAGCCCGGAACTTCCGGCCCCCGGATGCCAACCCAGCTCCACCCGCGCCAACTCTCGGGTGAGGCCGGACCCTCCCCAGAACCTCCGGCGCCTGGAACTTCCGGCCTTCCCTGGAAATTTCGGCCCTGCCTGCGCGCAACAACTTGGGCCGAGGCCCTTGTACCCTTTCGTCACCTAGACTATAAATACTCTTCTCCTACCTACATTTTAGGGTTAGCAAAGAGATAGATCATGATTGTGTGAGAGCTTTGCTCATCCACTTGGTTACCTTCTCCTTGGAGATCGCCCCTCCTCGGAGAAGATTCCCCAAGCGGATTCAAGACCCCTCTCTAGGGAAGAACATCAAGACCTCCTCACGGAGAAGACCGGCTACCGTGTATCGTCCCTAGTTGATCGGGGATCGTGTATCTTACTCTATGTATTCGGGGGTCTAGCACGTGTGTGACTATCTTGTTGGTTTGAGTGTTCCTCTCCTTTTTCCCTTGTGTTTCCCTCGTTTTCCCCTTTGTGTTCTTCGTCTTCATCGCGGGATTCCGCTCCTTTCGTGAAAGATCGGGCGATTAGGGTTCTACCCTACATCAACGCAGCATGGGTCTGTGCTCTTCCAACTGGAAGGATCCCGTCCATGAAATGTGAGGTAACATTCTATCAACAAATCATACCTTTTCCAGCTTGCCAACCCATACCCTTTGTTGTAGTAGCATTTGTCGTGCGGTTCTTTAACTGTGCCGTGTTTAATTATTTCAGTTATGCAAAAATGTATTGTTCAATAGGGCTATGTGATGTTTAAGTATGAATTGTCCACTTCAGTCCCACGAATGGCTATATTTGGTTGTCTATAGTGAGTAGATGCCTTGCGTATCTGTATTTGGTTGTTAGGTTGGTTGGAGTGAGCATTTTTCCAATTATCGAGCAGATGCCTTGTTTATATGTATTCGGTTCTTAGTTTGGTTGCAGTGAGGATGTGTCCAGTTATCAAGCAGATGCCTTGTTTATCTGTATTTGGTTGTTAGGTTGCTTTTTTTTAGCATTTGTCCAGTTATCAAGCAGAGGCCTTGTTTATCTATATTTGGTTGTTAGGTTGATTTTTTTAGCATTTGTCCAGTTATCAAGCAGATGCCTTGTTTATCTTTATCCGCTTGTTAGGTTGGTTATAGTGAGCATTTGTCTAGTTTTCAAGCATATGCCATTTTTATCTGTATTTGCTTGTTAGGTTGGTTGAAGTGAGACTCTGTCCAATTTTCAATGGCTATATTTGGTTGTTATACTAGTAATTTATGCCTTGTTTATTACAGTCATTCACAATGTGTTGTTCATTATGTGCAAGTCAGAACTGTGTCGCTTGACTACATCAATAGTAGTTTGAACGGCTATATTTGGTTCCAGTTATTCCTGGTGTAGTTAACACATGCCCTTTATTTCAGTTTTACACATTTATCCAGTGTGATGTTTCAGCATTACCTATGTTCTATTCATTTTCAACAATACCAGTTTGAATTGCAATAGTTGATGGCTGTTAAGCCTGCTGTCGGTAACATTGCCTTCCATTTTATATCTGCTTTAATAGCATGCTGAAACCAACACATTCAAGCTATCATTTGGAGATGATGTTGTTTACCTTTGCTATATTTGTTTGATGTTAAGGTTGCTGTACTTATCATGCCTTTCCACTAATGCAGGACAACAACGTGACTTGCCACCATTTTCCGCCGAGGTTAGCTTCATCCCTCGGCTTGTACTCTCCTCGTCATTCCATAATGTAGTGCATATAGATCCAGGCCTAGACACTTGTTAGCTTCTAATATTGACTTGTTGCTTGTAGGTACATATGCCCTTGGCAACGATCCACGCATCGACCCTTTTTGCGTATGGGGTAATGAGATATTCATGAACAAGCATCAAGTGAGGAAACCGATAAGGATTATTAGCAAAAAGATACGAATGGTGGAAAGCAAATTATTTGTTTATGATCTATCAACACAACAGTGAGCTGCAGGATGGTAACTACAAACTCTGCAGCCTTCTCTTTTTAGTGCCCATAATGAGTTGTTAGACAACAATGTCTTAATCTTTTTTGTTCCCAGTGGTTCCCGAAGCAGTTCACTCAAGATTACCTCACAAAGTACATGATTGGTGGACACACAATGAAGGTTAAATTATTTCATCCTGACTACAATGAGCATAGAGAAGTCGTAATGAAGACAGTGAAGGATGGACGGGCAGCCATCACAAGGGGTTGGCCTAGAGTCGTGCACGCATTACGCATAGAGGAGGGCATAATATGGGCATTCCGCTTCACCTTCTCCAGCAACCAGAATGTCTTTCGCCTCTCTCTTTGTAGTCTTTAGTACAACTGTGGTTCATCATTATTTACTTGGTGCTTCTGTAGTTCTTCAGTATATGTACCTGTGCATCGAATTATGCATTCGTGGTTGAACCTATATTTGTAATAAACATGGTTGGATATGAAATAAGTGATTGCCTACTTTCAGATTCAAAACATGCGATTTTTAAATTAGGGATTAATTATTGATTAATTAGGGATTAATTAGGGATTACACTACACATGGTTTGCGAAAGCGAAACATCTGCGATAGATGTGGAGATCAGAAACATTTCTAGGATCCACTACGTGTGCGATCAATCTCCACTGCACACACAACATCCTCTTGAAAACTGTTTACATTAGGCCACCTTGCGCAAACGTTTACCACATAAAAACTGTGTGTGATGGACATCCTTTGCCACACAGTTTCTTCTATGGACCATGTGTGATGCATTCAATAACGCAAACGATAAAATTGTTAATATCATGTGCAATGGCACAAACAATTTAACATGAAAAATTGTGTGTGATGTACCTGTGAACGGAAACGTTTTCCTTGGAGTGAGTGTGTGGGATGTACATACAAACAGAAATGTTTACCGGGGACTGACTGTGTGGGATGTACTTGCTACTGGAAACAATTTCGCCAGTATATTTGTATTTTTTAGCTCTACTGTACATATTTCCGTATTTGAGCGCTCGCCGGTCACACATGAACTCATTTTGCCGAGCGTGTGTGCCAGGAGGGCCATATCCCCGACGGTTTCTGGGTCATGTGGGAAGGACCCCCCTATCGCAGTCACACACTAGGCGACAGTTCCAAATGCCATCGCAGAAAGGGGTTTAAAACCGTTTGTATAGCACTGACGCGCACTAGTGTAAGTTACCCTAACCGCACCTGCTCGAAACATAGATATCACGGCACAACATCAAAATAACAAACATAGCATAGTGGCATAAGTGCAATGGTTCGTTACACACCCCAGCGGGGCCCTCTACTTTTTTCAAAATGCAGGAGAAAGGAAAGGTTAAACAAAAGCGAGCTGCATGCCCGTAGCAGCTGCCGAGGCTAGGCTTCAGCAGCGCCCGAAGCTCAGTCCGGGCCTTCCTCCCGCTTCACCGGAGCACAAAGCGAGATGGCCCGTCGCCTTCCCCGATCCGAGCCCAGCGGTAGGGCGACTGATCATAGCCGCCGCTCCTGGTGCTCTCGCCACAGGAGGAGCCACCACTGCTGGAGGTCACGCGGCCGTTGACAAGGGCAAGCTCACCCTCCTTGTCGTCGCGGCCGTCGCCAAGGCCAAGCTCATCGTCGCTGCTACCATCCTCAGGGCAGCACCCCGCGCGGCGGCCGTCTCCCCTGAACACCCTTACATAGAGGGTCGCGAGGCCATCGTACTTGAAGTGGAGGGTGCACCTCCCGCTCAGGCCTCACGCACGGGAAAATGCATGCCACCCGCGGGCCAAGGACACGCCACCTGCGTCAGTGACCTCGACCCCGACCCATGAAGCCTTGCTGGAGCAGCCGTCGGCTTGCAGCCAGAAACTGTCAAGACCCATGGGTGGAAGCTCGCCCGCGAGGAAGCGCGGGAGCGGGAGCCAGGTGCTAGCAGACCTTTCCTACCACATGACAAACTCCGGGAACACATCCGCGCAGTGGAAGCGCGGCCGAGGAGGCCGGGCGACCACGACACGCCTCCCGTCATCACAGGGGCTGCCCCATCCTTGGCGGCTTCCACCGCGAGAGGAAGCGCCACCGCGACTGCCCAAGACAACGCCGACCTCCGAAGGGGTGCATCCACGCCCCTGAGGAGCCACCGTCGGGGTCGCAGCATACATGCGGGGGCGTCCATGACCTCTCTTAGGCGGCGGCGAACCCGGCCCCTCATTGGGGGCCTTCCCCTTTTCGACGGTGGAGAACCTCCTCGTCGGCGCCATGGATGCTACGGCAAGATGGGGAGGCAAAGAAGAAGAAGGAGCGGGCAGCGAGAAGATGGAGATGAGCGAGGGGGGCTCCGCTGAGGGAGTCCTGGATTATGGGGTCCTTGGGTGTCCGGGCTATGTGACATTGGCTGGACTGATGGGCCATGAAGATACAAGGTAGCAGGCCTTCCCTCGTGTCCGGATAGGACTCTCCTTTGCGTGGATGGCATTATTGGCGTCCGGATTTATGCTTTCCTTTCTCCGTAAACCGACCCTGTACAACCCTAGGACCCTTCGGTGTCTATATAAACCCGGAGGGTTTAGTCCGTAAGAGGTTATCAGAATTCATATAGGCTAGACATCTAGGGTTTAGCCATTGCGATCTCGAGGTAGATCAACTCTTGTAACCCCTATACTAATCAAGATCAATCAAGCAGGAAGTAGGGTATTACCTCCATTAAGAGGGCCCGGACCTAGGTAAACATCATGTCCCCTTTGTCTCCTGTTACCTTCGATCCTCAGACGCAAAACTCGGGACTCCCTACCAGAGATCGGCCGGTTTTGACACCGTCATTGGTGCTTTCATTGAGAGTTCCACTTTGTCGTCAGCTGAAGGTTCGATGGCTCATTCAATCATCAAAAACGATGCTGTTTCCGAGGAAACCTTCTTCCCCGGTCAACTTTTTGTGTTTGGTGGCTTCGCTCTGCGTGCGAATTCGATTGGTCAACTCGAACAGACCGATAGCTACGCCCCTTGTCATCATATCAGATTCAGGAGCCCGAATTACATCACCAATGTCCAAGGAGACTTGATCTTCAATGGGTTCACGACCTCGGCCGTTGTTCCTCCGTTCCAAGAGGAAAAATCATCGGACTCGTCATCAGGCACCGCTCAAGGGCCAACTATCATCCCTGCCCTGGCCTTAGATCCATGGCAGACTACTTCTTCTGAAGATGGGTATCTAAAACCCACCGGGCCCTCTCCTATTATGGAACTTTTCTACGGAGACCTGGAGGTAGCTAGGTCTTTGGCGAGCCTGGAGTCAAACAGGACTCTCCCGATCATCAGACACCGAACCTGCCTCAGGATGCAAACTACGAACTCTCGAGGCCCGCATCTGGTGGGCACAACCTAGAATCTGCCATGCCTAGCCCTACAGGTCCTCGGTCCCCCGTCCGGCCTTCGCTCTTAAACGAGGTCTTGGACTTAATGCAATCCCTCGCCATTACGGAAGCGTCACCTCCGAACCACGCCCGGCCCGGACTATGGGCTAAGAGCGGGGAATTTTACGTCCCACCCACCACCCACTTAATAGCCACTATCGAGGATCTAACCGACATGCTAGATTACGCCTTCGAAGACATCGTGAGTATGGATGATGATGCCAGAGACAAACAAAGCCAAATCCCGCCATTTACCGGGCGCTGGACGGCTACCTCCACATATGATGTATATATGGTTGATACACCCAAAGATGACGACGAAAGTAGGAAAGATCTGAGTGAGCCCGCAGACGCATCACCAAAACGTCGACGTCAGCAATGCCGCGCAAAATTGCGTCGCGAAAAGGACAGTAATACCGGCACCAGAGACAATAAAACTCTGGACAATGCCGAGGATCTCGAAGACCCCGTCGAGCCTATGTCTGAACATGATGACTGGGAGGAGGGACAAGTCAACCCCGACGATCCGGTCGGGAATGAGGATTCGGATGATAGTAACTATCTACCAACCTCTGAGTATGATGTCAGCCTTGGCAACGAAGACTTCATCGTCCAGAGGAACCCCTCAAGCAAGAGTGCTTTAACCATCAGCTAATCGCAACTGCGCGAAGCCTAAAGAACAAGCAGTAACAGCTCCAAGCCGAACAGGAAACCCTCAACGATAGATGGACCCAAGTCCTAGCTGCCGAAGAATACGGCCTCGAGCGCCCACAAAGAGTTATCTGAAGAGCCGGCTACTACCACAATTCGACGACGAGGCCCTCGAGCCAACACCGTCGAGATACGACCGCGCTGATGAACCAGACTGACCACCACCTGGGCGAGATAAAGCGACTACTTATGCCGAACACCAGCACCTACCACCTCGCCGTCGAGGCAAAGAGGTAGCAGCTCCGGGCTATACCTATGACTTACACCAGGACCTGGACAATAGAGCCGGTTAGGCCAGATCAATGATGGATCAAGGGGGCATGCCCCAACGCGAGACGACGACCATCAAGCCTGGCGCGATAGGCATAACCTCACCCAGGCCGAAAACCGAATACGGATGCCATCCAAACTCCGTCGCGACATTGCCCGTTAAAGAGGCGCCACACACCCTTTATGCTTTACCGATGAGGTAATGCAGCAACAGTTCCCAGAAGGGTTTAAACCTGTAAACATTGAAGCATACGATGGAATGACTGATCCCTCGGTATGGATTGAAGACTTTCTCCTCCATATTCACATGGCTCACGGCGACACTAGTTAAACAGCCTCCCAGAGAACTCCATTGGTAGCTGGGAAGATCTAGAGGATGCCTTTAGAGACAACTTCCAAGGCACCTATGTTCGGCCTCCGGACGCCGATGACATCAGTCATATAGTCCAGCTACCCGGAGAATCATCCCTCAAACTCTGGACTAGATTCTTAATTAAAAAGAACCAATTCGTCGACTATCCAGACGCCGAAGCCCTCACGTCCTTCAAACATAGCATCTGTGACGAATGGCTCACCCGACACCTTGGCCAAGAAAAGCAGAAGTCCATGGTTGCCCTTACCACACTTATGAACTGCTTTTGGATGGGAGAAGACAGTTGGTTGGCTCGTAGAGGCAACGTACCAGTGACCCAGACACCTCCGAAGCCAGGGATGGCAACGGCAGGCCACGACGCAATAGACACAAGCATCGAAGCAACAACAAAGATATCGAAGACACGGCAGTCAATGCCGGATTCAATGGCGCTAAATTCGAGCAGCGGAAGAAGCCATTTAAAGGAAATAAAGTTGTTCCATCCAACTTGGAAAAAATACTCGATCGGCCTTGCCAGATTCATGGCACCCCTGATAAGCCTGCCAACCACTCCAACAGAAATTGTTGGGTCCTTAAACAGGCCGGTAAGTTAAATACCAAGCATAAGGGGAATAGACCGCCAAGCGAGGACGATGAACAGCCCCCCCACCGAACACATGGGGCCAAAGAAATTTCCCCCTGAGGTGAAAACAGTGAACATGATCTACGTCAAGCATATTTCCTAGAGGGGGGCGCAAACGTGCGCTAAGGGACGTCTATGCCATAGAGCCTATCGCCCCTAAATTCAACCCGTGGTTGGCTTGTCTGATCACCTTCGATCGCAGGGACCACCCGACCAGTATCCGTCATGGAGGTTCAGCAGCTCTAGTCCTTGATCCAATCATCGACGGATACCATCTCACTAGAGTCCTCATGGACGGGGGCGACAGTCTTAACTTTATTTATCAAGACACGGTCTGCAAAATGGGTATTGACCCATCAAGAATCAAGCCAACTAACACCACCTTTAAGGGAGTGATACCCAGAGTAGAAGCCCGTTGCATGGGCTCAATAATATTGGAAGTAGTCTTCGGTTCACCGGATAACTTCTGAAGAGAAGACTTGATCTTTGACATCGTCCCCTTTCAAAGTGGTTATCATGAACTGCTCGAACAAACCGCCTTCGCCCGCTTCAATGCGGTCCCGCATTACGCTTACTTAAAGCTCAAAATGCCCAGACCCCGCGCTGTTATCACATTCAATGGAAACATGGAGCGTTCCCTCCGAACTGAGGAGCACACTGCGGCCCTTGCGGCTGAAGTGCAGAGCGGCCTCCCTAAGCCGAATACCTCATCCGCCATCAATCCCCCAGACACTGTTAAATGCGTCCGGTCTACTATGCATGACGACAGCTCGGTGACTCCTGAGCTAGTCTAGCAGTTTTGCCTCCGTCGAACGCCACACACATCCGCAACATATGTACCACGTGCGCATAATTACGCACTCAAAATACCCTGGGCAACGACGGAGGCACAATACGGATAAGTCCATAGTGCGGCTCGACCTTATGTGACCTTGACCCTTTTTCCTTTGATATTTTTCTTCTCAAATACCACAGGTGCATTAAAGCCTAGCTACTTCACGGTCGTGCAGGGACTCTTTCTGGGCTCGTTTTCATATAAATGACCGTGGATCGTTCCTCTCAAGGAATCTTTTCCACAAGGACGAAAGCGACGCAGACGTGCAGTAGGGCATCAATGAGATCTTCAATAACATCTTTTTTTACGCCCCGTATACATCTTTCCCTTGTGTACAAATTTTGGCATGTAAAATAGCCTTGTCACTATCTGTATTAGCACGTTTTGACGGATCAACCAGATTACAATGGAAACAAGTTTTTACCAACCCTCGTCCGGTCTTGGTTTGTTTCAAAATCTGCATTCCTAGTTTGTGTTAATATTGCCACATATACATTCTGGTACAGATTCAATACCAGGGGCTCTATTAGGCCACACACACGTTCAAGAAATAAAAGTCTAAATACTTTTAGAAGTACACTTCGGCGTCCCAAATATTGCATTGTATGCATCAGCTCCGAATCATGTCTTTGGTCAATAGTTGGGTTGCCGGGCTCCTGTGGTTGCTACCTTACGTTCCACTTGTTCGGCTAAGGTGGTAAAGGGAGAACTACTGCGATTGTGTTTTTGGCTCATCCGGTCAAGCACCTCAGTAGAGAAAGACAAAAACTGACAGTCATGATATGGTGAGAACTGGTCAGCGATTCGGTGATTCACCATAAATCTCTTGCGATTTCTTATGTACTATACGAAGGACTGGCCTTCATCCAGTCATGCGCCTAGGGCATCCATGTTCGGACAGCCGCACACGCATCAGGGGCTAGTTCCTAGTCCCATTGTTAAACTCCTATGGCTAAGTGAGAGTGATAAAGCCGCATAGTCCAATTGCCTAGTTTGCTGCGCAGACACCTCCTTTACGGACCAAGATGTTGCGTCAAGTGTGGTCGTGCACTATACCGAACACCCCCATAGCTTCTACATGGGGAATGAAGCCGACGATTGGAAAGTTTCAAGATTAATAAACGGCCATACATGAGGAAAGTAATTTCAGATAAAAGGCACAAATATATTGCACAACCTTGGTTCACAAAAAAACGTTTGGGCAGCTCAGATACATTCACTCAAATATGATATTCTTTGAGCACTGACCCTCTATTAAACAGGCACCCTCTAGGATGTCCTCCAAATACCGCTCCGGCTTGCGGTGGTCCTTGCCTTCTGGTGGACCCTCGACCATCATGATGGCGGCCTTCATCTTTGCCCAGTGCATCTTGACACGGGCAAAGGCCATCTGCGCACCCTCTATGCACACCGAGCGCTTCACAGCTTCAACTCGGGGCAGGGCGTCGCCAAGCTGTTGTACCAGGCCGAAGTAGTTGCTAGGAATGGGTTCGGCTGGCCATAGCCGGACTATGATGTCCTTTATAGCCAAACCGGACATCCTTTGCAGCTCCGCAAGCTGCCTCATCTAGTTCGTGAACATCACCAGATGGTCCGGCGCCAGGTACTGTGACCAAAAGATCTTCTCCGTCGTGTTCCCATGTTGGGCCCGAAAATACTATGTGGCGTCGGCAGCGCTCTTCGGAAGATCTGCAAAGGTGTCTGGAGAACTCCATAGTCGTAAGCAAATCATATTTCTGACTGCCAAATTTATTGTGCAAAAGAAAGGGCTTACCAGTCGCTATCTGTTCGGCCTGCTTGATCTCCTGGCGGGCCGCCCGGGACTCGTTCCACGCTTCCTTGGCCTCCTGGAGAGCCTTAGCCAGATCAACTACTTGGGCCTTATTCTTCTCCTCCAAAGACTCGCACTTGCAAGAGGCGTCCTTGAGCTCTTGCTCCACTTCAGTCACCCACTCCTCATACTGGCGGCGGGTGACTTGCTCGGCCTTTAAGTACGCAACTGCTTTATTGGCGGCCGGTTTTCTCACCCATGCCTGTTCCTTGGTTTGAGCAAGGGCGCTCTTCAGGGTATCGACCTCGGCTGCACTACCTCCAATAATGATCAAGGCAATGCATAAGCTTAAACTCCGCATTGGTTTGTCACTTCAGGTGTGTGAATAATTTTTACAAATGTACCATGAGCCTCATCGAACCGCTTGTTAATGCAGATGAGATCCTCATCGGAGAGCTAAAGCTTCCGCTGAAGTTCGGACACTTCAGCGGCCTGGATGGTCGCCGCTAACAGGGAGGCATGTTTACCAATAGAGCAGTACATTAGCCCTGCAGTTATTATTTGATCCTCTGTTCGGTTGATTTTCAAAACCGAACAGAGTCTCAGGGGCTACTATCTATACACAGGCATATTTTTTAGATGAAAAGCGACTAAAAATATTACACCACATACCTCGAAACCTATTATCAGGTTGGTAAAGGCTTCGCTCAACCCGCTCTTTGCAGACTGAACCTTCTCAATCATCGTACCCATCAGGGTACGGTGCTCCTCCATGATGGAAGCATGTTGCAATGCTTCCACCAGAGTGTCCGGCGCCTTTGGACTAGATGAGGTCGCCGTCGTAATGGGAGCTCCCCCTTCCTTTGAAGGGGGTTGTTCGCTGGATTCTGGAGCCACATGGGTCTCCAGAACGGTGTTCGGCTAGGGGCCGGACTGGTCAGGGCCCCCATCATCAGTCTCCATGGGGGTCGCACCCCCCATGTTCTCGACAGCCGAGGCATTACCCTCTAGAGCCGTCTGAGTGGCCTCCCTCACCTCTCCATGGCCCGGAGAGGTCCTCTGGGACAACACCTCGGTGTCATCCGCGGTGGTAGGCAGAGAGGCTCATGGAGGCAACTCGCTCTCCACCATCTCCGACGCCAAAGAATTCCCTTCAGATGACGATTGTTGGGGGTGGCCACGGACCGGATGACAACACGTAACATGATGTGTTATAGTTACAATCATAAAAAAACTTAATAAATGTCGAAGTATCCTTAGGGACTTACAGTGTGGCCAGGGGCTTTTCCCCTGGGGCGCCACGTGGCGGAGTGTTCTGCATCCATGTCCGAATCATCCGAGAGGGATATCTTCCCTCTCTTGGACGCCTCCGCCTCCGGATCTACGGAGGCCCCCCTTTTCTTCTTCCTCCCCTTAAGGGGAGAATCGCTTTCTGCCTCCTCTTCGTCTTCATCTCCCTCATGAGGGGAGGGAGCTTAGGTCTCACCGGATATTATGTCCGAAGTACCTTTACGACGGAGGCCGCCCTTGGCCTCCTTGCTCTTCTTCTTGGCCTTCTTCTCCGGTGCCTGATAAGGCGCTAGAACCAGCATCCTCGTTAGCAGAGGAGTGGCTAGGTTTTCGGGTAGCGGCGCTGGACACCTGATCCACTCCGCCTTCGCTGTCCAACCATGAATGAGGAATCTACATCTCAGTGTACCCTTTGACTTATGGACCGAAATTGTGTTCGGAGATAAAATGCTTACCGTAGTAGCCGGATTCTCGCTGTCGAGACCAATGTCTTCGGTCTTCTCCGGCCACATCTTCTGGGCCTTGAATAGCAGTTTCCAGATCTCTTCATGCATTGTGCCGAAGAAGCGCTGCAGGGTCCGGGGGCCCACCCGATTAAACTCCCACATATGGAGAGGCCAGTGTTGGCATGGTTGGATCTGGAGAAAGAGCATCACTTGAATCACGTCGGTGAGACTGGTGTTCTTGTTTATCATGCTCTTGATGCGCTTTTGCAGAATCATCACTTCGTCGGGCGACCCCCAGTCTAGACCCTTGTTGGTCCACGACGCAAGCCTCATAGGGGGCCCGGATCTGAACTCAGGAGCGGCCGCCCATTTGGTACCGCGGAGTTCGGTGATGTAGAACCACTCCTGCTGCCACACCTACACGGTCTCCACGAAGGCCCCTTTGGGCCAAGTGGTGTTGGGAAGCTTGCTCACCATGGCGCCGCCGCAGTCCGCATGTTACCCGCTGACTACCTTCGGCTTCACATTGAAGACTTTTAGCCAGAGGCCAAAGTGTGGGGTGATGCGGAGAAGCGCCTCGCATACGACGATGAACGAGGAGATGTGGAGGAATGAATTCAGGGATAAGTCGTGGAAATCTAGCTCGTAGTAGAACATCAAGCCACAGATGAAGGGATGGAGGGGAAACCCTAACCCGCGGTGAAAATGAGGGATGAACACGACCCTCTCGCCGGGCTCTGGACTGGGGATGACTTGCTCTTTGGCAGGAAGCCTATGTGCAATTTTCGCAGTCAAGTACCTCGCCGCCCAGAGCTCCTTGACACCCTTCTTCGTGACGGAGGAGGCCATCCACTTGCCTTGTGAGCCGGATCTGGACATGGCTGGAGAGGTTGGTGGTGGTGGGAAAGATTGAAGCTTGGGCGCTGGATCTCAAAAGATGGGAAGGTAGAGGAAGGAAGAAGGCGTGGGGTAAAAAGAGGGGGTTTTATTCGATTATATAGGCGGTGAATATCAAGCATCCCCACAAGCCTTAATACTCGCCTATTCCCAAAGGGTCATGCGAATGACACGATTGGATTACCAAACCCGTATTCATGAGAATCCCACAATAAGGGGACACGGTCTCAGCTTTGACAAGACGTGTCAATAGAGGCTGTGATGTGGAGCATCCTTCCATCATCCCCATGGGCTCTACACCGACACATCAAGCCCCATGTGGACCTATGACAAGAGCGAGAGCACATGCTTTGGAAACCGAGGTGAACTCCTTCCTACTTAGCTTGCATATGGATATGAATGGAACATTGTTGCTACCTCACCAAGATACGCTATGTCTCATTAGGTACGAAGAGGAACACCACCAAGAGGCTCAGGAGCAACCCCAAGGAGAAGAGGAACCACCCCAAGGCCACGCGGACCAAGACGAAGTGCAACAGCATCAAAACTGGAAGGCCCAGGCGACCCCGTGCCCACGGGCCCCCGAGACCCCGTGCCCACGGACTATCCGGGAAGTTGACGCTGGAGCACCCCGTGCGCACGGGCCTCCCAGGATGGACCGCTGTGATCCCCAATCCGATCCCCTCTTCATCTACTTCGACCCCAAGACTATATAAACCGTACCTAGGGCTATGTTTAGGGTTAGCAAAGTATGAGATGAGATGTTTGTGAGCTTTGCTCCTTCTACCATCCCACTTGTGGAATCAAGGACCCTTTGGGAAGAATCCTAGTGGATTTCAAGACCTCCTCTAGGAGAAGACTATCTTCAAGACCTCATCTCCTAGGAGTGGGAAGAACTTTGCCATTGTATCTTTCCTTTGATTGTGTTTGTGACTTGTGGATCTTATGTTGCTATCCTAGTGGATGTGTAATTGGGGAATTGTTTGAGTGATTTCCTCTATGTGTTCTTGAGAGTTTGCCCTTTTCCCCCTCCAAGTGTGAAAAGATCGCCCTCTAGGGTTTCATCCTATATCATTTGGAATCATGAGCAAGGTTGATTCACATCTTGGAGTCCCATCCCCCCATTTGCTAGCTTGATTTTGTTGTTTTTCGTCCAAATTTGAAAATCCCCACAAAAATAGCCCAAATTTTTTTCTTGCAATTTGTTGGATCTTGTGAGATTTAGTTGTTTTGATCCATGAATTTGGAGTTTGGCAAGTGGATCTACCCATCTTCCTGCTTCCCCACCTTCCAAACCCTCGAAATTGCCTTACCTTGGAAAATCCCCACGGATCCGGAGTTTTTCTTCTGCTCCCAGCACACCCCGTGCACACGGGCCCTCAAGACCCCGTGCACACGGGCCTCACTTAACCCGTGCGCATGGACAATCCAGAAACTTTCGACCATATTTTGTTTTGCACCATTTTGCTTCCATACCAACACTCGTGTTCTTCCGCACTATTTCTCGTGGTTGTTTGAGTTTCGGACCGCGGTTTCTCTTGTGTCCTAAGGTGTTTAGACTACTTAGGAACATTTGGACATCATCATCGCCGCCACTAGATCATCAACTGGGACACCACACCGGCTTCAACAACTTCATTCTTACCGTAAGATCAGACAGTAACCGCGACGACATCTCAACCTTGCTTTTGCATTGACAACTCGAGCCATTTCGCGTAGCTTACCCATCGAGACTAGCAAGTTGAGAATTGCCGGGCCACGCTAGTGTGCACCGTAGTGACCTTGTTGCCATCTTAGTGCCATAAGTCTCTCCCGTGCATATCTTACATACTTGTCTCATATCATACTTGGCTCTAGCTTCAAAAAAACAAGCAAAGCTTTTAAGCAAAAGAGGAGCAACAAAGAGCTTGTAAGCAATAGCATCGAGCCATTTTTGCATAACATCTTTGACACCTCATACGTAGCATAGTTGGGATTGAAGATGGCACGTTTCTCTTATAGGTTGGTGCACATGCGTATCTAGCCCATTTGAGCAATCGAGCTAGCATCTCTCTAGTATTCGCACAACAAGAGCATTTTCCGTGGTTGCACATTTTGAGCTCGCCGCTTGGTTGTGCGGATCCCATCTATCTTCCGTGTGTGTGTTCCTAGTGATACCATTGGGTTTGATCTATTTGTTTTTACTTGCATTTTTGTGAATCTTCTCAACCTTATCGACATCTTGACTAACATTTGCTTGAAATTTTTGCCAGCATCCTAACCGAGCTCCTCCGTAAGCCTTTTACTTGTTGGTGTGAGAAACAATTCCCGGTACCAATTCCCCTATTAGAGCATCACGTGAGATCGTACTTTTTACATCCACAATCTTCGGAAAAGGTAACTTTGGTTTTGTTCTCTAATTTTTCCTACTCACCACCACTTTCTCATGATGGATAGGCCGAGTTCTTCTACCAATCCACTCTTCCTAGAGCAAGATGGCGACATGACAAACTTCGTCACCAAGTCGCAACTCTTTGGCGCCCATCGAGCTTTGCATCAAGAACAACTTGCTTTGGGCGACCGCATAGACAATTTCGCCACCGACCTACGACAATCCGAGCAACGTACAAGGGACTACTTCGACACATCCTTGAGTTCCCTCAAAGACGATATCCAAACCATGATGGTCAATCGCTCTTCTACAACTTCGTCCTCTTCACGGCGGAGACGCTCAAGTCCCAAGTCTTCGTTACGGCCATGCGATGCAAGTACCACGCGGCACCGTCATCATCTTCAAGGCGACCGTCAAGACCATGAAGAGCGACCTTCGGGACGAGAGTTGGCTTCTCTGCCACCCCTGTGCACACGGACCTTGGACCCCTGTGCACACGGGACCCCGTGCCCATGGCCTCCTGCACCCCCGTGCGCACGGGCTCTACAGAACAGCACCTTCGACCCCAAGGCTGCGGATTCGACAACAACTTTGGCATCTTCACCTTTGGATGTACCGCATCTTCGCCTACTTCCCACGAGTACGCCTACTTCGACATCATCAAGTCCAAGGCAATCACCTACGAGTGAGGGAGACACTTCCATCTTCGGAAGTCCATCAACGGAGATGGTCGAGCATGGGAATTTCCCTTCGGTCATGGAGACGCGCTACGAGGTGCCACATCATTTGGGCCTCCAACAACAAGACGGCGACAAGAAGGTCGAGCAAGGTCCATCCCCTTCGACCACGGCGACGAGCACGAACCTCTTCAACAACATGAAGATGGCGCCCATATTGGACTCATACTCCGAGTCAACCTACGAGACCGCTCATAAGACCTTATCTTTGGTCTTCGAGGAGAATGATGATGTGCCATATTCGGCTTTCATCCACGGCTACGACCACGACATGATTGAGCATGGAGACATTTGCACCAACATCTCTCCGACAATGACATGTGATGCGATGCCCCAATTTCCATGTGAGGAGAGCCACCACCACATGAGTGACTCCACCCTACATGACATTGAGAGCATTTCCTATGAGAGCATGAGTGTGACCACCACTAGCCCCACATTTGAGAGCATGCCTTACATCCTATGTGAGGTTGAGAGCCATTTGAGTGACTCTACCAACCATATGAGTGAGAGCATCCAAGAGGGAGTGAGTGAGTCACAACACTTAGTGAGTGAGGTAGTTGAGACGGCATGTGAGGCCACTATGATTTCTAATGACTTAACCTCTACTCCGAGTGTGTTTTCTTCTTTGGTGCTAGGTCTCCTACATGACGACTTGCCTATCCTCGACGAGTCCTGATGCGGAGCATCCCAAGATCATCCCCATGGACGCACCCACACCTCCAATGGCACCACTTGGACCAATGACACGAGCCCGAGCCAAAGCTATCAAAGATAAGGTGAACTAACTACTCTCCGAACTTCCACTTTCTATGCATGAGACATGGCTACTACCTAAGTCCGAGATGTAGTGCATGATTAGGTACCAAGAGGGTCCTCCCGAAGATGCGCATGAAGACGGACAAGTCCCCAAGTCCATGGATGAGGAGAACCAACTAAAGGAGCCAAGAACATCTCCCGGGCCCCGGACATCCGGCCAAGGCCCCGGACATCCGGCCCCTGGAGCACCTTCCTCTACAGCTGCTCTGCCACCAAGTCCCTATAGGCCCCGCACATCCGGCCCGCAAGCCCGGACAACCGGCCCTTCCCGAGGTCCCGGACATTCGGCCCCCCTGCCCGGAAATCCGGACACAACCGAACCCGAGAGCAACATGGACAGCTTCACCAGCCCGGAGATCCGGCCCCCACAGCCCAGACATTCGGCCCTCCGCGAACGCCCGAACATCCGGCCCGACGCCCAGACGTCCGGCCTCCCTGTTTGCGCACAGTAAAGGGCCAAGACCCGTGTATCCCTTCTCCCCCCTAGACTATATATACTCTATCCCGTACAAGTTTCTAGGGTTAGCAAAGGATTAGCTCATATTTTGTGTGTGAGCTTTGCTCATCCACTTGGTTACCTTCTCCTCAGAGATTCGAGCCTCCACCGAAGAAGATCCCCCAAGCGGATTCAAGACCCCTCTTTAGGGAAGAACATCAAGACCTCCTCACGGAGAAGAACCGGTTAACCTTTTGTATCGTCCCTAGTTGTCCGTGGACCGTGTATCGTTCTATGTATCCGAGAATCTACCACATGTGTGACTTGTTCTTGTTAGTTTGAGTGTTCCTCTTGTGTTTTACCTCATTTTCCCCCACGTGTTCCTCGTGTTCTTCACGGGATCCGCTCCTTTCGTGAAAGATCGTGCGATTTGGGTTCTACCCTACATCATCTTGGTATCAGAGCCACGTTTATCACGATTTCGGAGCCTCCCCGTTGTGTTTCTAGCCTTGTTTTGTTGTTTTTGTCCTAATTCGAAAATTCCCCAAAACTAGCCCCAATTTTTTTTGTGATTTGTTGGTGTGTTGAGATTTTGTTGGTTTGGATCCATTGATTTGCTTTGTTTTGAGTGGATCTAGCTTCCCATCCTTTTCCCCCCCAATTTCCATCCACAAATTCCTCCGAATTTCACCCGGATTTAACCTCCCCACGCGGTGTTCATCCCGTTCGTCCCCGGATCCAGAGCCCGGACATCCGGCCCGTAGAGCCCGGACATCCGGCCCCACCCGGACATCCGGCCTTCCACCCGGACATCCGGCCCCTGGCAGCCACATATCCATCCACCGCCCCAATTTGCACCAAATTTTGTTCCGATGTTTACCATGTACCATATATACTTCCGCATACCTCCACACTTCCGCACAACCCAACCATTTTGGACTGTTTCGCTCTCCGACACAATTGCTACTTCGAGGTTTGAGAATTTGAGTTGCGGTATGTTATCCTTTTGTGTTTTGGCTATCTAGGTACGGTTTGACAACGACATCACCGCCGCTCATCTTTGCCACGGACGCGTCATCAGCAACGACCACCTCGACTACATCTTGGTATTCATGCCACCATTTTGACACCATACCGGAAGCAAGACCGGTAACCTCATCTCGGTATTGGACATATCATTCTTGCCACTACATTAATAGCCATCATAGCCCTACTCCTTTGCGTTGCTTACCCATCGAGACTAGCCATTGAATATTGTCGGCAACGAGACTTGTGCACATTAGTGATCATACTTCCCATAGCATACATACATCATTGTTGCATATATTGGTATCATCTCTTGTGTCACAAAGTTGTCATCGCATACTCATTTGCTATCTTGGTTCGTCAAGCATTGCATGAGAAAAGAGCTTAAACATCAAAGAGCCAAACAAGCTTTTAAGCAAAGAGAAAAGATAAGCAAAGAGCTTTTAAGCAAGAACCATAGCATCTTACAACATTAAGATTGTCATACTCGATCATCTTGGATCATATCATAGAAACACCTTGCATAGAACATATTTGGGATAGAAGTCGTTGCATTTTTGCTAAGTAGGTTGTGCACAAGTTCTTGTATTCGCCTATTTTGCAATCGTGCTAGCGTCTCTCTAGTGTTGTGCAACAAGAGCATTTTTGTGGATTCCACATTTTGGCTCACCCTTGGTTGCACAACCCCACTTATCTTTTTTGCGCGTGTGTTTCCGTGTACCTTATATGCTTGGTCTACTTGTTACATTGCATCTTGCGAATCTTTTCCAACATTATTGAAGCTCACTTACAATTGCATCAAATTTTGTGCCACCATCCTAACCAAGCTCCACCAAAAGCTTTTACTTGTGTAGGTGTGAGAAACCGACAAGAACTCATACCAATTGTGCTATTTCCTTGTCCTACATTGGAGTGATCCTCGATCCACTTTCAACTTCGGTTAAGGTACATTTGGTACTCGTTCTTCTCTTTCTACCACTCACATTTGTCTTGGAATGATGGATAGGCCAAGTACTTGTACCAACGCACTCTTCATGGAGCAAGACGATGACATGAACTCCTTTGTCACCAAGAGTCAGCTCTTTGGTGCACAACGTGCTTTGCATCAAGAGCAACAAGCTATGAGTGAATGCATCGACAACCTTGCCACCGACTTGCGACTTTCCGACCAACGTACAAGGGACTACTTCGACCACAAGCTCGACGATCACAAGCAAGAGAATGATGCAAGGATGGATGAAATTCGTGCTTTCTTGCTCAACCGCTCGTCTTCCACTTCAAGAAGCAGCCGTTCAAGCCGCCACTCCGACTTCACCCTCTCTGGCTCTAGTACACCGACATCGAACACTCTTCGTCGAGCCGCGCGCACCGACCGTCATGCAATCCTCAATCCCCTACGAGACACCGACTCTCAAGAGCGCCGACAACGTCAAACTCAAGAGGCCTTTGCGCTAGCACGAGAACGGCAACGACAATGCCAACATGAAGAGGAAGAGCGCGCGCGTCTACACCAAAATGCTCAAGATGCTGAGGCACAACGTCAAGAAGAACAACTCCGTGACACTCAAGCACTTGCGGCACAACAAGCTCTACGCGATTCGAGTCGAGCCGTTGCCGATCGAAGCCGACAAGACCATGAACAAGAGGAAGCACTTCGCGAAGAATGTCGGTGTCAAAACCGGAGGATCACGGGTGGGGGGTCCCGAACTGTGCGTCTAAGGCGGATGGTAACAGGAGGCAGGGAACACGATGTTTTACCCAGGTTCGGGCCCTCTTGATGGAGGTAAAACCCTACGTCCTGCTTGATTTATTCTTGATGATATGGGTATTACAAGAGTTGATCTACCACGAGATCGGAGAGGCTAAACCCTAGAAGCTAGCCTATGGTATGATTGTCTGTTGTCCTACGGACTAAAAACCTCTGGTTTATATAGACACCGGAGGGGGCTAGGGTTACACAAGTTTGGTTACAAAGGAGGAGATATACATATCCGTATTGCCTAGCTTGCCTTCCACGCCAAGTAGAGTCCCATCCGGACACGAGACGAAGTCTTCAATCTTGTATCTTCATAGTCCAACAGTCCGGCCAAAGGATATAATCCGGCTGTCCGAATATCCCCTAATCCAGGACTCCCTCAATAGCCCCCGAACCAGGCTTCAATGACAATGAGTCCGGCACACAGTTGTCTTCGGCATTGCAAGGCGGGTTCTTCTCCATCTTCCAAATGTTTGTAAAGCAGTGTCCGGTCCCATAAATGTTTGGACCTCTTGGCTTCTGTGCCCAATAAGGGCTATCTCCCATGCGTCGAATGAATACGAGGCGCCAGGGCGTTTTTACATTCACCCCCTAGCCAGATAAATAAATTGTCTATTAAAGGGATGGGGATCCTTAGATCCAATCCATACCATCCTGCCCCAGCGAGAATCCATCAGAGCGCGTTTCGGGAAGATCCATTCCAGCATGGCCGACCTCCGCAGCTCCTCCTCCTGCCCCCGTAGCCCTAAACCCGGTGATTGGGAGAGGTGTCCAATCCCGCATAGTCGATTAGTCAAACTACAGACTAAGGGATTTCTCCCTCTGGCGTATATGGTGCCCGTTCGAGCCGGGCTTGCGACCTACAATGGCGGGGAGCAAGCGGAGAGCTTTCCCTGCCCCTCTATGGGGGAACGGGTCTGCCTTGTTCCCTATTTATTAAGAGGACTTGGATTTCCAATTCATCCGTTCCTCCGCGGGCTCTTGGAGTTCTATGGCCTCCAATTACACAATTTCACCCCCGCCTCCATCCTACATATTGCCGGCTATGTTGCCCTCTGCGAGTTGTTCCTGGGCTACGAGGCTCACTTCGAGCTGTGTAAAAGGCTATTTTGCCTCGTCCGTCGCACACAGAGGGGGTCACTTTATCAAGTGGGCGGAGCCGAAATATGGCGCATCGCCGATACCGGATACCTGTCTGGTACCCCGAAGAAGTCGTCCGAAGACTGGCCTTCAGAATGGTTTTATATGGAGGACGTTCCCCTTCTGGACCCTGTTCGGTGCGGTCTTCCTGGGTTCAACAATGCTCCTCTAAAGAAACGCCGAAGTTGGCGCCCACGGAGCCCCCAGGTGGAAGACAATGGAGAAGTCCTCTATCTGATGAACCGGATTAAAGCACTGGCTCGATCAGGATTGACAGTAATCGAAGTTATGTCGATTTGCATAATGTAGGTAGTGCAACCACTTCAATATCGTGGGCACCCCTTGTGGTGTTTTAACGGGGCGAATGATGCCACCCGCTGCGGGTGTAAGGGTCCGGACAATAACGCCGCTTTAGCGAAAATTCTGTCCGAGTTGTTCAAGGGTGATGAAGAGGAGTTCACCCGCATCAAGCCACGAGATGGATTCACCATGTACAATCCTCCAAGCTGGGTAAGTTATATCTTCCTACTCCCATTTCTCCCACATTCTTTGTCGTAAGTATTCACCTTGCCAATTTGCGGCAGGAACTGTGAAAAGCCATAAAGGAGGTCAGCAGCCCTTCTCCAGAACTAGAGGACCCTGACCGGGCCCTCGACTCCGGACTTGAAGAAGATCCGGTTATATTCGTGGAGCTGACAGACCGGCAGTTCTATCAGTTAAGCTGCGATGATGCCATGGTGGCCATTACGGCCGACTATCCCGGACTGCTCCCTGCATCGCACGTAAGAAAAACCAAAAATCCCAACTCCAAAAACTAGGATCCCCTTTTAGACACTTCACCCATCATATACACATGGCATTTTTACAGGGAAGGCATTCGGGATGCCCTGCCGAACCCGCAGCAACTCGTCAACAAGAGGCACCGAGGCCGGGTAGGCCAAAAAGGAAGGTGGTCAGGATGGAGACGCCGGTGCAAAGGTATGACAAAAAACCCCGCTCCATGGTTCTTGCCTCTCTCGAAATATAATGACGCCCGTGTTTCGTTAACAGAAAAAACGCTCGCCGGAATATGTCCGACGATGTTACTAATCACGCTTCCACCAGTCGGGCGCCAGGACCGGAGATAGAGGCGGAAACCGATATGGGGCGGGCGCCGGATAATCCCCCTACAGAGGATGCAGATAGATTATCCGCTACAAACTCAGAAGTGGAAAGCGCCATGAATCATAGGCGCCGCCGGGCCGTACTCCGTGACGCTTGTTTCTCACCAGAGGCATTTGATGCCGTCAATTCTGGAGAGGCATACCTCTGAGCTGCTCAAGATGGTCTAGCCAGAGCCATGGATCAGTATGTAAAGGATGTACGGGTAAGTAAATCTGATGATTTATATGTATCAGTAGCCCCTGAGACTTGAAACAGTTAGCAGAACTGATTTAAGGATCATCTTTATTGTGCAGGTTCTCACAGAGAAGAATACTAGGCTGTCACAGGAGCTAGAGGAATGCAAGACCCAACTGCGGGCCGCTGTTGCCGCATTGCAGGAACCGAAACAGTCACCCGCTGGTAACATTTACTTTAAAGAATGATGGTTACCATATAGTGTGCGGCGTGGCTGCAGATCTTACAATAGATGTTGCAGATGAATCCGGAGAAAATCCGGAGGACCAGCATGTTATGCGACAGCTAGAGGCTGGCAAACGCGTGCTGACTGAGGTTAGGCGGGAGAAAGGCAATCTCCAAGACGCCATTATCAAGCTGAGCGTGGAACTAAAAGACGTTCCAGCCTAGCTTGCAGACTCCGAGAAGGAGAATAAGAGGCTTCGGCGCGGAATTTTTAGTAAGTGCTTGAACAAATCCTTTTAAAGGAGTTCGGCGAAGAAGCCGACTAACAACATTACAACTGTAGGTATGCTGACGGGTCGTCCCGCGGAGGAAATGCCCGGGTCTGCAGGTGATCTTCTATCCGAGCTCTCACATCTGCACGAACAAGTTCGCTTGCATCGTCAAGTTCCTCCTCGAGCTCGACAAGCTCATCCAGAAGCTCACCAAGAACAACAAGTCAATCAAGAGCATGAAGACAATGGGGATCCTCCACGACAAGAACAACATGGCGATAACAACCCACCGCGCCAAGAGCACCACGAGTTGATCAATCATCAACAACATGGGCGTCATCATCCCCGACCCCAACACAATGAAGAGCAACGTTATGGAAAACTCAAGTTCACCATGCCCAAGTTCAACGGAAGCAACGATCCCAAAGAGTACCTTTCATGGGCATTGAAGGTTGACAAGATCTTCCGTTTGCACAATTTTGAAGAAGAGAAGAAGATCGCAATGGCATCCCTTGAGTTCCAAGACTATGTCCTCATTTGGTGGGAACAAATCATAGAGCGCCGAGAGGCAAGAGGTGAACCACCCATCACTACTTGGGCGCAAATGAAGGATGTCATGAGAGCACGCTTCGTACCTACCTACTACAACCGCGACCTCTTCAAGAAACTCCAGCAACTCAAGCAAGGAACAAAGAGTGTTGAAGAATACTACAAGGAGATGGAGATTGCAATGATAAGAGCCAATGTCACGGAAGATGATGAGCAAAAAATGGCACATTTCTTGAATGGACTCAATCACCCTATCAAGGAGATCGCCGACTTCCAACCATACTCATATCTCATCGAGCTAGTGCACCAAGCTACCAAAGCAGAAAGCCAAGTGCAAGATGATTTCAAGTATTCCAAGTTCTCATCCAAGTCCTACGGCTTCTCCAATAACCAAGCTTCAACGACTCCAACACCAACTACAAGACCTTATACTTCCAACATCGACAAGTCGACTTCCAAGAAATCTTCGTCACCTACAAGCCATCCTCCTACGAGCAACTTCAAGCCAAGAGCTTCATCATCATCTACTCCAACCGCCGAGACCATCAACACGAGTTCGTTCAAGTGTTTCACTTGCGGAGGCCAAGGCCACAAGTCCTATGAGTGCACCAACAAGCGAACCATGGTCTTCAACGACAATGGCACTTATGACTCCATGAGCGAAGGCGAAATGGAGGCCCTCGAGCAAGTTGCCATGCACCGCCAAGTGAACAATGAAGAAGAACAAGTCTTTTCTGATGAAGACTCAAGTCCCGCACTTGTTGTCTCCAAAGTCTTGACTCTCCAACATCACCAAGAAGAACACCAACGATGCCACATATTCCACACCAAGGCCGGCGTCAATGGACGATCCGTCAAGGTCATCATCGATGGAGGGAGTTGTCATAATATCGCAAGTGAAGAACTTTGCTCCAAGCTCCAATTGCCCAAGATGAAGCATCCACATCCATACAAAGTGAAATGGCTTAGTGACTCCGGCACTATCCAAGTCGAGCACCGAGTACAAGTCTCCTTCAAGATCGGTGCCTACGAAGACACCTTGGAGTGCGACGTCGTTCCAGTGACCGTTTGTCATCTTCTCCTTGGACGACCATGCCAATTCGATAGAGGAGTCATACACAACGGTTGAACAAACCACTACACCTTCGCAAGGACTGCTTTCCCTAAGAACGCAAGTCCAAACTTCGACCACGCGCGGATGGACCATTCAAGGTGCTTGCACGCTACAACAACAATGCTTACAAGATCGACATTCCTCGTGACAAGCACTCCGTGAGCAACATCTTCAACATCAAAGATCTCTCGCCCTACCATGGTGATGAGGATTTCGATCCGAGGACGGATCTTCCCCAAGGGAGGGGAGATGATGCAGAGCATCCCAAGATCATCCCCATGGACGCACCCACACCTCCAACGGCACCACTTGGACCAATGACACAAGCCCAAGCCAAAGCTATCAAATATAAGGTGAACTCACTCCTCTCCGAACTTCCACTTTCTATGCATGAGACATGGCTACTACCTAAGTCCAAGATGTTGTGCATGATTAGGTACCAAGAGGGTCCTCCCGAAGAAGCGCATGAAGATGGACAAGTCCCCAAGTCGACGGATGAGTAGAACCAATGGAAGGAGCCAAGAACATCTCCCAGGCCCCGGACATCCGGCCCCAGGAGCACCTTCCTCTACAGCTGCTTAGCCACCAAGTCCCTATAGGCCCCGGACATCCGCCCCGCAAGCCCGTACATCCGGCCCTTCCCAAGGTCCCGGACATCCGGCCCCCCTGCCCGGAAATCTGGACACCACCGAACCCGAGAGCAACATGGACAGCTTCTTCAGCCCGGACATCTGGCCCCCATAGCCCGGACCTCCGGCCCGACGCCCGGACGTCCGGCCTCCCTGTCTGCGCACAGTAAAGGGCCGAGACCCGTGTATCCCTTCTCCCCCTAGACTATATATACTCTATCCCGTACAACTTTCTAGGGTTAGCAAAGGATTAGCTCATATTTTGTGTGAGAGCTTTGCTCATCCACTTGGTTACCTTCTCCTCGGAGATTCGAGCCTCCACCAGAGAAGATCCCCCAAGCGGATTCAAGACCCCTATTTAGGTAAGAACATCAAAACCTCCTCAGGAAGAAGAACCGGTTAACCTTTTGTATCGTCCCTAGTTGTCCGTGGACCGTGTATCGTTCTATGTATCCGAGGATCTAGCACATGTGTGACTTGTTCTTGTTAGTTTGAGTGTTCCTCTTGTGTTTCCCCTTGTGTTTTCCCTCGTTTTCCCCCTCGTGTTCCTCGTGTTCTTCACGGGATCCGCTCCTTTCGTGAAAGATCGGGCGATTAGGGTTCTACCCTACATCAAGTCCATAACTCCAATGGAGACGACGATGGCCATGGTGCAATACGATGCACCCCCCACATGGTTCCATCATGATGAAGATGACCATGACTTGGTCTTCGACACCTCACCTACACCACATGAGTGGAGCCGCATAGGTAACATAGGTGATGGTGCTTCTCTTGTCCCACTAGTGGACTATCTTCACATTGATTGCTTGCATGATGATGATCACCTTATGGATGCACCACATACTATGTCGTCTACATGCTTAGATGTGCTACCTATTTATGATGAATATGATGATGAGCATGTTGAGTTGCCTAGTTGTGATGCTATGCTCCATAGGATATCATGTGAAAATTCTTTTGGTCACATCATGTTTGAAAATCCATTGAACTTGTCATATGCTATGAGTGAGGTATCCCATATTGCATCATTTCAATCTCAACATAGTAGCTATGCATGCCCCATTCAAATAAATCCCATTTGTACTTATGGCATAGATGACGAGATGATGGTCATTGGCTTTTGTTTTTCATGTGATGATATTGCCATGCTTCCTTTACATGACTTGTGCAATTCATCTCATATGCCATGCCATGAAAATTATTGTGTATCGCATGATTACATCCCTTGTGTGCACCATATGCATTCCATGAATAACAATGCTCTACATATTGTTCGTGATGCATTACATCCTTGGCGTCTCCATTATGCTATACATAACAACAAACCTCTCATGATGGATGACATATTTCTATATCATGCAACTCATTTATTTGAGCATTGGATATTTTGTGCAAACCAACACAAGCCCGTGCGCATCATGATGGATGATGTGTACATCTACCATGCACACACAATTTTCCCTTTGTTTTTGTTGTGTGTAGGTACAAATGTATACTCGTCAACCTCTCAATCCCAAGAGTTGACGAAACAAGCTCTTGAGAGCAACGATGATTTGGGATCCCGTGGATTATCCTTCCTACCATTCTCTTCGTGCAACGACTATGCGCATCTCTTCTACTTGGCTCTCACAAGGCTATGGCTATATATCACTTGTTACTTTATGCCCATTGTACCTTGTTCACTTTGCATGTTATGCCTCTTTACATGCCTTTGCCATGCAATTGTGACCCTTGTTTGCAATTACATGTGATTCACCATTATACTACTTCTATGTGTATTTGCATGCTTGGTGGAGATCCTAATAGCTATTGCCATGATTTCTTTGTGCCCAATGCTTTTGATGCTTGTTGTGTTGGGAGAGTCATTATACCCCATTGCTATTTACATACACCCTCTCCCCAATACATTGACGATGCTTTGCTCATATCTTGCTCTCATGCTTGTGTTATGTCATGTGCGTTATATATGCCCACCATTTACACACATGACATGTTACTTGTGAAGCATGTTGTTTGCTTGAATTTATTATAGTTGGGCGTACTCGCATCATATGCCTCCACGACTTGTCCCCCTACCTTGCCCTTCCTTATGATACACATGATAAATTCACTTGTTGGGCATTTCCCTTCCCGAATGATAGGTTTTGCGTTCACGCTAACCTCATGGGTTTTTCCAAGTGCTTATCATGTTCTTTTGTTTTGAAGGTTTTGCAAGGTGGTACCATCACGAGCTATCTTCGTCATGGGAAGGCATACACGTTGCACAGCACCAACATTTTGAGCACCTCAACGAGCAACAAGGCATCTATTCCTACAGTGTACATGGCAATACGGTTTACGATCCGAGTTCGGATCTTTCCTAAGGGGGAGGGGATCATGCGGAGCATCCTACGGACATCACCATGTACACCTTCATAGCACATCAAGCTCCAAGTGGACCTACCGGACTTAATGTGAACCCGCTCCTCTTCAAGATTTACATGATTATCTATTGGACTTGGTCGCTACCTCACCTTGGATCATTGTGCATCACTAGGTACGAGGAAGACCGCCACCAAGCAGTTGGGGAGCATCTCGGAGGCCAAGGAGAAGGACCCCAAGGCCACAAGGAGGAAGAAGGAGTACAACAAGACCAACTCTGCACCTCCCAGGTGACCCCGTGCCCACGGGCCTCGAAGACCCCGTGCGCACGGACTACACAGGGAGCTGGCGCTGGAGCACCACGTGCGCACGGGCCTGTACCGTGCCCACGGGAACCCCGTGCGCACGGGCCTCCTAGGATGGACGGCAGTGATCCCCAATCCGAGCCCCTCTTCATCTACTTCGACCCCAAGACTATATAAACCGTACCTAGGGCTATGTTTAGGGTTAGCAAAGTATGAGATGAGATGTTTGTGAGCTTTGCTCCTTCTACCTTCCCACTTGTGGAATCAAGGCCCCTTTGGGAAGAATCCTAGTGGATTTCAAGACCACCTCTAGGAGAAGACTATCTTCAAGACCTCATCTCCTAGGAGTGGGAAAAACTTTTCCATTGTATCTTTCCTTTGATTGTGTTTGTGACTTGTGGATCTTATGTTGCTATCCTAGTGGATGTGTAATTGGGGAATTGTTTGAGTGATTTCCTCTTTGTGTTCTTAAGAGTTTGCCCTTTTCCCCCTCCAAGTGTGAAAAGATCCCCCTCTAGGATTTCATCCTACATCATTTGGTATCATGAGCAAGGTTGATTCACATCTTGGAGTCCCATCCCCCCCCCCATTTGCTAGCTTGATTTTGTTGTTTTTCGTCCAAATTCAAAAATCCCCACAAAAATAGCCCAAATTTTTTTCTTGCAATTTGTTGGATCTTGTGAGATTTGGTTGTTTTGATCCACGAATTTGGAGTTTGGCAAGTGGATCTACCCATCTTCCTGCTTCCCCACCTTCCAAACCCTCTAAATTGACTTACATTGGAAAATCCCCACGAATCCGGAGTTTTTCTTCCGCTCCCAGCACACCCCGTGCACCCGGGCCCTCGAGACCCCGTGCACATGGGACCCCGTGCACACGGGCCTCACTTAACCCGTGCGCACGGACCATCCAGAAACTTTCGACCATATTTTGTTTTGCACCATTTTGCTTCCATACCAACACTCGTGTTCTTCCGCACTATTTCTCGTGGTTGTTTGAGTTTCGGACCGCGGTTTCTCTTGTGTCCTAAGGTGCTTCGGCTACTTAGGCGCATTTGGGCATCATCATCACCGCCACTCGATCATCAACTCAGACACCACACCAGTTTCAACAACTTCATTCTTACTGTAAGATCGGACAGTAACCGTGACGACATCTCACCCTTGCTTTTGCATTGATAACTCGAGCCATTTCGCGTAGCTTACCCATCGAGACTAGCAAGTTGAGAATTGCCGGGCCACGCTACTATGCACCGTAGTGATCTTGTTTCCATCTTAGTGCCATAAGTCTCTCCCGTGCATATCTTACATACTTGTCCCATATCATACTTGGCTCTAGCTTCAAAAAAACAAGCAAAAGAGGAGTAACAAAGAGCTTGTAAGCAATAGCATCGAGCCATTTTTGCATAACAACTTTGACACCTCATACGTAGCATAGTTGGGATTGAAGACGACATGTTTCTCTTATAGGTTTGTGCACATGCGTATCTAACCCATTTGAGCAATCGAGCTAGCGTCTCTCTAATATTCGCACAACAAGAGCATTTTCCGTGGTTGCACATTTTGAGCTCACCCCTTGGTTCAGATCCCATCTATCTTCCGTGTGTGTGTTCCTAGTGATACCATTGGGTTTGATATATTTGTTTTTACTTGCATTTTTGTGAATCTTCTCAACCTTATCGACATCTGGACTAAAATTTGCTTGAAATTTTTGCCACCATCCTAACCAAGCTCCTCCATAAGCCTTTTACTTGTAGGTATGATAAACAATTCCCGTTACCAGTTCCCCTTTTAGAGCATCATGTGAGATCGTACTTTTTACATCCACAATCTTCGGAAAAGGTAACTTTGGTTTTGTTCTCTAATTTTTCCTACTCACCACCACTTTCTCATGATGGATAGGCCGAGTTCTTCTACCAATCCACTCTTCCTAGAGAAAGATGGTGACATGACAAACTTCGTCACCAAGTCACAACTCTTTGGCGCCCATCGAGATTTGCATCAAGAACAACTTGCTTTGGGCGATCGCATAGACAATTTAGCCACTGACCTACGACAATCCGAGCAACATACAAGGGACTACTTCGACACATCCTTGAGTTCCCTCAAAGACGATATCCGAACCATGATGGTCAATCGCACTTCTACAACTTCGTCCTCTTCATGGCGTAGACGCTCAAGTCGCAAGTCTTCGTTACGGCCATGCGATGCAAGTACCACGCCGCACCGTCATCATCTTCGAGGCGACCGCCAAGACCATGAAGAGAGACCCTCGGGACGAGAGTTGGCTTCTCTGCCACCCCCGTGCACATGGGCCTTGGACCCCTGTGCACACGGGACCCCGTGCCCACGGCCTCCTGCACCCCCGTGCGCACGGGCTCTACAGAACAGCACCATCGACCCCAAGGCTGCTACTTCGACAACAACTTTGGAATCTTCGCCTTTGGACGTACCGCATCTTCGCCTACTTCCCACGAGTACGCCTACTTCGACATCATCAAGTCCAAGGCGATCACCTACGAGCGAGGGAGACACTTCCATCTTCGGAAGTCCCTCAATGGAGATGGTCGAGCATGGGAATTTCCCTTCGGTCATGGAGACGAGCTACGAGGTGCCAAATCATTTGGGCCTCCAACAACAAGACGGCGACAAGAAGGTCGAGCAAGGTCCATCCCCTTCGACGACGGCGAAGAGCACGAACCTCTTCAACAACATGAAGACGGCGCCCATATTGGACTCATACTCTAAGTCAACCTACGAGACTGCTCATAAGACCTTATCTTTGGTCTTCGAGGAGAATGATGATGTGCCATATTCGGCTTTCATCCACGGCGACGACCATGACATGATTGAGCATGGAGACATTGAGATGCCCCAATTGCCATGTGAGGAGAGCCACCACCACATGAGTGACTCCACCCTACATGACATTGAGAGCATTTCCTATGAGAGGATGAGTGTGACCACCACTAGCCCCACACTTGAGAGCATGCCTCACATCCTATGTGAGGTTGAGAGCCATTTGAGTGACTCTACCAACCATATGACTGAGAGCATCCAAGAGGGAGTGAGTGAGTCACAACACTTAGTGAGTGAGGTAGTTGAGATTGCATGTGAGGCCACTATGATTTCTAATGACTTAACCTCTACTCCGAGTGTGTTTTCTTCTTTGGTGCTAGGTCTCCTACATGACGACGTGCCTATCCTCGATGAGTCCCGATGCGGAGTATCCCAAGATCATCCCCATGGACGCACCCACACCTCCAACGGCACCACTTGGACCAATGACAAGCGCCCGAGCCAAAGCCATCAAAGATAAGGTGAACTCACTCCTCTCCGAACTTCCACTTTCTATGCATGAGACATGGCTACTACCTAAGTCCGAGATGTTGTGCATCATTAGGTACCAAGAGGGTCCTCCCGAAGATGCGCATGAAGACGGACAAGTCCCCAAGTCCACGGATGAGGAGAACCAACTAAAGGAGCCAAGAACATCTCCCAGGCCCCGAACATCCGGCCCCTGGAGCACCTTCCTCTACAGCTGCTCAGCCACCAAGTGCCAATAGGCCCCGGACATCCGGACCGCAAGCCCGGACATCCGGCCCTTCCCGAGGTCCCGGACATTCGGCCCCCCTGCCCGGAAATCCGTACACCACCGAACCCGAGAGCAACATGGACAGCTTCACCAGCCCGGACATCTGGCCCCCACAGCCCAGACATCCGGCCCTCCGCGAACGTCCGGACATCCGGCCCGACGCCCAGACGTCCGGCCTCCCTGTCCGCGCACAGTAAAGGGCCAAGACCCGTGTATCCCTTCTCCCCCCTAGACTATATATACTCTATCCCGTACAACTTTCTAGGGTTAGCAAAGGATTAGCTCATATTTTGCGTGAGAGCTTTGCTCATCCACTTGGTTACCTTCTCCTCGGAGATTCGAGCCTCCACCAGAGAAGACCCCCCAAGCGGATTCAAGACCTCTCTTTAGGGAAGAACATCAAGACCTCCTCACGGAGAAGAACCGTTTACCCTTTTGTATCGTCCCTAGTTGTCCGTGGACCGTGTATCGTTCTATGTATCCGAGAATCTAGCACATGTGTGACTTGTTCTTGTTAGTTTGAGTGTTCCTCTTGTGTTTCCCCTTGTTTTTTACCTCATTTTCCCCCTCGTGTTCCTCTTGTTCTTCACGGGATCCGCTCCTTTCGTGAAAGATCGGGCGATTAGGGTTCTACCCTACATCATCTTGGTATGAGATCCACGTTGATCACGATTTCGGAGCCTCCCCGTTGTGTTTCTAGCCTTGTTTTGTTGTTTTTCATCCTAATTCGAAAATTCCCCACCAAAACTAGCCCCAATTTTGTTTTGTGATTTGTTGGTGTGTTGAGATTTTGTTGGTTTGGATCCATTGATTTGCTTTGTTTCGAGTGGATCTAGCTTCCCATCCTTATTCCCCCCAATTTCCATCCACCAATTCCTGCGAATTTCACCCGAATTTAACCTCCCCATGCGGTGTTCATCCCGTTCGTCCCCGGATCCAGAGCCCGGACATCCGGCCCATAGAGGCCAGACATCCGGCCCCACCCGGACATCCGGCCTTCCACCCGCACATCCGTCCCCTGGCAGCCACATATCCATCCACCATCCCAATTTCCACCAAATTTTGATCCGGTGTTCACCATATACCATATATACTTCCGCATACCTCCACCACTTCCGCACAACCCAACCATTTTTGGACCATTTCACACTCCGACACAATTGCTACTTCGAGGTTTGAGAATTTGAGTTGTGGTACCTTATCCTTTTTTGTTTCGGCTATCTAGGTACGGTTCGACAACGACATCACCGCCGCTCATCTTCGCCACGGAAGCGTCATCAACAACGACCACCTCAACTACATCTTGGTATTCGTGCCACCATTTTGACACCATACCGGAAGCAAGACCGGTAACCTCATCTTGGTATTGGACATATCATTCTTGCCACTACATTGATAGCCATCATAGCCTTACTACTTTGCGTTTCTTACCCATCGAGACTAGCCATTGAGTATTGCCGGCAACGAGACTTGTGCACATTAGTGATCATACTTCCCATAGCATACATACATCATTGTTGCATATATTGGTATCATCTCTTGTGTCACAAAGTTGTCATCGCATACTCATTTGCTATCTTGGTTCGTCAAGCATTTCATGAGAAAAGAGCTTAAACATCAAAGAGCCAAACAAGCTTTTAAGCAAAGAGAAAAGATAAGCAAAGAGCTTTTAAGCAAGAACCATAGCATCTTACAACATTAAGATTGTCATACTCGATCATCTTGGATCATATCATAGAAACACCTTGCATAGAACATATTTGGGATAGAAGTCGTTGCATTTTTGCTAAGTAGGTTGTGCACAAGTTCTTGTATCCGCCTATTGTGCAATCGTGCTAGCGTCTCTCTAGTGTTGTGCAACAAGAGCATTTTTGTGGATTCCACATTTTGGCTCACCCTTGGTTGCACAACCCCACTTATCTTTTTTGCGCGTGTGTTTCCGTGTACCTTATATGCTTGGTCTACTTGTTACATTGCATCTTGCGAATCTTTTCCAACATTATTGAAGCTCACTTACAATTGCATCAAATTTTGTGCCACCATCCTAACCAAGCTCCACCAAAAGCTTTTACTTGTGTAGGTGTGAGAAATCGACAAGAACTCATACCAATTGTGCTATTTCCTTGTCCTACATTGGAGTGATCCTCGATCCACTTTCAACTTCGGTCAAGGTACATTTGGTACTCGTTCTTCTCTTTCTACCACTCACATTTGTCTTGGAATGATGGATAGGCCAAGTACTTCCACCAACGCACTCTTCATGGAGCAAGACGACGACATGAACTCCTTTGTCACCAAGAGTCATCTCTTTGGTGCACAACGTGCTTTGCATCAAGAGCAACAAGCTATGAGTGAATGCATCGACAACCTTGCCACCGACTTGCGACTTTCCTACCAACGTACAAGGGACTACTTCGACCACAAGCTCGACGGTCACAAGCAAGAGAATGACGCAAGGATGGATGAAATTCGTGCTTTGTTGCTCAACCGCTCGTCTTCCACTTCAAGAAGGAGCCGTTGAAGCCGCCACTCCGACTTCACCCTCTCCGGCTCTAGTACACCGACATCGAACACTCTTCGTCGAGCCGCACGCACCGACCGTCAAGCAAGCCTCAATCCCCTATGAGACACCGACTCTCAAGAGCGCCGACAACGTCAAACTCAAGAGGCCTTTGCGCTAGCACGAGAACGGAAACGACAACGCCAACATGAAGAGGAAGAGCGAGCGCGTCTACACCAAAATGCTCAAGATGCTGAGGCACAACGTCAAGAAGAACAACTCCGTGACGCTCAAGCACTTGCGGCGCAACAAGCTCTACACGATTCGAGTCGAGCCGTTGCCGATTGAAGCCGACAAGCCCGTGAATAAGAGGAAGCACTTCGCGAAGAATGTCGGTGTCAAAACCGGCGGATCACGGCTAGGGGGTCCCGAACTGTGCGTCTAAGGCGGATGGTAACAGGAGGCAGGGAACACGATGTTTTACCCAGGTTCGGGCCCTCTTGATGGAGGTAAAACCCTATGTCCTGCTTGATTTATTCTTGATGATATGGGTATTACAAGAGTTGATCTACCACGAGATCGGAGAGGCTAAACCCTAGAAGCTAGCCTATGGTATGATTGTCTGTTGTCCTACGGACTAAAACCCTCTGGTTTATATAGACACCGGAGGGGGCTAGGGTTACACAAGGTCGGTTACAAAGGAGGAGATATTGTCGGGACCCCGATTCTAAGTCACACCGATCTAGCATGTAACACCTCATATCACTTTGCGGCCTCACGCACGGTATCCCCACGGGTGTCGCCTTACCATGGCCCGGGACCATTTGCGCCTTTTGGCTCACGTATATGATAATGTCACTAGCATCCATATGACAGAGAACCCGGGCCGACATGGCTAGTCGTGAACCCAAAGCGGCACAGACCTATGGAGACAGGCATACATGAATCACATCAAGCATGTCGGTCAACAGCGTATGAATCCGGGCTGTAGCACTGGGCTAACAGGACTCCGGAAGTCACCGCATGACATTTCCCTGAAGGGACAGCCATAGGAACGAAGTGGAACACATGCCGGCCAGTCAAGTGTTCTGAGCAGTAGTGAACCGGGCTGTAGCGGACTACTATGGCTCAAGGAAGCACTAGACTACATTTCACCATAAGAGAGGCTGCCAAGGATAAACAACTAGATTGTCGGATCCCACATATAGCAATACACGTCACACGTGCGCATAACATGCAAGTATGTGATGTACAACATGGCATCACAACATAACTGTAACATCCCAAATTTTGCAATTTGGAATGTTATACACTAGATCATCATGCATAACATATTTTTCTTGCATTTTGGTTGATCCTAGAAATTTCACGCAACTCAAGGACCTTCGGAGAGAGTTGGAGATCTCGTTATTTTCATATTTGAGAGTTTTCTCAAAATTTGGAAAAGAGGATCATTTGATTTATTTATTTCATCTTCAATTATTTTCCCAATATCAAAATATGAGAGAGGGAAATAATATGACTTTTCCCAAACTTAGGAAAAATGAAGATTTAATGAGTAAATCAAAATTTTGGTTTTGCCGGAGTTTATTCGCATTTTATTTGGATAGGGAAAAATGCGTGTTTTCAAAAATTGCATTTTAGGCCCGGGAAAAGTTCATTTTGTTCGACTCATTTTTAGGAGTCGGAGAAAATTTACTTTAGATTTTTCGGAGTTTGTTTAGATAGTTTTCTTTTTGTTTTTCTGCGCGCGAAACCGATTTAAAAAAAAAATCTTCGCAGCACCTTGGGCCAAGGCCCAGCCAGCAGGCCGGCCGGCCAGGCCCCAGCCCCAGCTGTGCGCGCGCCAGGCGCCAGGCGCGGGCAGCCGCCGCCCCAGGCCGAGTCCCAACGGGACTCTAGGCCGGTTAGCCCCCCCTTTCCTTGTTTTGTTTTCCCTCTTTTGCTTGCCCCCTACCCCAAGTAATCCCCCCCACCTATATAAATACACCCCAAACCCCCCCTCTCCTCACATCAATCCCAAGCCCCTCTCCTCCTTAGCCGCGCCCCACCCCGCGCCCCTCACCTGCCGCCGCCGCCCTATAGCCGCCGCCGCCGCCCTATAGCCGCCGTCGCCGCCGTTCGCCAGAGCCTCGCCAAGGTTGTCCCGCGCCGCGTCTCTTTTTCTCCCCTCGGTTCATTTTTTCTTCTAAACCGTTCCGGTTCTTTCTTAACCGTTCCTGTTTTCTTTCGTTCTTTGCTTCGGTTTTCTTTTCCGAAACCCTAGATCGGCTTTCGTTCTTCTTTCGGACCGTTCGTCTCAACGAACGTGATCACCGATTTTTCTCAGTTAACGAACGCCCGTTAGTTTAACCGTTCGTCTCTTTCTTTTCGTCAGATTTATTCCGCGATCGCGATCTCAGATCCGATCTTCGTTCTAGTTTTTCTTCCCGCTCGTTTATCGAAATCGGGTGATTCAATCGCCTGGAGTTTCGTCTCAAAACCGCCGTTCCATCTAATCAACTTGAACAAGCCTTTGCTAAAGTAAAATTTGACCTAGTTTCAACTTGCTAGAACCGAGTTGTTTTCTTCCGCCGTTTGTTTTCCGTTTCTTTATTCGGTTCGTTCTTTCTTTGCAACCGGAGTTCTTAAGTTGAACTTTCTGGTTCGTTCTCTTGTTCGAGTTTTACCTGTGCATTAGATGAGTACTTATTGTGTGCTTGTTGTTTGTCTGCGATAGATCACCCGGATTGTGCCGCTTGTTACTTCGAAACCCTAGGTCTCGCGGATCATCAGCAAGGCAAGTAACACTTTGATCATACCTTTTCTACAACCCATGTTTTATTGCATTAGATCAATCCTCTCACATTGCATGATTAGGATCTAATTAAATTGAGGGATGGGAAGTAGATGAGGTAGTACCTATTACCTGTATTATTATGAAACCTTTGGGAGTTACTTCTACGTTTGCTTATTATGCCATGCTATGCTAGTAGACGTGGATTGGGTGAGTGATATCCATGACAGATGTGAGTTGATAATTTTAATGGTTTATCTAAGGTGGCAACTTAAACACACATCTAGGTGGATTGAGGCACCTGATGTCTATCAGGACTTGCCTGTTTTATTTTGGACCGCCACCCAGGCTCAAAGGGATCATAAGATAATTCATGCTAGAAACTTCTGTGTGCAGCCACATGCTACTATGGGCTCTGGCATAGTTGACTAAGTTGTGCGAACTCTTACGGGGTGGACTAGCAGATGTAGGGGTTGTAGGTGGTACGGTCTACCCCACACGTAAGGTGCTAGCGCTTCTGAAAAACTATGTCTCGGTCATCCGTTTCTCAAACACCGTGTAGTGCGAGGAACCAAACGGAGGCGATCGAGTCTTGTGGGGAAAAGTGCGCAAACCTCTGCAGAGTGTACAAACTAATCATGATTAGCCGTGTCCCCGGTCATGGACAACTTGAGTATCTAGTACTTGAATATCATGTGAATCTCATCACGTTACTTCTAATTAATGTTGTTGGGTTTTAATTGTTCACTTAATTGGGATCGGAATGCTGTCAACCATTCTCGATGTTTCACAACCACCATGATAGTTAAATAAATTTATTCCTTTGCAGTAGGGAAAATTGGCTTTACGCAAAACTGTAACCATAGAGCTTTCCACCAGCCATATATGCATATAGTATAGCTGTTTCATTCCATTACTCTCTATGTGTTACATTGCTAGCATATTCCATGTGCTGACCCGTTTTCGGGCTGCAACTTCTCATGTTGCAGACTTTTCAGACGACGAGTAAGGTGCTTTTAGGTCGTGGTTCTATACTCAGTGATGCCGTTGGAGTTGATGGACCCAGTTATCTTCCGAGTCTTCCACTGTTATCATTATTAGATGGCCTTAAGCCATATTTATTGTAACAAGTTCTCTTTGAGACAACGATGTAATAAGTGTGTGATTGCCACTCTGCTATAAATCCTTCGATGTACTGTGTGGTGTCAGCATTACTGATCCAGGATGACACCGGAGCACAGTAGACTTGATCCATTCGGGTCGGGTCGCCACAGAGATGGTATCAGAGCACACGCTGACTGTAGGACACGACCACTAAGTTAAAGCCATAGGTCACCATTCTCTTCTCATTTTCTAACTCCTCATCTTTTCTACTCTTTTAGGATGACGAACGCGAAGATTAAGTACGCTCAACTGGATGAAGGCACACCTTTTGGATTTCACCTGAAGGAAGTCTCCAAGTACCTGAACATTGGATTACCAAGCTTCACGGGAACCTTCAACGCCACTCTGCCTGAAGAGGAGCGCTGGAAGATTCAAGCTCCTGTTCCGGGAAGGACATTCGCGCCAATCATGAAGCCCATAGATAGTGTTTTCAATGCACCAACCTGGAGTCTGGGAAGGAGCATGGCAGCTCATATCACCATGGGACGCATTGGAGAAGTTTACCAAGAAGACCTCAAGGACACTATCTACCAGATTTGCGGACGCCGAGATGAACAATGGGAGTTAGTCAGCACCAAGAAGGATAGATCCATTGCATCATTCATCCAGGAGTTAAACCAGCACATTCGACGCCACGAGAACCAGATGTGCAATGATATGATAGAGTTGAAGAATGCGAAGGCAAGGATCATCGAGCTAGAAGGAGAACTGAAGTCTACACGCAAGGACTACATGGACGAGATCATAGCTCTAGCGAGACACAATGGCGATCTGAAGCAGGAGATTGAAGAACTCAAGAGGAAGTTAGCATCCAAGGAGGAAGACGAATACGTCGCATGTCCGGACAACTACATCATCATCGACGACACCGATTCGGATCCAAGTGAACCAGACTTTGAAGACGAAGCTAGTGCAGATATCATGGAGTCTTCCACCGGTTCAAATTTCTAGATGACCACCAAATAGTAGTAGTATTTCCCCATGTAAACACAATAGTTCGAGCACTTTTGCGATAGTTAGACCGTCTATAAGCCCTTGTTTGATTGAATGAAGTGATTTTTGTGTGCATTTGCTCATGTGCACTGGGGTAGTGTTTTCCCTTTAGACCTCACTCTATTCTTAATTCTCGTCTTTTCTAAACCCTCAGATGCCTCCGAGACGTGACAATGGATTTCCACCGGAGCTCACTCAATTGATCCAACAACAGAATCAATTGATGCAGATGTTAGTTCAGAACCAGCAGAACAACAACAACAACCCACCACCACCACCACCTGTTGACCACTTAGCCCGTTTCCTTAGGCTGAATCCGCCGGTGTTTTCCAGTAGCATCGAGCCAATAGTAGCAGACGATTGGCTCCGCAAGATAGGAAGGGAGTTGACCACTGCAGGATGCACGGATGGTGAGAAAGTGAAGTTTGCCGCACATCAGCTTGATGGACCCGCGGCAGCATGGTGGGAGAATTTCACAGCCACTTACCCAGTTGACACTGTCACATGGGATCAGTTTCAGCAAGCTTTCCGCACTGCCCATGTTTCAGCAGGAGCTATGGCCATGAAGAAGCGTGAGTTTCGCAACTTACGCCAAGGAGGAAGGACAGTTGGCCAGTACGTTGACGATTTCAGCAAGTTAGCACGTTATGCCCCAGATGACGTTGCTACGGATGCAGCTAAGCAGGAGAAGTTTCTGGAAGGACTGAATGATGAACTAAGCATGAATTTGATGGTAGCGAGTTTCAACAACTACCAAGAGTTGGTAGATCGTGCCATCATGATTAAAGGAAAGCAACAGCAGATTAAGAACCGTAAGAGGAAGTATGGATAGGGGAAGTATAACTCTGGAGCCCAGCAGAAGCCCCGTTTTACCCCTAAACCGGGATTTCAGTTTCAGCATACCCATGGAGGAGGTAGTTCGCACAACCATAATGGCCACAAGAATGGTAATGGGAATGGAGGAAGCAACGGCCAGAACCGGACCACCCCATCGACCCCAACCAAGTGAGACCTGAGTCAAGTCACCTGTTTCAAGTGTTCCAAGACCGGACATTATGCCAATGAATGTCCTGAAGGCCAGAATGGAAATGGCAATGGAAGCTCTGGGAAGAAGCCAAACCCTTTCAATAGGGGACAGGTGAACCACGTTAATGTGGAGGAGGTTGAAGATCAGCCCGATGCAGTAATCGGTAAGTTTTTGGTTAAGTCATTTACCGCACTCGTTCTTTTTGATACTGGTGCATCGCATTCATACATATCAAGGGGATTTGTGGAAAAGTATAGCCTGCCCACTAGGATTCTTAAAACACCTATGCTAGTAAGCTCGCCAGGAGCAGAGTACATGGCCAGACAAGGATGTTTCCAAGTACCATTAAGTATAGGAAGGCATGTTTTCCCAACGGATTTAATTATTCTGGAATCCCAAGGTCTGGATGTGATTCTTGGTATGGATTGGCTGTCGATGTATGGAGGAAGCATCGATTGCGCTAGTAAGACAATTTTGCTTACCACACCAGAAGGAAGAAGGATCAAGTATGTATCCCGGCATGTGCCAAACAGGACACAAGTAAACTGCGTAACAGGAGTTGTGCAAGAAGAAGTACCAGTGGTAAAGGATTTTCCTGATGTATTTCCTGAGGAATTACCAGGCATGCCACCGGATAGAGACATTGAGTTTTTGATTGAGTTATTGCTAGGTACAGGCCCAATATCAAAGCGACCGTACCGGATGCCAGCAAAAGATTTGGTGGAAATTAAGAATCAGATTAAGGAGTCATTCTCCCAACTTCTTTGCCTTGGGGATCACCCGTACTTCTAGTGGAAAAGAAGGATGGATCATTAAGGATGGTTGTTGATTATCGGGGATTGAATGAAGTAACCATCAAGAACAAGTACCCACTGCCAATGATTAATGATCTGTTTGATCGTTTGCAAGGAGCTAAAGTGTTTTCCAAGATCGATTTGCGATCAGGGTACCATCAATTGAAGATTCGGGAGCATGACATACCTAAGACAGCATTCACCACAAGATATGGACTGTATGAGTATACCGTTATGTCATTTGGATTGACTAACGCACCTGCCTATTTTATGAACCTGATGAACAAAGTGTTTATGGAGTTTTTGGATAAGTTCGTCGTAGTGTTCATTGATGACATCCTGGTTTATTCAAAGAATGAAGAGGAGCATAAGGAACATTTGCGTTTGGTTTTGGAGAAACTAAGGGAACATCAGTTATACGCCAAATTCAGCAAATGTGAGTTTTGGTTGAAGGAAGTTGGATTCCTCGGACACGTTATATCCGAAGAAGGTATAGCAGTTGACCCCACAAAGGTTGAGATCGTAACCGAATGGGAAGCACCAACAACAGTTGGAGAGATCCGGAGTTTTCTTGGACTCGCAGGATACTACCGGAGATTCATTGAGAACTTCTCAAGGATTGCAAAGCCTATGACTGAATTGTTGAAGAAGGATACTAAGTTCAATTGGACTGAGGAATGTGAGGCTAGTTTCCAGGAGTTGAAGAAACGCTTGGTTACCTCACCAGTATTGATTTTGCCAGATCAGACCAAGGATTATGAGGTGTATTGCGACGCTTCACGTCGAGGACTTGGAGCGGTGCTGATGCAGGAAGGAAGAGTTGTTTCATATGCTTCACGGCAACTGAAGCCTCATGAGTTGAATTATGCCACACATGATTTGGAGTTAGCAGCCGTAGTGCATGCATTGAAAACGTGGAGACATTTCCTCATTGGAAATCATTGTGAGGTGTACACGGATCACAAGAGTTTGAAGTACATTTTCACGCAGAAGGAGTTGAACCTCAGACAGAGGAGATGGTTGGAACTCATCAAGGATTATGATATGAGATTGGATTACCATCCCGGAAAAGCTAATGTAGTAGCTGACGTATTGAGCCGTAAGAGCCATGTCAACACCCTAGTGATGGGGAAAATACCAAAGGAGTTAGCAGAAAACCTTCGTGAGCTATGTTTGGAAATAGTTCCGAGAGGCTATGTAGCAGCATTGGAGATTCAGTCAACAATGATGGATAAAATCAGAGAAGCTCAGAAATCTGACAAGGAGATTGCTGCTATAAAAGAGAAATTGATCGAAGGAAAAGCAAAGGGATTTCGTGAGGATGAGCACGACACCCTATGGTTTGCAGACCGTGTTTATGTGCCCAATGACCCGGAGATCAGGAAGTTGATTTTGCAAGAGGCACATGATTCACCATATTCGATTCACCCAGGGAATACCAAGATGTACTTGGATTTGAAGGAAACATTCTGGTGGAATGGAATGAAGAAGGATATTGCAGCATATGTAGCAGTTTGTGACGTATGTCAGAGAGTAAAGGCAGAGCATCAGAAGCCAGCAGGATTGTTACAACCATTGCCGATACCCGAATGGAAGTGGGATAAGATAGGCATGGATTTTATCACAGGACTACCCAGGACAAAATCAGGCTATGACTCGATATGGGTAGTAGTTGATCGTTTGACGAAGGTAGCACATTTTATTCCAATTAAGACCACTTACACCAGTGCTAAGTTGGCGAAGATATACATGACTAGGATCATTTGTTTGCATGGAGTTCCGAGGAGTATCGTATCAGATAAAGGAACCCAATTTACCTCAAAGTTTTGGAATCAGTTGGAAGAAACTTTAGGAACCAGACTAGAGTTCAGGACAGCTTTTCATCCGCAGACGGATGGACAGACCGAGAGAGTCAATCAGATTTTGGAAGATATGCTGAGAGCTTGTGCACTAGATTATGGATCTAGTTGGGACGATAACTTGCCGTATGTGGAGTTTTCTTATAACAACAGTTACCAAACCAGTTTGAAGATGGCACCTTTCGAAGCTTTATACGGAAGGAGGTGCAGGACACTGTTGTCATGGGACAAAGTTGGAGACCGTCAGTTCTTTGGACCAGATTTGAATAAGGAGTCTGAACGGAAAGTTAAGTTGATTCGTGATAGGCTCAAGGTAGCCCAGTCCAGGCAGAAGAGCTACGCAGATTCTAAACGCAAGGAGACAGTCTATGAAACCGGAGACAGAGTTTATCTCCGAGTATCCCCACTTCGAGGAGTTAAGCGCTTTGGAGTTAAGGGAAAGTTAGCACCGCGTTTCGTTGGACCTTATAAGATCTTGCAACATATAGGAGAAGTCGCTTATAGGTTGGAATTACCAGAGGAGCTGTCAGGAGTTCATGATGTATTCCATGTTTCTCAGCTGAAGAAATGTCATGCCGAGATGGCGGAGGTACCGCTAAGAGATACCGTGCCACTCGAAGCGATTCAGTTAAAGGATGACCTAACATATGAGGAGAAGCCAGTCAAGATTCTCGATTATGCCAGCAGAGTTACCCGCAGCAAGGTTATCAAGTTTTGCAAAGTTCAGTGGAACCACCACTCAGAGGATGAAGCCACCTGGGAAAGAGAAGAAGATTTGCTCAAGGACCACCCTCACCTATTTTCTAGCCAACCCGAATCTCGAGGGCGAGATTCATCTTAAGGGGGGTAGGTTCGTAACATCCCAAATTTGGCAATTTGGAATGTTATACACTAGATCATCATGCATAACATATTTTTCTTGCATTTTGGTTGATCCTAGAAATTTCACGCAACTCAAGGACCTTCGGAGAGAGTTGGAGATTTCGTTATTTTCATATTTGATTCGTTATTTTCATATTTGAGAGTTTTCTCAAAATTTGGAAAAGAGGATCATTTGATTTATTTATTTCATCTTCAATTATTTCCCAATATCAAAATATGAGAGAGGGAAATAATATGACTTTTCCCAAACTTAGGAAAAATGAAGATTTAATGAGTAAATCAAAATTTTGGTTTTGCCGGAGTTTATTCGCATTTTATTTGGATAGGGAAAAATGCGTGTTTTCAAAAATTGCATTTTAGGCCCGGAGGAAAGTTCATTTTCTTCGACTCATTTTTAGGAGTCGGAGAAAATTTACTTTAGATTTTTCGGAGTTCGTTTAGATAGTTTTATTTTTGTTTTTCTGCGCGCGAAACCGATTTAAAAAAAAATCTTCGCAGCGCCTTGGGCCAAGGCCCAGCCAGCAGGCCCGGCCAGGCCCCAGCCCCAGCCGCGCGCGCGCCAGGCGCAGCGCAGGCAGCCGCCGCCCGGCCGAGTCCCAGCGGGACTCTAGGCCGGTTAGCCCCCCCTTTCCTTGTTTTGTTTTCCCTCTTTTGCTTGCCCCCTACCCCAAGTAATCCCCCCCACCTATATAAATACACCCCAAACCCCCCCCTCTCCTCACATCAATCCCAAGCCCCTCTCCTCCTTAGCCGCGCCCCACCCCGCGCCCCTCACCCGCCGCCGCCGCCCTATAGCCGCCGCCGCCGCCCTATAGCCGCCGTCGCCGCCGTTCGCCAGAGCCTCGCCAAGGTTGTCCCGCGCCGCGTCTCTTTTTCTCCCCTCGGTTCATTTTTTCTTCTAAACCGTTCCGGTTCTTTCTTAACCGTTCCTGTTTTCTTTCGTTCTTTGCTTCGGTTTTCTTTTCCGAAACCCTAGATCGGCTTTCGTTCTTCTTTCGGACCGTTCGTCTCAACGAACGTGATCACCGATTTTTCTCAGTTAACAACGCCCGTTCGTTTACCGTTCGTCTCTTTCTTTTCGTTGGATTTTATTCCGCGATCGCGATCTCAGATCCGATCTTCGTTCTAGTTTTTTCTTCCCGCTCGTTTTATCGAATCGGGTGATTCAAGCGCCTGAGTTTCGTCTCGAAACCGCCGTTCCGTCTAATCACTTGACAAGCCTTTGCTAACAGTAAAATTTGACCTAGTTTCACTTGCTAGAACCGAGTTGCTTTCTTCCGCCGTTTGTTTTTCCGTCGTCTGTTCGGTTCTTTCTTTCTTTGCAACCGGAGTTCTTAAGTTGAACTTTCTGGTTCGTTCTCTTGTTCGAGTTTTACCCGTGCATTAGATGAGTACTTATTGTATGCTTGTTGTTTGTCTGCGATAGATCACCCGGAGTGCGCCGCTTGTTACTTCGAATCTCTAGGTCTCGCGGATCATCAGCAAGGCAAGTAACACTTTGATCATACCTTTTCTGCAACCCAGTTTTATTGCATTAGATCAATCCTCTCACATTGCATGAGTAGGATCTAATTAAATTGTGGGATGGGAAGTAGATGAGGTAGTACCTATTACCTGTTTATTATGAAACCTTGGGAGTTACTTCTACGTTTTCTTATTATGCCATGCTATGCTAGTAGACGTGGATTGGGTGAGTGATATCCATGACAGATGTGATTGATAATTTTAATGGTTTATCTAAGGTGGCAACTTAAACACACATCTGGTGGATTGAGGCACCTGATGTCTATCAGGACTTGCCTGTTTTTTTTGGACCGCCACCCAGGCTCAAAGGGATCATAAGATATTCATGCTAGAAACTTCCGTGTGCAGCCACATGCTACTATGGGCTCTGGCATAGTTGACTAAGTTGTGCGAACTCTTACGGGGTGGACTAGCAGATGTAGGGGTTGTAGGTGGTACGGTCTACCCCACGTAAGGTGCTAGCGCTTCTGAAAAACTATGTCTCGGTCATCCGTCTTCTCAAACACCATGTAGTGCGAGAAACCAAACGGAGGCGATCGAGTCTTGTGGGGAAAAGTGCGCAAACCTCTGCAGAGTGTACAAACTAATCATGATTAGCCGTGTCCCCGGTTATGGACAACTTGAGTATCTAGTACTTGAATATCATGTGAATCTCATCACATGTTACTTCTAATTAATGTTGTTGGGTTTTAATTGTTCACTTAATTGGGATCGGAATGCTGTCAACCATTCTCGATGTTTCACAACCACCATGATAGTTAAATAAATTTATTCCTTTGCAGTAGGGAAAAACTGGCTTTACGCAAAACTGTAACCATAGAGCTTTCCACCAGCCATATATGCATATAGTATAGCTGTTTCATTCCATTACTCTCTATGTGTTACATTGCCAGCATATTCCATGTGCTGACCCGTTTTCGGGCTGCAACTTTCATGTTGCAGAATTTTCAGACGACGAGTAAGGTGCTTTTAGGTCGTGGTTCTATACTCAGTGATGCCGTTGGAGTTGATGGACCCTTATCTTCCAAGTCTTCCGCTGTTATCGTTATTAGATGGCCTTAAGCCATATTTATTGTAATAAGTTCTCTTTGAGACAACGATGTAATAAGTGTGTGATTGCCACTCTGCTATAAATCCTTCGATGTACTGTGTGGTGTCAGCATTACTGATCCAGGGATGACACCGGAGCACAGTAGACTTGATCCATTCGGGTCGGGTCGCACAGAGATGGTATCAGATCACACGCTGACTGTAGAACACGACCACTAAGTTAAAGCCATAGGTCACCATTCTCTTCTCATTTTCTAACTCCTCATCTTTTCTACTCTTTTAGGATGACGAACGCGAAGATTAAGTACGCTCAACTGGATGAAGGCACACCTTTTGGATTTCACCTGAAGGAAGTCTCCAAGTACCTGAACATTGGATTACCAAGCTTCACGGGAACCTTCAACGCCACTCTACCTGAAGAGGAGCGCTGGAAGATTCAAGCTCATGTTCCGGGAAGGACATTCGTGCCAATCACGAAGCCCATAGATAGTGTTTTCAATGCACCAACCTGGAGTCTGGGAAGGAGCATGGCAGCTCATATCACCATGGGACGCATTGGAGAAGTTTACCAAGAAGACCTCAAGGAAACTATCTACCAGATTTGCGGATGCCGACAGATTTGCGGATGCCGAGATGAACAATGGGAGTTAGTTAGCACCAAGAAGGATAGATCCATTGCATCATTCATCCAGGAGTTAAACCAGCACATTCGACGCCACGAGAACCAGATGTGCAATGATATGATAGAGTTGAAGAATGCGAAGGCAAGGAACATGGAGCTAGAAGGAGAACTGAAGTCTACACGCAAGGACTACATGGACGAGATCATAGCTCTAGCAAGACACAATGGCGATCTTAAGCAGGAGATTGAAGAACTCAAGAGGAAGTTAGCATCCAAGGAGGAAGACGAGTACGTCGCATGTCCGGACAACTACATCATCATCGACGAAACCGATTCGGATCCAAGTGAACCAGACTTTGAAGACGAAGCTGGAGCAGATATCATGGAGTCTTCTCATGTTGCAGACTTTTCAGACGACGAGTAAGGTGCTTTTAGGTCGTGGTTCTATACTCAGTGATGCCGTTGGAGTTGATGGACCCATTTATCTTCCGAGTCTTCCGCTATTATCATTATTAGATGGCCTTAAGCCATATTTATTGTAACAAGTTCTCTTTGAGACAACGATGTAATAAGTGTGTGATTGCCACTCTGCTATAAATCCTTCGATGTACTGTGTGGTGTTAGCATTACTGATCCAGGGATGACACCGGAGCACAGTAGACTTGATCCATTCGGGTCGGGTCGCCACAATAACACAACTCATATAGATAAAGGCTCAGAAGAGCCACATAGCATCAATACAAACAGGGGTCACATGACCCATCATTCAGAGCATACAAGCAACAGAAGCATTACATGTCTGAGTACAGACAACTACAAAAGAAAAAGGCCGAGAAGCCTGACTATCTACAAGTCCATCCAAGGTACAAGATCGTAGCTGAGGTAACAAGCTACTCGTCGAAGTCCAAGCGGTACTACTAGTGAGACAGATATCTCATCTGCAAAACATAAATAAAGCAACGTGAGTACAAAGGTACTCAGCAAGACTTACATCAGATACTATCATACATGCATTTGTATCAAGAAGGTAATGTGGGGTTTAGTTGCAGCAAGCCAGCTTTGACTCAGTGGCTATCGTGTTCTACGACAATGAGAAACTTGTTTGAGGGGAGGCAGTGCACACGAGTCCACTAATCACCACATCAATACACTACTATGGATTCATCCCCGTCTCTCCTACGAGAAGGCCATCCATAGCACTCACACTTGTCTTGAGCATTTTAAAGTATCCACCTTAAGTTGTCTATGTACCATGTAAGCTTCCAAGAAGTCCATAACCGAGGACACGGCTATTCGAATAGATCATGATAACCCTGCAGGGGTGTACTTCTTCACACACGATCTCACCACTTATCACCATATACACATCATGTATCTCGGCAACCTTCAAGCGGAAGCCTGGCGAGGGTGTCGGCCACGACCTGACTAACCAAACAATACTCTAATCCTGGTTTATCGCCTATTCTGGTTCCATCCGCAAGGAGATCCGGCTGGGGTGTCGCTCACGGCCCCAAATGATGCGAGCAGGGTTCCCAAGCTCACCATCCGGGTGCCACTTGTGCCTAGTCTGTCCCAAGCCCACCCTGCCGGGTGCCACTCGGTAGAAAAATAGTACTACCTACAAACACCAGAAACTAGTTGCAACTCCTGGACCGAGATAAAGTTGGTTAATAAGTCGAGAGGGGTCGAGTTATCGGAACCCAATGTGTGGTAGTAGCTAGTCATTGGACAACATACACAGAACTCGATTCTTAAGGACGGTCCCAATGAGACAACCCACCATGTACTCCTACATGGCCTCTCACCGCTACCTTTACCAAATCGTGTTCACACGCTTAACTCTGAGCATCAGAACATAGCATATCACTCCAATCCATTCCCAATGAATCAGACCTGACACAACTCTATGCAATAGTAGGCATGGCATGGTAGAAGCACAACATGGCTCAAACAACTCCTACACATGCTAGTGGGTTTCAACTATTTACTGTGGCAATGACAAGTCATGCAAAGGAATGGGTTCAACTACCACAACATAAAGTAGCAGTTGAATCGTTGTTGTCCTAATAGAATAAAAGAGAGCAGGAGCGAGAGAGTGGGATTTTATCGGAATGAACAAGGGGGTTTGCTTGCCTGGTAGATCAACAGGGGGGCACTGCTCCTCGGACAGGTACTCTCGAGCACTCTCCGGAGCAGGACCTATCGAGAAGGAACGGTGACGGAAATCAAACACAAGCATATGCAACAATATGATGCATGAACATGGCATGAGTATGTGATGTTGTTTGAGTTAAAGCACCTAGCATTTATTTGGTTGAAGGCCATTTGAACCAAGGGTTCAAATACAACTCCAAATTAAGTTCTTAAATATGCCATAAGTGTGTTTTCATGTATACAGCATGTATAGGTTGGTTTGTCATGCATTAAAATTGTACAGATGGATAGATTGAATTTTTCTGATCATTTTTCATATATAAATTATTTCAATCTTAGCTACGGTTGAATTTCTATGAACTTTTGAAGTTTAAATCATTTTCTGGAATTTCCTGTTTAAAATAATTCCAGAAAAGAATAACTGCGTCATCATGACGTCATCACTACGTCAGCGAGTCAACGTGGCTGTCCAGGTCAAAACTGACGTGTGGGGGCCACACGTCAGTGCCATAGTTAATTAACAGGGTTAATTAATTTTTAAACTAATCCTAAACTAAATTTAGCAAAGCCGGGCCCCACATGTCATTGACCCTGGGTGGTCAAACACCAGGTCAACTAGGGGGGTTAGACCCGGTCAACCCCACCGGCGTTTAGCCGCCGGCGAGGCCGAACGCGGCGGAGGGCTGCGGAATTCCTCCTCCGGCGACCAAATGGCCGGCGGAGGGCATCTGCGGGATGCGAACACTCGTCCGCATCGATTTGTGGCAGCGGTTGGGCCTGGGATGGCCGGAGTCATCACCGGCGTCAACCTTAGCGGTCGCCGGAGCTCGGGTGAGCTCGGGGCCGACGCTACGGTGGGTAGGGTGGCTTGTGCGGGGCACCTACGTGCTCTACGCGGCGCGGGGAGGGAGCTGAGCACGACGGCTGGACCGTTGGGTGGCCGAAGACACATCGGCGGTGAGTGAGGCGGCGGCCGGAGCTCGGCTTAGCGTGGGCGAGGTGCTACACTTGGCTGACGAGCGAGCTAAGCAGCGGGGCGGACTCCTGGGAGCTCCAGGAGCACGCTGGTGCCACTTCACCGAGCAGAGACACTCAGGAGCGAGGACCTCATCGGTCATGGTGGACGGCGGCACTCGGGACACGCGGGGCGGTGGCTAGAGTGCAAATTATGGCACAGGGGGGGTGAGGGGAAGACGGAGGAGCTCACTGGGATCCGTAGGGATGGTTAGCGGGCTCCGGGATGCACCGGGGCGAGCGCAGCGGCAAGGGGGATCTCCGGCGGCCGGCGACGAAGATGATGAAGATGACGATGATGGAGGGCCTCCGGCGAGGCGCTGCTCGGTGGAGAGGAAGACGTAGTCGAGGCGAAGCTCGTGGGCATGTCGGAGAAGCGAGGGGGAGGCGGTGGCTGTGGCAGCAGCAAGCGGCGGCGGCGGGCGCGCTCGGGCAAACGGGAGAGGGAGCACCAGGGGGAGGAGAGAGCTCGAGGGAGTGAGAGTGGGCCGAGGGGGGTGCGTGGCGTCCTCGGGGGCCTCCAGCAGCGAGCGGGGAAGCAGGAGGTGGCCGGCGTGTGCTCGCGCGCGGCGAGCACGCGCTCGGCGTCCTTCTGGCGCGGTGGAGACGACGACTGGCAGCGCCAGTCAGCTAGGCCGGCCTGTTGGGCCACTGGGCTGCCAGGCTGCAGGTAAGGTCCAGGTAGGCTTTTCCTTTATTTGTTTTCTTTTCTATTTTTCTGACATTTGTTTTGATTTGATAAAAATACCAAATCATTTTATTTAATTCTGACAATTTTTGAAGGGGCCTAAGGGATTAATCCAAAGCCCCTCACCAAAATTCACAATTATTGGACAATATTTCATATATATATATATAAATATTTATCCAACGCAAATAATTACTGGATTAACTCCAATTGTCCAAAATAAATATTTATGAGTTCCTTAAAATATTGGTTTGATTTTTACCTCTGACCAATATTTTCAGAGAGTAACATGAACATTTTCTTGGACCTTTTTGGAGAAATTTTTATCTGGATTATTTCCAGAAATGATCCTGAGCGTTTCACAAATCCCCATTTCAAATTTAAATGGAATTTAAACATGATGCACAAACGGCTAGCTGGTCTAGGTCATACCAGAACTAGGGATGTGACAACTCGCCCCCACTCGAAGAAATCTTGTCTCGAGATTCAGGGGTTGGTGGAAAGAAAGCGGGGTACTCAAGTCGAAGGCGATCTTCATGCTCCCAGGTAGCTTCTCTCTCGGAATGATGAGACCACTGAACCTTGAGAAACTTGATGTTATGACGTCGAGTGACACGCTCTGCTTGATCAAGGATGCGAATAGGGTACTCTCGATATGTGAGGTTATCTTGGACATCAAGCGTATCGTGGTCCACTCCGCGGATGGGATCCGAGAAGCAACGCCTGAGTTGAGATACATGGAAGACATCATGAACTCGAGAAAGATGTGGCGGTAGTTCCAACTGGTAGGCAACCTCTCCTCGTTTAGCGAGAATGAGAAAGGGACCAATGTAACGAGGAGCCAACTTGCCCTTGATACCGAATCGATGGGTACCCTTCAAAGGGGTAACCCGAAGGTAAGCTTTGTCGCCAATGTCATAAGCCACTTCCTTATGACTACGGTCATGCTGGCTCTTTTGACGAGATTGGGCTGTTTTCAAGTTCTCATGAATGATGCGAACTTGCTCTTCTGCCTCCTGGATCATGTTCGGTCCAAAGTATTGTCTTTCACCGGTTTCTGACCAGTTCAAAGGTGTTCGACATCTTCGTCCATAGAGAATCTCAAAAGGAGCTTTCTTGAGACTGGATTGGTAGCTATTGTTATAAGCAAACTCTGCAAAAGGAAGACACTTCTCCCAATCCATTCCAAATGAGATAACGCAAGCTCTGAGCATGTCTTTGAGAGTTTGGTTGACCCGTTCCACCTGACCACTTGATTGAGGGTGGAAAGCGGTACTGAAGGAAAGATGGGTGCCCATGGCAGTTTGGAAACTCTCCCAGAAATGAGAAGTGAAGAGACTACCACGGTCTGAATTGATCTCTAGTGGAACACCATGAAGTGAAACTATTCGAGAAATATATAAGTCAGCGAGCTGACTAGCAGTGATACTCTCTCGAACAGGTAGGAAGTGAGCCACTTTAGAAAGACGATCAATGACTATGAAGATAGCATTATTCCCTTTCTTGGTCCTGGGAAAGCCGGTGATGAAGTCCATACCAACTTTATCCCATTTCCATTCAGGAATAGCTAAAGGCTGAAGGGTGCCAGCAGGTCTCTAATGCTCTGCCGTCACGCGATGACAAACGTCATAGTTAGCAATAAACTGAGCGATTTCTCTCTTCATCCTAGTCTACCAGAACCTCTGGCATAGGTCCTGATACATCTTAGTACTACCGGGATGAATCGTCAGAGGAGATTCATGAGCCTCCTTAAGGATTAATTTCCGAAGATGTTGCTTCTTGGGGAGCACCAGGCGATTCCTGAAGAAAACAACACCCCGATCATCTATAGAGAAACTACCAGCAATGCCCTTGGCAATGTTTCTCTTGATCTGGGTAATCCCCGTATCATGCTTCTGGGCTTCTATGATATGATCCACAAGAGTAGGCTTCACCACCAAGGTATAAAGGAATCCGTGAGGAGCAATGTGAAGGTTAAGCTTACATAATTCCTCATGAAGAAGTGGTTGGCCCTGCTGCAACATGAGATTGTTGCAATAGGACTTACGACTTAGCGCATCAGCCATGACATTCCCCTTGCCTGGGATGTAGGTAATCCCTAAGTCGTAATCTGAGATCAACTCCAACCAACGTCTTTGCCTAAGGTTCAAATCTGGTTGGGTGAAGATATACTTGAGACTCTGGTGATCGGTGTAAATCTCGCAATGTTTACCAAGAAGGTAATGTCGCCATGTCTTAAGTGCATAGACTATGGCTGCAAGCTCTAGATAATGTGTAGGATAATTATCCTCATGTGGATGCAACTGTCGAGATGCATAGGCAATCACATGACGATCCTGCATAAGAATGCAACCTAGTCCCTGTCGTGAGGCATCACAATAGATAACAAAGTCCTTAGTGAAATCCGGTGGCACAAGTATGGGAGCAGAAGTCAGGCGTCTTTTCAGTTCCTGAAAACTGTGCTCACACTGTGGGGACCACTCAAACTTTTTATCTTTCTTGAGAAGTTCCATGAGAGGTTTGGCCACTTTGGAGAAGTTCTCAACGAAGCGGCGACAATAACTGGCTAGGCCAAGGAAACTCCTAACTTGTTTAACTGTTTCAGGTGGAGCCCAATCAAGGACGGCCTGAACTCTCTTGGGATTGATAGCAATGCCCTTACCAGAGATCACGTGGCCTAGGTAGGTCACTTCTGGCAACCAAAATTCACACTTGGAGAACTCGGCATAAAGGCGGTGCTCTCTGAGTTTTTCTAGCACAAGTCTAAGATGTTCGGCATGCTCTTCCTCATTCTTCGAGTAAATAAGAATATCATCGAGGTAAACCACGACGAACTTATCTAAGTAATCCATGAAGATCGAGTTCATCAAGCAGGAGAATGTAGCTAGAGCATTGGTTAGACCAAGAGACATGATGGTGTACTCATACTGGCCATAACGAGTGACAAAAGCCGTCTTAGGAATGTCCCCGTTTCTAATCTTGATTTGATGGTAGCCTAACCTCAAATCCATCTTGGAAAAGACTGAGGATCCAGAGAGTTGATCATACAGATCGTTGATCCTGGGGAGCGGATACTTGTTCTTTATCGTGACGAAATTAACGGGACGATAATCTACAACCATCCGGTCTGTACCATCCTTCTTCTTGACGAAGAGGATGGGGCAAGCCCAGGGAGAAGAACTAGGACGGATGAAACCCTTTTGCAAGGACTCATCAAGTTGTTTCTTAAGCTCGGCTAGTTCTAAGGGTGCCATCTTGTAAGGACTCCTAGAAATTGGAGCGGTTCCTGGAATAAGATCTATGACAAACTCTACATGTCTATCAGGTGGAATACCTGGCAGTTCCTCTGGAAAGACATCCGGAAAGTCACGGACTACCGGGATATCTTCAAGGTCTGGAAGAGGGCTGGCATTAAGAGAATAGAGTTAACGCTTTGCAACTCTGGTGGAGACAGTGACTATCTTGCCAGATGGATGTGTGAGCTGAACAGACCTGGTGTAACAATCAATCTTGGCATAATGAGCTTTCATCCAGTCCATACCCAAGATGATGTTAATATCTGTAGACTTGAGGGCTATAAGTGATGCAAGAAATACAAGTCCGTCAACAAGGATTTCATTACCATGGATTACGCTAGAAGTTTGCCATTTGGATCCAGGGGTTTGAATTACTAGTGGAGAAGGCATATCACAAAATGATATGTTGTGCAAGCTGGCATAGCTTTCGGAAATGAAGGAATGAGATGCTCCGGTATCAAATAGAACCGAAGCTGGATGACAGTTGACAAGGAGTGTACCAAGAACGACATCCGGATCATCATGAGCATCTTTGGCTAAGACATGATGCACACGTCCACGTTCAGTGGGAGCTGACTTGACACTGATCATATTGCGTGATGGCTTATCATGGTCAACAGGCTTCTCGGGCTGGGGTGGAGCATAGTTGGTTTGAGAGCTGTCACGTGCATAGTGTCCTGGCTCTCCGCATGTGAAGCAAGTCCCTGAGGTAGGACGTGGACCCGCATTGACAAGCGGTCTACCAATAGGTCTCGGTGGAGCATATGACTGAAATGGGTGAGGCGCCACAGAAGATGGCCTCGGTGAATATCCGGGTGGAAGAGCGGAGTTCGGAACCCAAATCCGGCGCTTCTGAGAACTAGAACTGGAGGAAGAACTCAAATCACGGTTGTGCTTACGAGACTCCTCGTAAGTGAGCTGAGCTGTCTCCGCATTAATGGCCTTGTTCACAAGAGCCTGGAATGTATTGCAATGGTGCAAGTGGAGATCACCACGCAACTTGGGGTTGAGACCCTTCCGGAACCTAGCCTGCTTCTTGGCGTCCGTGGACACTTCTTCTGTAGCATAGCGGGCGAGGTTCTCAAACTCTCTACTGTAAGCATCAACAGCCATCTTACCCTATGTGAAACTACAGAACTCTTCTCTCTTGCGGTCAATGAGGGCTTGAGGAATGTGATGCTCGCAAAAAGCCTCAGTGAAATCCTTCTAGGTAGGTATCTGGCCAGCTGGAAGCATAGCCTCATAGTTTTGCCACCAAAGACTAGCAGGACCTTCCAGGTGATATGCAGCATAGGTGACCTTGTCACCTTCAGCTATGCTCGCGGAACGCAGCTTGTGAGTGATACTACAGAGCCAGTCATCTACATCGAGTGGTTCAATGGAATGATGGAAGGTAGGTGGTTTTAGACGAATGAAATCATAGATGGTCGCTGACTCTTTGCACTGGAGTGCGGTGTTCTCTTCAATACGTGCTAACAAGCGGTTAGACTCACGCTTGTTCCTCTCAACCTCTAACATGAACTCTGCCAACGAAGACTGGTCGGGAGGATCGTCATCCCTACCATCTCCATGGTTCCGGCTACGAGCAACAGAACTTTGGTTAACCGGCAACATCCTGAAGAACGAAACCAAGGAAAACAAGGATGGATTCAGCATCAACTATAGGATGCAGAAGGTAGGACACGAATTTAGTATCTCTCAAACTCCTAGGACAATCCCGACAGCATAACGGCAGTAAAATGCTCAAAATGAGACATCCTGCAAATGATGGGGTAGCATCAAACTCAACATCATCACCCAATGTTCTGAGATATTACAAAACAGACTACACCGGAGGTACTCGAACTGGGATATGATTAACCAATCCTAAGAGACTATGGAGTAGTAACACGTGATCCTGATAGACAGAAGAGAAATCCTAGTTCCTTAACCCCGTAGGAAAGATAGGTTGACTCAGATCAGAAGGGCATGAGGTAAAAGGAGTAAAAAGAGCCTTACGTTCCGTTCCACAATCAATTCCCTTACATAACTAAAGAATTTCTAGACTCAACTTTGACCAGGTTGGCTTGGAAATCCTACAGGCAGTCAGGCTCTGATACCAAAGCTGTCGGGACCCCGATTCTAAGTCACACCGATCTAGCATATAACACCTCATAAAAATTTGCGGCCTCACGCACGGTATCCCCACGGGTGTCGCCTTGCCATGGCCCGGGACCGTTTGCGCCTTTTGGCTCACGTATATGATAATGTCACTAGCATCAATATGACAGAAAACCCGGGCCGACATGGCTAGTCGTGAACCCAAAGCGGCACAGACCTATGGAGACAGGCATACATGAATCACATCGAGCATGTCGGTCAACAGCGTATGAATCCGGGCTGTAGCACTGGGCTAACAGGACTCCGGAAGTCACCGCGTGACATTTCCCTGAAGGGACAGACATAGGAACAAAGTGGAACACATGCCGGCCAGTCAAGTGTTCTGAGCAGTAGTGCTGGGCTAGCAGGACTCCGGTGAACCAGGCTGTAGCAGACTACTATGGCTCAAGGAAGCACTAGACTATATTTCCCCATAAGAGAGGCTGCCAAGGATAAACAACTAGATTGTCGGATCCCACACATAGCAATACACGTCACACGTACGCATAACATGCAAGTATGTGATGTACAACATGGCATCACAACATAACACAACTCATATAGATAAAGGCTTAGAAGAGCCACATAGCATCAATACAAACAGGGGTCACATGACCCATCATTCAGAGCATACAAGCAACGGAAGCATTACATGTCTGAGTACAGACAACTACAAAAGAAAAAGGCCGAGAAGCCTGACTATCTACATGTCCATCCAAGGTACAAGATTGTAGCTAAGGCAACAAGCTACTCGTCGAAGTCCAAGCGGTACTACTAGTGAGACAGATATCTCACCTGCAAAACATAAATAAAGCAACGTGAGTACAAAGGTACTCAGCAAGACTTACATCAGATACTATCATACATGCATTTGTATCAAGAAGGTAATGTGGGGTTTAGTTGCAGCAAGCCAGCTTTGACTCAGTGGCTATCCTGTTCTACGACAATGAGAAACTTCTTTGAGAGGAGGCAGCGCACACGAGTCCACTAATCACCACGACCTGACTAACCAAACAAGACTCTAATCCAGGTTTATCGCCTATTCGGGTTCCATCCACAAGGAGATCCGGCTAGGGTGTCGCTCACGGCCCCAAACGATGCGAGCAGGGTTCCCAAGCCCATCATCCGGGTGCCACTTGGTACACCGTGCCACTTGTGCCTAGTCTGTCCCAAGCCCACCCTGTCGGGTGCTACTCGGTAGAAAAATAGCACTACCTACAAACACCAGAAACTAGTTGCAACTCCTGGACAGAGATCAAGTTGGTTAATAAGTCGAGAGGGGGCGATTTACCGGAACCCAATGTGTGGTAGTAGCTAGTCATTGGACAACTTACACAGAACTCGGTTCTTAAGGACGGTCCCAATGAGACAGCCCACCATGTACTCCTACATGGCCTCTCACCGCTACCTTTACCAAATCGTGTTCACACGCTTAACTCTCAGCATCAGAACATAGCATATCACTCTAATCCATTCCCAATGAATCAGACCTGACACAACTCTAAGCAATAGCAGGCATGGCATGGTAGAAGCACAACATGGCTCAAACAACTCCTACACATGCTAGTGGGTTTCAACTATTTACTGTGGCAATGACAGAGTCATGCAGAGGAATGGGTTCAACTACCGCAGCATAAAGTAGCAGTTGAATCGTTGTTGTCCTAATGCAATAAATGAGAGCAGGAGCGAGAGAGTGGGATTGTATCGGAATGAACAAGGGGGTTGCTTGCCTGGTAGATCAACAGGGGGGCACTGCTCCTCAGACAGGTACTCTCGAACACTCCGGAGCAGGACCTATCGAGAAGGAACGGTGTCGGAAATCAAACACAAGCATATGCAACAATATGATGCATGAACATGGCATGAAGTATGTGATGTTGTTTGAGTTAATGCATCTAGCATTTATTTGGTTGAAGTCCATTTGAACCAAGGGTTCAACAACTCCAAATTAAGCTCTTAAATATGCCATAAGTGTGTTTTCATATATACAGCATGTATAGGTTGGTTTGTCATGCATGAAAATGGTACAGATGGATAGATTGAATTTTTCTGATCATTTTTCATATATAAATTATTTCAATCTGAGCTACGGTTGAATTTCTATGAATTTTTGAAGTTATCATTTTCTGGAATTTCCTGTTTAAATAATTCCAGAAAAATAACTGCATCAGCATGACGTCATCACTACGTCAGCGAGTCAACGTGGCTGTCCAGGTCAAAACTGACGTGTGGGGGCCACACGTCAGTGCCATAGTTAATTAACAGGGTTAATTAATTTTTAAACTAATCCTAAACTAAATTTAGTAGAGCCGGGCCCCACATGTCATTGACCCTGGGTGGTCAAACACCAGGTCAAGTTGGGGGGGGGGGTTAGACCCGGTCAACCCCATCGGCGTTTAGCCGCCGGCGAGGCCAAACCCGGCGGAGGGCTGCAGAATTCCTCCTCCGGCGACCAAATGGCCGGCGGAGGGCATCTGCGGGACGCGGACACTCGTCCGCGTCGATTTGTGGCAGCGGTTGGGCCTGGGATGGCCGGAGTCATCACCGGCGTCAACCTTGGCAGTCGCCGGAGCTCGGGTGAGCTCGGGGCCGATGCTACGGTGGGTAGGGTGGCTCGTGCGGGCACCTACGTGCTTTACGCGGCGCGGGGAGGGAGCTGAGCAAGACGGCCGGACCGTTGGGTGGCCGGAGACACGTCGGCGGCGGGTGAGGCGGCGGCCGGAGCTCGGCTTAGCGCGGGCGAGGTGCTACGCTTGGCTGACGAGCGAGCTAAGCAGTGGGGCGGACTCCTGGGAGCTCCAGAAGCACGCTGTTGCCACTTCACCGAGTGGAGACGCTCAGGAGCGAGGAGCTCATCGGTCATGGTGGACGGCGGTGCTTGGGACACGCGGGGCGGTGGCTAGCGCGCAAATTATGGCAAGGGGGGGTGAGGCGAAAGACGGTGGAGCTCACTAGGATCCGTAGGGATGGTTAGCGGGCTCGGGGATGCACCGGGGCGAGCGCAGCGGCAAGGGGGATATCCGGCGGCCGGCGACGAAGATGATGAAGAATGACGACGATGCAGGGCCTCCGACAAGGCGCGGCTCGGTGGAGAGGAAGACGGAGTCGAGGCGAAGCTCGTGGGCATGTCGGAGAAGCGAGGGGGAGGCGGTGGCTGTGGCAGCAGCAAGCGGCGGCGGCGGGCGCGCTCGGGCAAACGGGAGAGGGAGCACCAGGGGGAGGAGAGAGCTCGAGGGAGTGAGAGTGGGCCGAGGGGGGTGCGTGGCGTCCTCGGGGGCCTCCAGCAGCGAGCGGGGAAGCAGGAGGTGGCCGGCGTGTGCTCGCGCGCGGCGAGCATGCGCTCAATGTCCTTCTGGCGCGGTGGAGACGACGACTGGCGGCGCCAGTCAGCTGGGCCGGCCTGTTGGGCCACTGGGCTGCCAGGCTGCAGGTAAGGTCTAGGTAGGCTTTCCCTTTATTTGTTTTCTTTTCTATTTTTCTGACATTTGTTTTGATTTGATAAAAATACCAAATAATTTTATTTAACTCTAACAATTTTTGCAGGGGCCTAAGGGATTAATCCAAAGCCCCTCACCAAAATTCAGAATTATTGGACAATATTTCATATATATATAAATATTTATCCAACGCAAATAATTACTGGATTAACTCCAATTGTCCAAAATAAATATTTATGAGTTCCTTAAAATATTGGTTTGATTTTTACCTCTGACCAATATTTTTAGAGAGTAACATAAACATTTTCTTGGACCTTTTTGGAGAAATTTTTATCTGGATTATTTCCAGATATGATTCTGAGGGTTTCACAAATCCCCATTTCAAATTTAAATGGAATTTAAACATGATGCACAAATGGCTAGCTGGTCTAGGTCATACCAGAACTAGGGATGTGACAGATATACATATCCATATTGCCTAGCTTGCCTTCCACGCCAAGTAGAGTCCCATCCGGACACGAGACGAAGTCTTCAATCTTGTATCTTCATAGTCCAATAGTCCGGCCAAAGGATATAATTCGGCTGTCCGAATACCCCCTAATCCAAGACACCCTCAATAGCTCCCGAACCAGGCTTCAATGACAATGAGTCCGGCGCACAGTTGTCTTCGGCATTGCAAGGCGGGTTCTTCTCCATCTTCCAAACATTTGTAAAGCAGTGTCCGGTCCAATAAATGTTTGGACCTCTTGGCTTCTGTGCCCAATAAGGGCTATCTCCCATGCGTCGAATGAATATGAGGCGCCAGGGCGTTTTTACATTCACCCCCTAGCTAGATAAATAAATTGTATATTAAAGGGATGGGGATCCTTAGATCCAATCCATACCATCCTCCCCCAGCGAGAATCCATCAGAGCGCGTTTCGGGAAGATCCATTCCAGCATGGCCGACCTCCGCAGCTCCTCCTCCTGCCCCCGTAGCCCTAAGCCCGGTGATTGGGAGAGGTGTCCAGTCCCGCATAGTCGATTAGTCAAACTTCAGATTAAGGGATTTCTCCCTCTGGCGTATATGGTGCCCGTTCGAGCCGGGCTTGCCACCTACAATGGCGGGGAGCAAGCGGAGAGCTTTCCCTGCCCCTCTATGGGGGAACGGGTCTGCCTTGTTCCCTATTTATTAAGAGGACTCGGATTTCGGATTCATCCGTTCCTCCGCGGGCTCCTGGAGTTCTATGGCCTCCAATTACACAATTTCACCCCCGCCTCCATCCTACATATCGCTGGCTATGTTTCCCTCTGCGAGTTGTTCCCGGGCTATGAGGCTCACTTCGAGCTGTGTAAAAGGCTATTTTGCCTCGTCCGTCGCACACAGAGGGGGTCACTTTATCAAGTGGGCGGAGCCGAAATATGGCGCATCGCCGATACCGGATACCTGTCCGGTACCCCGAAGAAGTCGTCCGAAGACTGGCCTTCAGAATGGTTTTATATGGAGGACGTTCCCCTTCCGGACCCTGTTCGGCGGGGTCTTCCTGGGTTCAAAAATGCTCCTCTGAAGAAACGCCGAAGTTGGCGCCCACGGAGCCCCCAGGTGGAAGACAATGGAGAAGTCCTCTATCTCATGAACCGGATTAAAGCACTGGCTCGATCAGGATTGACAGTAATCGAAGTTATGTCGATTTGCATAATGCGGGGAGTGCAACCACTTCAATATCGTGGGCACCCCTTGTGGTGTTTTAACGGGGCGGATGATGCCACCCGCTGCGAGCGTAAGGGTTCGGACAATAACGCCGCTTTAGCGAAAATTCTGTCCGAATTGTTCAAGGGTGAGGAAGAGGAGTTCACGCGCATCAAGCCACGAGATGGATTCTCCATGTACAATCCTCCAAGCTGGGTAAGTTATATCTTCCTACTCCCATTTCTCCCGCATTCTTTGTCGTAAGTGTTCACCTTGCCAATTTGCGGAAGGAACTACGAAAAGCCATAAAGGAGGTCAGCATCCCTTCTCCACAACCAAAGGACCCTGACCGGGCCCTCGACTCCGGATTTGAAGAAGATCCGGTATATTCATGGAGCTGATAGACCGGCAGTTCTATCAGTTAAGCTGCGATGATGCCATGGTGGCCATTATGGCCGACTATCCCGGACTGCTCCCTGCATCGTACGTAAGAAAAACCAAAAATCCCAACTCCAAAAACTAGGATCCCCTTTTAGACACTTCACCCACCATATACACATGGCATTTTTACAGGGAAGGCATTTGGGACGCCCTGCCGAACCCGCAACAGCTCGCCAACAAGAGGCACCGAGGCCGGGTAGGCCAAAAAGGAAGGCGGTCAGGACGGAGACGCCGGCGCAAAGGTATGACAAAAAACCCCACTCCGTGGTTGTCGCCTCTCTCGAAATATAATGACGCCCGTGTTTCTTTAATAGAAAAAACGCTCGCCGGAATATGTCTGGTGATGTTACTAATCATGCTTCCACCAGTCGGGCGCCAAGACCGGACATAGAGGCGGAAACCGATATGGGGCGGGCGTCGGATAATCCCCCTACAAAGGATGCAGATAGATTATCCTCTACAAACTCAGAAGTGGAAAGAGCCATGAATCATAGGCGCCGCCGGGTCATACTCTGTGACGCTTGTTTCTCACCAGAGGCATTTGATGCCTTCAATTCTGGAGAGGCGTACCTCCGAGCTGCTCAAGATGGTCTAGCCAGAGCCACGGATCAGTATGTAAAGGATGTACGGGTAAGTAAATCTGATGATTTATATGTATCAGTATCCCCTGAGACTTGAAACAGTTAGCAGAACTGATTTAAGGATCATCTTTATTGTGCAGGTTCTCACAGAGAAGAATACTAGGCTGTCACAGCAGCTAGAGGAATGCAAGACCCAACTGTGGGCTGCTTTTGCCGCATTGCAGGAACCGAAATAGTCACCCGCTGGTAACATTTACTTTAAAGAATGATGGTTACCATATAGTGTGCGGCGTGGCTGCAGATCTAACAATAGATGTTGCAGATGAATCCGGAGGACCTGCATGTTATGCGACAGCTAGAGGCTGGCAAACGCGTGCTGAGTGAGGTTAGGCGGGAGAAAAACAATCTCCAAGACGCCAATATCAAGCTGAGCGTGCAACTAAAAGACGTTCGAGCCCAGCTTGCAGACTCCGAGAAGGAGAATAAGTGGATTCGGCGCGGAATTTTCAGTAAGTGCTTGAATGAATCCTTTTAAATGAGTTCGGCGAAGAAGCCGACTAACAACGTTACGTCTGTAGGTATGCTGACGGGTCGTCCCGCGGAGGAAATGCCCGGGTCTGCGGGTGATCTTCTATCCGAGCTCTCACATCTGCACGAACAAGTTTGTTTGCATCGTCAAGTTCCTCCTCAAGCTCGACAAGCTCATCCACAAGCTCGCCAAGAACAACAAGTCAATCAAGAGCATGAAGACAATGGAGATCCTCCACGACAAGAACAACATGGCGATAACAACCCACCGCGCCAAGAGCACCACGAGTTGATCAATCATCAACAACATGGGCGTCATCATCCCCGACCCCAACACAATGAAGAGCAATGTTATGGCAAACTCAAGTTCACCATGCCCAAGTTCAACGGAAGCAACGATCCCAAAGAGTACCTTTCATGGGCATTGAAGGTTGACAAGATCTTCCGTTTGCACAATTTTGAAGAAGAGAAGAAGATCGCAATGGCATCCCTTGAGTTCCAAGACTATGTCCTCATTTGGTGGGAACAAATCATAGAGCGCCGAGAGGCAAGAGGTGAACCACCCATCACTACTTGGTCGCAAATGAAGGATGTCATGAGAGCACGCTTCGTACCTGCCTACTACAACCGCGACCTCTTTAAGAAAGTCCAACAACTCAAGCAAGGAACAAAGAGCGTTGAAGAATACTACAAGGAGATGGAGATTGCAATGATAAGAGCCAATGTCACGGAAGATGATGAGCAAACAATGGCACGTTTCTTGAACGGACTCAATTACCCTATCAAGAAGATCGCCGACTTCCAGCCATACTCATATCTCATCGAGCAAGTGCACCAAGCTAGCAAAGCAGAACGGCAAGTGCAAGATGATTTCAAGTATGCCAAGTTCTCATCCAAGTCCTACGGCTTCTCCAATAACCAAGCTTCAACGACTCCAACACCGACTACAAGACCTTCTACTTCCAACATCGACAAGTCGACTTCCAAGAAAGCTTCGTCACCTACAAGCCATCCTCCTACGAGCAACTTCAAGCCAAGAGCTTCATCATCATCTACTCCAACCGCCGAGACCGTCAACACGAGTTCCTTCAAGTGTTTCACTTGCGGAGGCCGAGGCCACAAGTCCTACAAGTGCACCAACAAGCGAACCATGGTCTTCAACGAGGATGGCACTTATGACTCCATGAGCAAAGGCGAAATGGAAGCCCTCGAGCAAGTCGCCATGCACCGCCAAGTGAACAATGAAGAAGAACAAGTCTTTTGTGAAGAAGACTCAAGTCCCGCACTTGTTGTCTCCAAAGTCTTGACTCTCCAACATCACCAAGAAGAAGACCAACGATGCAACATATTCCACACCAAGGCCGGCGTCAATGGACGATCCGTCAAGGTCATCATCGATGGAGGGAGTTGTCATAATATCGCAAGTGAAGAACTTTGCTCCAAGCTCCAATTGCCCAAGACGAAGCATCCACATCCATACAAAGTGCAATGGCTTAGTGACTCCGGCACTATCCAAGTCGAGCACCGAGTACAAGTCTCCTTCAAGATGGCGCCTACGAAGACACCTTGGAGTGCGACGTCGTTCCAATGACCGTTTGTCATCTGCTCCTTGGATGGCCATGGCAATTCGATAGAGGAGTCGTACACAACGGCCGAACAAACCACTACATCTTCAAGATGAAGGGCAAGGAGTACGTCCTCCGTCCAATGTCGCCTAGTCAAGTGATCTCTGACAAGCAAGCTACCCATCGTGGAGATCATAGTGAGAGAGCGTGCCACCAAAAAGAGAGTGAGCACCCCGAGCGAAAATTGAGTGCCTCCACGATGAGAGAAAACAAAAATCTAGTTCTATTTGCCACCAAACGTGAGATGAGAGAAGTGTGTGAGCACCCATCTAGTGTCCTACACTACGTCCTCGTGTGCAAGGACAATGCACCACAAACTAACACTTCTCACACTCTTCCTCTAGTGTTGTCTTCTCTTTTGTAGGAATTTCAAGATGTTTTTCCCGATGAGCTACCTCCGGGTCTACCTCCTCTAGGAGGCATTGAGCACCTAATCGACCTCATCCCCGAAGCACCTCTTCTGAACAAAGCTCCATACCGTGTCAACCCCGTGAAACAAAAGAAATACAAAGGCAAGTAAAGCATCACATAGACCATGGACATGTGCGTGAAAGTTTGAGCCCTTGTGCCGTTCCGGTCATTCTTGTGTAAAACGTGATGGTAGTTTTCGCATGTGCTCCGATTGTAGACCTATCAATGCTATCACCATTCGCTATAGGTATCCCATTCCACGCCTAGATGATACGCTTGATGAGCTTAGAGGTGCCACTATATTTTCCAAAATTGATCTTAAGAGTGGTTACTATCAAATCCGCATACAAGAGGGTGATGAATGGAAAACCGCCTTCAACACCAAGTTTGGTTTGTATGAATGGTTAGTCATGCCTGTGTGTCTTTCGGAAGCACCAGGCACTTTTATGCGCCTCATGAATCATGTCTTTCGCCCTTACATTGGTATGTTTGTTGTGGTCTACTTTGATGACATTCTTGTGTTTAGCAAATCTATCAAAGAGCATGTCACCCATGGCCGCACCGTTTTGTAAACTCTTAGAAAAGAGCGCCTCTATGCTAATATGGAGAAATGCCTTTTGGTGTTGATAATCTCGTTTTCTTGGGTTTTGTTGTTTCTTCTAAGTGTGTTCATGTTGATGAGTCCAAGATCAATGCTATTAAGACTTGGCCGCAACCAACCAACTTGCATCAAGTACGTAGTTTTCTTGGCCTTGTGGGTTTCTATCATCGCTTTGTGAAGGATTTTAGCACCATTGCTTCGCCTTTGCATGCTTTGAGCAAGAAGAATGCGCCTTTTGTTTGGGGACCATCCCAAGATACCGCATTCAACGAGCTTAAGAATTTGCTTACTCATGCTCCCGTGCTTGCTTTACCGAACTTCGACAAACCTTTTGAAATTCATTGCGATGCTAGTGGTAATGGCATAGGAGTTGTGTTAACGCAAGAGAAGCGTCCCATAGCTTACTTTAGTGAGAAACTTTCTGGAGCGCAACTCAATTATCCCATCTATGACAAAGAGCTATATGCTTTAGTCCGTGTTTTGCATGAATGGGAACATTACCTTCGTCCCCATGAGTTTATCATTCATACCGATCATGAGACTCTCAAGTATCTTAAGGGACAAACAAAGTTGAACAAGCGTTATGCTAAATGGAGTGAATTTATTGAGTCTTTTCCCTATGTAATAAAGTACATCAAGGATAAAGAAAACATAGTAGCGGATGCTCTTTCCCGCATATGCATGCTTGTCACACAACTTGAGTTGGATGTCATCGGCTTTGAGCATATCAAAGACTTGTATGAGCATGATGCAACTTCTGCTACTCCTTATGCCAAATGTTTGTCAAATACATCTTGGGAATGCTATTACATTAAAGACGGCTACCTTATGAGAGCTAACAAACTTTGCATCCCCGAGTCGTCTCTTCGTTTGTTGCTTTTGCAGGAATCGCATGGAGGAGGCTTAATGGGACACTTAGGACGCGACAAGATGTTCGCCACGCTCTCGAAGAGCTACTTTTGGCCAAAGATGTTTCGGGACGTCAATCGTTTCACCAACCGGTGTTCTACATGTCGCAAAGCTAAGTCCAAATCTCAATCTCATGGTCTCTATATGCCTTTACCAATCCCATACCAACCATTGGAAGACATTAGCATGGACTTTGTACTTGGTTTGCCTACAACTCAAAATGGGAAAGATTCCATATTTGTCGTTGTGGACCGTTTCCCAAAATGGCACATTTTATTCCTTGCCACAAGATAGACGATGCTTCTCATGTTGCTAATCTCTTTTGTAGGGAAATTTTGCGTCTCCATGGTGTGCCAAAGACCATTGTCTCGGACCGCGACGTCAAGTTCCTTAGCTAATTTTGGAAGACCCTATGCGCCAAGCTCGGAATCAAGCTACTCTTCTCCACGGCATACCATCCTCAAACCGACGGCCAAACGGAGGTGACAAACCGCACACTCTCCGCTCTACTTTGACTACTCATCAAGAAGAACATCAAGGAGTGGGAGGAGGGTCTACCCATCGCCAAGTTCGATTACAACCGAGCAAGACACTCAACAACCGGCAAGTCCCCTTTCGAGGTCGTCTACGGATTCAACCCTTTGTCACCATTGGATATTCTACCTCTACCACTCCAAGAGCGAATCAATTTGGACGCAAGTGCACGAGTGACCCATCTCAAGAAGGTGCATGAAGATACAAGAAACACCATCGAGCGCCAAGTACAACGCCTTGCAACCAAGCTCAACGTCAACAAGCACCCTTCGAAAGGACCGCTTTCCCCAAGAACGCAAGTCCAAACTTCCACCACGCGCAGATGGACCATTCAAGGTGCTTGCACGCTACAACAACGCTTACAAGATCGACATTCCTTGTGACAATTACTCCGTGAGCGACATCTTCAATATCAAAGATCTCTCGCCCTACCATGGTGATGAGGATTTCGATCCGAGGACGGATCTTCCCCAAGGGAGGGGAGATGATGCGTAGCATCCCAAGATCATCCCCATGTAAAGGGCCGAGACCCGTGTATCCCTTATCCCCCCTAGACTATATATTCTCTATCCCGTACGACTTTCTAGGGTTAGCAAAGGATTAGCTCATATTTTGTGTGAGAGCTTTGCTCATCCACTTGGTTACCTTCTACCGAAGATTCGAGCCTCCACCGAAGAAGATCCCCCAAGCGGATTCAAGACCCCTCTTTAGGGAAGAACATCAAGACCTCCTCACGGAGAAGAACCGGTTACCCTTTTGTATCGTGCCTAGTTGTCCGTGGACCGTGTATCGTTCTATGTATCCGTGGATCTAGCACATGTGTGACTTGCTCTTATTAGTTTGAGTTTTCCTCTTGTGTTTCCCCTTGTGTTTTCCCTCGTTTTCCCCCTCGTGTTCCTCGTGTTCTTCACGGGATCCGCTCCTTTCATGAAAGATCGGGCGATTAGGGTTCTACCCTACATCAAGTCCATAACACCAATGGAGACGACGATGGCTATGGTGGAATACGATGCACCCCCACATGGTTCCTTCATGATGAAGATGACCACGACTTGGTCTTCGACACCTCACCTACACCACATGAGTAGAGCCCCATAGGTAACATAGGTGATGGTGCTTCTCTTGTCCCACTAGTGGACTATCTTCACATCGATTGATTGCATGATGATGATCACCTTATGGATGCACCACATACTATGTCTTCTACATGCTTAGATGTGCTACCTATTTATGATGAATATGATGATGAGCATGTTGAGTTGCCTAGTTGTGATGCTATGCTCCATAGGATATCATGTGAAAATTATTTTGATCACATCATGTTTGAAAATCCATTGAACTTGTCATATGCTATGAGTGAGATATCCCATATTGCATCATTTCAATCTCGACATAGTAGCTATGCATGCCCCATTCAAATAAATCCCATTTGTACTTATGGCATAGATGACGAGATGATGGTGATTGGCTTTTGTTTTTCATGTGATGATATTGCCATGCTTCCTTTACATGACTTGTGCAATTCATCTCATATGCCATGCCATGAAAATTATTGTGTATCGCATGATTACATCCCTTGTGTGCACTATATGCATTCCATGAATAACAATGCTCTACATATTTCTCGTGATGCATTACATCCTTGGCGTCTCCATTATGCTATACATAACAACAAACCTCTCATGATGGATGACATATTTCTATATCATGCAACTCATTTATTTGAGCATTGGATATTTTGTGCTAACCAACACAAGCCCGTGCGCATCGTGATTGATGATGTGTACATCTACCATGCACACACAATTTTCCCTTTGTTTTTGTTGTGTGTAGGTACTCATGTATACTCGTCAACCTCTCAATCCCAAGAGTTGATGAAATGATCTCTTGAGAGCAACGACGATTTGGGATCCCATGGATTGTCCTTCCTACCATTCTCTTCGTGCAACGACTATGCACATCTCTTCTACTTGGCTCTCACAAGGCTATGGTCTATATATCACTTGTTACTTTATGCCCATTGTACCTAGTTCACTTTGCATGTTTTGCCTCTTTCCATGCCTTTTCCATGCAATTGCGACCCTTGCTTGCAATTACATGTGATTCACCATTATACTACTTCTATGTGTATTTGCATGCTTGGTGGAGATCCTAATAGCTATTGCCATGATTTCTTTGTGCCAATGCTTTTGATGCTTGTTGTGTTGGGAGAGTCATTATACCCCATTGCTATTTACATACACCCTCTCACCAATACATTGACGATGCTTTGCTCATATCTTGCTCTCATGCTTGTGTTATGTCATGTGCATTATATATGCCCACCATTTACACACATGACATGTTACTTGTGAAGCATGTTTGTTTGCTTGAATTTATTATAGTTGGGTGTACTCACATCATATGCCTCCACGACTTTCCCCCCTACCTTGCCCTTCCTTATGATACACATGATAAATTCACTTGTTGGGCATTTCCCTTCCCGAATGATAGGCTTTGCGTTAACGCTAAGCTCATGGGTTTTTCCAAGTGCTTATCATGTTCTTTCGTTTTGAAGGTTTTGCAAGGTGGTACCATCACGAGCTATCTTCGTCAAGGGAAGGCATACACGTTGCATGACACCAACATCTTAGAGCACCTCACCGAGCAACAAGGCATCTATTCCTACCGTGTACATGGCAATACGGTTTATGATCCGAGTTCGGATATTTCCCAAGGGGGAAGGGATGATGTGGAGCATCCTACCGACATCACCATGTACACCTTCATAGCACATCAAGCTCCAAGTGGACCTACCGGACTTAAGGTGAACCCACTCCTCTTCAAGATTTACATGATTATCTATTGGACTTGGTCGCTACCTCACCTTGGATCATTGTGCATCACTAGGTACGAGGACGACCGCCACCAAGCAGTTGGGGAGCATCCCGGAGGCCAAGGAGAAGGACCCCAAGGCCACAAGGAGGAAGAAGGAGTGCAACAAGACCAACTCTGCACCTCCCAGGCAACCCCGTGCCCACGGGCCTCGAAGACCCCGTGCGCACGGACTACACAGGGAGCTGGCGCTGGAGCACCCCGTGCGCACGGGCCTTTACCGTGCCCACGGGAACCCCATTGTATCTTTCCTTTGATTGTGTTTGTGACTTGTGGATCTTATGTTGCTATCCTAGTGGATGTGTAATTGGGGAATTGTTTGAGTGATTTCTTCTTTGTGTTCTTGAGAGTTTGCCCTTTTCCCCCTCCAAGTGCGAAAAGATCCCCCTCTAGGATTTCATCCTATATCATTTGGTATCATGAGCAAGGTTGATTCACATCTTGGAGTACCATCCCCCCATTTGCTAGCTTGATTTTGTTGTTTTTCGTCCAAATTCGAAAATCCCCACAAAAATAGCCCCAATTTTTTTCTTGCAATTTGTTGGATTTTGTGATATTTGGTTGTTTTGATCCACGAATTTGGAGTTTGGCAAGTGGATCTACCCATCTTCCTGCTTCCCCACCTTCCAAACCCTCGAAATTGCCTTACCTTGGAAAATCCCCACGGATCCGGAGTTTTTCTTCCGCTCCCAGCACACCCCGTGCACACGGGCCCTCGAGACCCCATGCACATGGGACCCAGTGCACACGGGCCTCACTTAACCCGTGCGCACGGACCATCCAGAAACTTTCGACCATATTTTGTTTTGCACCATTTTGCTTCCATACCAATACTCGTGTTCTTCCGCACTATTTCTCGTGGTTGTTTGAGTTTTGGACCGCGGTTTCTCTTGTGTCCTAAGGTGTTTCGGCTACTTAGGCGCATTTGGACATCATAATCGCCGCCACTCGATCATCAACTTGGACACCACACCGGCTTCAACAACTTCATTCTTACCGTAAGATCGGACAGTAACCGCGACGACATCTCACCCTTGCTTTTGCATTGATAACTCGAGCCATTTCGCGTAGCTTACCCATCGAGACTAGCAAGTTGAGAATTGTCGGGCCACGCTATTCTGCACCATAGTGATCTTGTTGCCATCTTAGTGCCATAAGTCTCTCTCGTGCATATCTTACATACTTGTCTCATATCATACTTGGCTCTAGCTTCAAAAAAATCAAGGAAAGCTTTTAAGCAAAGGAGGAGCAACAAAGAGCTTGTAAGCAATAGCATTGAGCCATTTTTTGCATAACATCTTTGACACCTCATACGTAGCATAGTTGGGATTGAAGACGGCATGTTTCTCTTATAGGTTGGTGCACATGCGTATCTAGCCCATTTGAGCAATCGAGCTAGCATCTCTCTAGTATTCGCACAACAAGAGCATTTTCCGTGGTTGCACATTTTGAGCTCACCCCTTGGTTGTGCAGATCCCATCTATCTTCCGTGTGTGTGTTCCTAGTGATACCATTGGGTTTGATCTATTTGTTTTTACTTGCATTTTTGTGACTCTTCTCAACCTTATCGACATCTTGACTAACGTTTGCTTGAAATTTTTGCCACTATCCTAACCGAGCTCCTCCATAAGCCTTTTACTTGTAGGTGTGAGAAACAATTCCTGGTACCAATTCCCCTATTAGAGCATCACGTGAGATCGTACCTTTTACATCCACAATCTTCGGAAAAGGTAACTTTGGTTTTGTTCTCTAATTTTTCCTACTCACCACCACTTTCTCATGATGGATAGGACGAGTTCTTCTACCAATCCACTCTTCCTAGAGCAAGATGGCGACATGACAAACTTCGTCACCAAGTCGCAACTCTTTGGCGCCCATCGAGCTTTGCATCAAGAACAACTTGCTTTGGGCGACCGCATAGACAATTTCGCCACCGACCTACGACAATCCGAGCAACATACAAGGGACTACTTCGACACATCCTTGAGTTCCCTCAAAGACGATATCCGAACCATGATGGTCAATCGCTCTTCTACAACTTCGTCCCCTTCACGGCGGAGACGCTCAAGTCACAAGTCTTCGTTACGGCCATGCGATGCAAGTACCACGCGGCACCGTCATCATCTTCGAGGCGACCGCCAAGACCATGAAGGGCAACCTTCGGGACGAGAGTTGGCTTCTCTGCCACCCCCATGCACACGGGCCTTGGACCCCTGTGCACACGAATGCCGTGCCCACGGCCTCCTGCACCCCCGTGTGCACGGGCTCTATAGAACAGCACCATCGACCCCAAGGCTGCGGCTTTGAAAACAACTTTGGCATCTTCGCCTTTGGACGTACCGCATCTTTGCCTACTTCCCACGAGTACGCCTACTTCGACATCATCAAGTCCAAGGCGATCACCTACGAGCGAGGGAGACACTTCCATCTTCGTAAGTCCCTCAACGGAGATGGTCGAGCATGGGAATTTCCCTTCGGTCATGGAGACGAGCTACGAGGTGCCACATCATTTGGGCCTCCAACAACAAGACGGCGACAAGAAGGTCGAGCAAGGGCCATCCCCTTCGACCACGGCGACGACCACAAACCTCTTCAACAACATGAAGACGACGCCCATATTGGACTCATACTCTGAGTCAAGCTACGAGATCGCTCATAAGACCATATCTTTGGTCTCCGAGGAGAATGATGATGTGCCATATTCGGCTTTCATCCACGGCTATGACCACGACATGATTGAGCATGGAGACATTTGCACCAACATCTCTCCGACAACAACATGTGACGAGATGCCCCAATTGCCATGTGAGGAGAGCCACCACCACATGAGTGACTCCACCCTACATGACATTGAGAGCATTTCCTATGAGAGTATGAGTGTGACCACCACTAGCCCCACACTTGAGAGCATGCCTCACATCCTATGTGAGGTTGAGAGCCATTTGAGTGACTCTACCAACCATATGAGTGAGAGCATCCAGGAGGGAGTGAGTGAGTCACAACACTTAGTGAGTGAGGTAGTTGAGACGGCATGTGAGTCCAATATGATTTCTAATGACTTAACCTCTACTCCGAGTGTGTTTTCTTCTTTGGTGCTAGGTCTCCTACATGACGACGTGCCTATCCTCGACAAGTCCTGATGCGGAGTATCCCAAGATCATCCCCATGGACGCACCCACACCACCAACGACACCACTTGGACCAATGACAAGAGCCCGAGCCAAAGCTATCAAAGATAAGGTGAACTCACTCCTCTCCGAACTTCCACTTTCTATGCATGAGACATGGCTACTAGCTACGTCTGAGATGTTGTGCATGATTAGGTACCAAGAGGGTCCTCCCGAAGATGCGCATGAAGATGGACAAGTCCCCAAGTCCACGGATGAGGAGAACCAACGGAAGGAGCCAAGAACATCTTCCAGGCCCTAGAGCACCTTCCTCTACAGCTGCTCAGCCACCAAGTGCCTACACGCCCTGGACATTCGGCCCGCAAGCCCGGACATCTGGCCCTTCCCGCGGTCCCGGACATCCGCCCCCCTGCCCGGAAATCCGGACACCACCGAACCCGAGAGCAACATGGACAACTTCACCAGCCCGGACATCCGGCCCCCACAGCCCGGACATCCGGTCCCCCACGAACGCCCGGACATCCGGCCCAACGCCCGGACGTCCGGCCTCCCTGTCTACGCACAGTAAAGGGCCTAGACCCGTGTATCCCTTCTCCCCCTAGACTATATATACTCTATCCCATACAACTTTCTAGGGTTAGCAAAGGATTAGCTCATATTTTGTGTGAGAGCTTTGCTCATCCACTTCGTTACCTTCTCCTCGGAGATTCGAGACTCCACCGGAGAAGATCCCCCATGCGGATTCAAGACCCCTCTTTAGGGAAGAACATCAAGACCTCCTCACGGAGAAGAACCGGTTACCCTTTTGTATCATCCCTAGTTGTCCATGGACCATGTATCATTCTATGTATTCGAGAATCTAGCACATGTGTGACTTGTTCTTGTTAGTTTGAGTGTTCCTCTTGTGTTTCCCCTTGTGTTTTCCCTCATCTTCCCCCTCATGTTCCTCGTGTTCTTCACGGGATCCGCTCCTTTCGTGAAAGATCAGGCGATTAGGGTTCTACCCTACATCATCTTGGTATGAGAGCCACGTTGATCACGATTTCGGAGCCTCCCCGTTGTGTTTCTAGCCTTGTTTTGTTGTTTTTCGTCCTGATTCGAAAATTCCCCACCAAAAATAGCCCCAATTTTTTTTGTGATTTGTTGGTGTGTTGAGATTTTGTTGGTTTGGATCCATTGATTTGCTTTGTTTTGAGTGGATCTAGCTTCCCATCCTTTTTCCCCCCAATTTCCATCCACAAATTCCTCCGAACTTCACCCGGATTTAACCTCCCCACTTGGTGTTCATCCCGTTCGTCCCCGGATCGAGAGCCCGGACATTCGGCCCCACCCGGACATCCGGCCCCTGGCAGCCACATATCCATCCACCGCCCCAATTTCCACCAAATTTTGTTCCAGTGTTCACCATATACAATATATACTTCTGCATACCTCCACCACTTCCGCACAACCCAACCATTTTTTGACCGATTCGCTCTCCGACACAATTGCTACTTCGAGGTTTGAGAATTTGAGTTGCGGTACCTTATCCTTTTGTGTTTCGGCTATCTAGGTACGGTTCGACAACGACATCACCGCCGCTCATCTTCGCCACAGACGCGTCATCAACAACGACCACCTCGACTACATCTTGGTACTCGTGCCACCATTTTGACACCATACCGGAAGCAAGACCGGTAACCTCATCTTGGTATTGGACATATCATTCTTGCCATTACATTGATAGCCATCATAGCCTTACTCCTTTGCGTTGCTTACCCATCGAGACTAGCCATTGAGTATTGCCGGCAACGAGACTTTTGCACATTAGTAATCATACTTCCCATAGCATACACACATGACTGTTGCATATATTAGTATCATCTCTTATGTCACAAAGTTGTCATCGCATACACAATTGCTATCTTGGTTCGTCAAGCATTGCATGAGAGAAGAGCTCAAACATCAAAGAGCCAAACAAGCTTTTAAGCAAAGAGGAAAGATAAGCAAAGAGCTTTTAAGCAAGAACCATAGCATCATACAACATTAAGATTGTCATACTCAATCATCTTGGATCATATCATAGCAACACCTTGCATAGAGCATACTTGGGATAGAAGTCGTTGCATTTTTGCTAACTAGGTTGTGCACAAGTTCTTGTATCCGCCTATTGTGCAATCATGCTAGTGTCTCTCTAGTGTTGTGCAACAAGAGCATTTTGTGGATTCCACATTTTGGCTCACCCTTGGTTGCACGACCCCACTTATCTTTGCGTGTGTGTTTCCGTGTACCTTATATGCTTGGTCTACTTGTTACATTGCATCTTGCGAATCTTTTCCAACATTATTGAAGCTCACTTACAATTGCATCAAATTTTGTGCCACCATCCTAACCAAGCTCCACCAAAAGCTTTTACTTGTGTAGTGTGAGAAACCGACAAGAACTGTACCAATTCTTGTGCTATTTCCTGTCCTACATTGGAGTGATTCTCGATCCACTTTCAACTCGGTCAAGGTACATTGGTACTCGTTCTTCTCTTTCTAACCACTCACATTTTCTTGGAATGATGGATAGGCCCAAGTAGTTCTACAACGTGCTTTGCATCAAGAGCAACAAGCTATGAGTGAACGCATCGACAACCTTGCCGCCGACTTGCGACTTTCCGAGCAACGTAAAAGGGACTACTTCAACCACAAGCTCGACCATCACAAGCAAGAGAATGACGCAAGGATGGACGAAATTCGAGCTTTGTTGCTCAACCGCTCATCTTCCACTTCAAGAAGGAGCCGTTCAAGCCGCCACTCCGACTCACCCTCTCCGGCTCTAGTACACGACATCGAACACACTTCGTCGAGCTGCGCGCACCGACCGTCAAGCAAGCCTTCAATCCCCTTTCAGGACACCGACTCTCAAGAGCGCCGACAACGTCAAACTCAGAGCCTTTGATTAGCACCGAGAACGGCAACGACAACGCCAACATGAAGAGGAAGAGTAAGCGCGTCTACACCAAAATGCTCAGATGCCGAGGCCACAACGTCAAGACAACAACTCGTGATGCCCAAGCACTTGCGGTTCAACAAGCTCTACGGCGTCTACACCAAAATGCTCAAGTACTTGCCGATCGAAGTCGACAAGCCATGAACAAGAGGAAGCACTTCACGAAGAAATTCAGAAGAACGAAGATTCAAGCTTGCCGTGGCATCGTCAAGTTCCTCCTCGAGCTCGACAAGCTCCTCCACAAGCTTTGCCAAGAACAACAAGTCAATCAAGAGCATGAAGAATGGAGATCCTCCACGACAAGAACAACATGGCGATTAAACCTCCGCCGCAAGAGCACCATGAGTTGATCAAATCCATCAACACATGGGCGTTCATCATCCCCGACCCCAACACAATGAAGAGCAATCGTTATGTGAAAAACTCAGTTCACCATGCCCAAGTTCAAAACGGAAGCAACGATCCCGAAAGATACCTTCATGGCATTGAAGGTGACAAGATCTTCCGTTTACACCAAGTTTGAAGAAGAGAAGAAGATCGCAATGGCATCCCTTGAGTTCCAAAGACTATTCTCCTCATTTGGTGGGAACAAATCATAGAGCCCGAGAGGCAAGAGGTGAACCACCCATCCACTACTTGGGCGCAAATGAAAAGGATGTCATGAGAGCACGCTTCGTACCTACTACTACAACCGCGACCTCTTCAAGAAACTCCCAACAACTCAAGCAAAGGAACAAAGAGAGTTGAAAGAATACTACAAGGAGATGAGATTGCAATGATAAGAAGCCATGTCACGGAAGATGATGACCAAACATGGCATGTTTCTTGACGGGACTGAATCACCCTATCAAGAGAAAGATCGCCGACTTCAACCATACTCAAATCTCATCGAGCTAGTGCACCAAGTTACCAAAGCGAAACGCCCAAGTTGCAAGATGATTTCAGTATGCAAGTTATCATCCAAGTCCACGGCTTCTCCAATAACCAAGCTTCAACGACTCCAACACCGACTACAAGACCTTCTAGTTCCAACATCGACAAGTCGACTTCCAAGAAAGCTTCGTCACCTACCAAGCCATCCTCCTACGAGCAACTTCAGCCAGGAACTTCATCATCATCTACTCCAACTGACGAGACCGTCAACACGAGTTTCCTTCAAGTGTTTTCACTTGCGGAGCCGAGGCCACAAGTCTACGAGTGCACCCAACAAGAGAACCATGGTCTTCCACGACGATGGCACTTTATGACTCCATGAGCAAAGGCCGAAATGGAAGCCCTCGAGCTAGTCCGCCATGCACCGCCAAGTGAACAATGAAAGAAGAACAAGTCCTTTGTGATGAAGACTCAAGTCCCGCACTTGTTGTCTCCAAAGTCTTGACTCTCCAACATCACCAAGAAGAAGACCAACGATGCCACATATTCCACACCAAGGCCGGCATCAATGGACGATCCGTCAAGGTCATCATCGATGGAGGGAGTTGTCATAATCTCGCAAGTGAAGAACTTTGCTCCAAGCTCCAATTGCCCAAGACGAAGCATCCACATCCATACAAAGTGCAATGGCTTAGTGACTCCGGCACTATCCAAGTCGAGCACCGAGTACAAGTCTCCTTCAAGATCGGCGCCTACGAAGACACCTTGGAGTGCGACGTCGTTCCAATGACCGTTTGTCATCTTCTCCTTGGACGCCATGGCAATTCGATAGAGGAGTCGTACACAACGGCCGAACGAACCACTACATCTTCAAGATGAAGGGCAAGGAGTACGTCCTCCGTCCAATGTCGCCAAGTCAAGTGATCGCCGACAAGCAAGCCACCCATCGTGGAGATCATAGTGAGAGAGCGAGCCACACAAAAGCCAAAAATTGAGTGCCTCCACGATGAGCGAAAACAAGAACCTAGTTCTATTTGCCACCAAACGTGAGATGAGAGAAGTGTGTGAGAACCCATCTAGTGTCCTACACTACGTCCTCGTGTGCAAGGACAATGCACCACAAACTAACACTTCTCACACTCTTCCTCTAGTGTTGTCTTCTCTTTTGCAGGAATTTCAAGATGTTTTCCGATGAGCTACCTCCGGGTCTACCTCCTCTACGAGGCATTGAGCACCGAATCGACCTCATCCCCGGAGCACCTCTTCCGAACAAAGCTCCATACCGTGTCAACCCCGACGAAACAAAAGAAATACAAAGGCAAGTAAAGCATCTCATAGACCATGGACATGTGCGTGAAAGTTTGAGCCCTTGTGCCGTTCCGGTCATTCTTGTGCCAAAACGTGATGGTAGTTTTCGCATGTGCTCCGATTGTAGACCTATCAATGCTATCACCGTTCGCTATAGGTATCCCATTCCACGCCTAGATGATATGCTTGATGAGCTTAGCGGTGCCACTATATTTTCCAAAATTGATCTTAAGAGTGGTTACTATCAAATCCGCATACAAGAGGGTGATGAATGGAAAACCGCCTTCAAAACCAAGTTTGGTTTGTATGAGTGGTTAGTCATGCCTATGGGTCTTTCGGAAGCACCGGGCACTTTTATGCGCCTCATGAATCATGTCTTTCGCCCTTACATTGGTATATTTGTTGTGGTCTACTTTGATGACATTCTTGTGTTTAGCAAATCTATCAAAGAGCATGTCACCCATGTCCGCACCGTTTTGCAAACTCTTAGAAAAGAGCGCCTCTATGCTAATATGGAGAAATGCCTTTTTGGTGTTGATAAGCTCGTTTTCTTGGGTTTTGTTGTTTCTTATAAGGGTGTTCATTGATGAGTCCAAGATCAATGCTATTAAGACTTGGCCGCAACCAACCAACTTGCATCAAGTGCGTAGTTTTCTTGGCCTTGCGGGTTTCTATCGTCGCTTTGTGAAGGATTTTAGCACCATTGCTTCGCCTTTGCATGCTTTGAGCAAGAAGAATGCGCCTTTTGTTTGGGGACCATCCCAAGATACCGCATTCAATGAGCTTAAGAATTTGCTTACTCATGCTCCCGTGCTTGCTTTACCCAACTTCGACAAGCCTTTTGAGATTCATTGCGATGCTAGTGGTAATGGCATAGGAGGTGTGTTAACGCAAGAGAAGCGCCCCATAGCTTACTTTAGTGAGAAACTTTTCTGGAGCGCAACTCAATTATCCCATCTATGACAAAGAGCTATATGCTTTAGTCCGCGTTTTGCATGAATGGGAACATTACCTTCGTCCCCATGAGTTTATCATTCATACCGATCATGAGACTCTCAAGTATCTTAAGGGACAAACAAAGTTGAACAAGCGTCATGCTAAATGGAGTGAATTTATTGAGTCTTTTCCCTATGTCATCAAGTACATCAAGGGTAAAGAAAACATAGTAGCGGATGCTCTTTCCCGCATATGCATGCTTGTCACACAACTTGAGTTAGATGTCATTGGCTTTGAGCATATCAAAGACTTGTATGAGCATGATGCAACTTTTGCTACTCCTTATGCCAAGTGTTTGTCGAATACATCTTGGGAACGCTATTACATCAAAGACGGCTATCTTATGAGAGCTAACAAACTTTGCATCCCCGAGTCGTCTCTTCGTTTGTTGCTTTTGCAGGAATCGCATGGAGGAGGCTTAATGGGACACTTCGGACGCGACAAGACGTTCGCCACGCTCTCGAAGAGCTACTTTTGGCCAAAGATGTTTCGGGACGTCAATCGTTTCACCAACCGGTGTTCTACATGTCGCAAAGCTAAGTCCAAAGCTCAATCTCATGGTCTCTATATGCCTTTACCAATTCCATACCAACCATGGGAAGACATTAGCATGGACTTTGTACTTGGTTTGCCTAGAACCTCGAAATGGGAAAGATTCCATATTTGTCGTTGTGGACCGTTTCTCAAAAATGGCACATTTTATTCCTTGCCACAAGATAGACGATGCTTCACATGTTGCTAATCTCTTTTGTAGGGAAATATTGCGTCTCCATGGTGTGCCAAAGACCATCGTCTCGGACCGCGACGTCAAGTTCCTTAGCTACTTTTGGAAGACCCTATGCGCCAAGCTCGGAATCAAGCTACTCTTCTCCACGGCATACCATCCTCAAACCGACGGCCAAACGGAGGTGACAAACCGCACACTCTCCGCTCTACTTCGAGTACTCATCAAGAAGAACATCAAGGAGTGGGAGGAGTGTCTACCCATCGCCGAGTTCGCCTACAACCGAGCAAGACACTCAACAACCGGTCATTATACCCCATTGCTATTTACATACACCCTCTCACCAATACATTGACGATGCTTTGCTCATATCTTGCTCTCATGCTTGTGTTATGTCATGTGCATTATATATGCCCACCATTTACACACATGACATGTTACTTGTGAAGCATGTTTGTTTGCTTGAATTTATTATAGTTGGGTGTACTCACATCATATGCCTCCACGACTTTCCCCCCTACCTTGCCCTTCCTTATGATACACATGATAAATTCACTTGTTGGGCATTTCCCTTCCCGAATGATAGGCTTTGCGTTAACGCTAAGCTCATGGGTTTTTCCAAGTGCTTATCATGTTCTTTCGTTTTGAAGGTTTTGCAAGGTGGTACCATCACGAGCTATCTTCGTCATGGGAAGGCATACACGTTGCATTGCACCAACATCTTAGAGCACCTCACCGAGCACAAGGCATCTATTCCTACGTGTACATGGCAATACGGTTATGATCCGAGTTCGGATATTTCCCAAGGGGAGGGATGATGTGGAGCATCCTATGGACATCACCATGTACACCTTCATAGCACATCAAGCTCCAAGTGGACCTATCGACTTAAGGTGAACCCACTCCTCTTCAAGATTTACATGATTATCTATTGGACTTGGTCGCTACCTCACCTTGGATCATTGTGCATCACTAGGTACGAGGACGACCTGCCACCAAGCAGTTGGGGAGAATCCCGGAGGCAAAGGAGAAGGACCCCAAGGCCACAAGGAGGAAGAAGGAGTGCAACAAGACCAACTCTGCACCTCCCAGGCGACCCCGTGCCCACGGGCCTGGAACCCCATGCGCATGGACTACACAGGGAGCTGGCGCTGGAGCACCCCATGCGCACGGGCCTGCGCACGGACTACACAGGGAGCTGGCGCTGGAGCACCCCGTGCGCACGGGCCTTTACCGTGCCCACGGGAACCCCATTGTATCTTTCCTTTGATTGTGTTTGTGACTTGTGGATCTTATGTTGCTATCCTAGTGGATGTGTAATTGGGGAATTGTTTAAGTGATTTCTTCTTTGTGTTCTTGAGAGTTTTCCCTTTTCCCCCTCCATGTGCGAAAAGATCCCCCTCTAGGATTTCATCCTATATCATTTGGTATCATGAGCAAGGTTGATTCACATCTGGAGTCCATCCCCCCATTTGCTAGCTTGATTTTGTTGTTTTTCGTCCAAATTGAAAATCCCCACAAAAATAGCCCAAAGATTTTTTTCTTGCAATTTATTGGATCTTGTGATATTTGGTTGTTTTGATCCACGAATTTTGGAGTTTGGCAAGTGGATCTACCCATCTTCCTGCTTCCCCACCTTCCAAACCCTCGAAATTGCCTTACCTTGGAAAATCCCCACGGATCCGGAGTTTTTCTTCTGCTCCCAGCACACCCCGTGCACACGGGCCCTCAAGACCCCGTGCACACGGGCCTCACTTAACCCGTGCGCATGGACAATCCAGAAACTTTCGACCATATTTTGTTTTGCACCATTTTGCTTCCATACCAACACTCGTGTTCTTCCGCACTATTTCTCGTGGTTGTTTGAGTTTCGGACCGCGGTTTCTCTTGTGTCCTAAGGTGTTTAGACTACTTAGGAACATTTGGACATCATCATCGCCGCCACTAGATCATCAACTGGGACACCACACCGGCTTCAACAACTTCATTCTTACCGTAAGATCAGACAGTAACCGCGACGACATCTCAACCTTGCTTTTGCATTGACAACTCGAGCCATTTCGCGTAGCTTACCCATCGAGACTAGCAAGTTGAGAATTGCCGGGCCACGCTAGTGTGCACCGTAGTGACCTTGTTGCCATCTTAGTGCCATAAGTCTCTCCCGTGCATATCTTACATACTTGTCTCATATCATACTTGGCTCTAGCTTCAAAAAAACAAGCAAAGCTTTTAAGCAAAAGAGGAGCAACAAAGAGCTTGTAAGCAATAGCATCGAGCCATTTTTGCATAACATCTTTGACACCTCATACGTAGCATAGTTGGGATTGAAGATGGCACGTTTCTCTTATAGGTTGGTGCACATGCGTATCTAGCCCATTTGAGCAATCGAGCTAGCATCTCTCTAGTATTCGCACAACAAGAGCATTTTCCGTGGTTGCACATTTTGAGCTCGCCGCTTGGTTGTGCGGATCCCATCTATCTTCCGTGTGTGTGTTCCTAGTGATACCATTGGGTTTGATCTATTTGTTTTTACTTGCATTTTTGTGAATCTTCTCAACCTTATCGACATCTTGACTAACATTTGCTTGAAATTTTTGCCAGCATCCTAACCGAGCTCCTCCGTAAGCCTTTTACTTGTTGGTGTGAGAAACAATTCCCGGTACCAATTCCCCTATTAGAGCATCACGTGAGATCGTACTTTTTACATCCACAATCTTCGGAAAAGGTAACTTTGGTTTTGTTCTCTAATTTTTCCTACTCACCACCACTTTCTCATGATGGATAGGCCGAGTTCTTCTACCAATCCACTCTTCCTAGAGCAAGATGGCGACATGACAAACTTCGTCACCAAGTCGCAACTCTTTGGCGCCCATCGAGCTTTGCATCAAGAACAACTTGCTTTGGGCGACCGCATAGACAATTTCGCCACCGACCTACGACAATCCGAGCAACGTACAAGGGACTACTTCGACACATCCTTGAGTTCCCTCAAAGACGATATCCAAACCATGATGGTCAATCGCTCTTCTACAACTTCGTCCTCTTCACGGCGGAGACGCTCAAGTCCCAAGTCTTCGTTACGGCCATGCGATGCAAGTACCACGCGGCACCGTCATCATCTTCAAGGCGACCGTCAAGACCATGAAGAGCGACCTTCGGGACGAGAGTTGGCTTCTCTGCCACCCCTGTGCACACGGACCTTGGACCCCTGTGCACACGGGACCCCGTGCCCATGGCCTCCTGCACCCCCGTGCGCACGGGCTCTACAGAACAGCACCTTCGACCCCAAGGCTGCGGATTCGACAACAACTTTGGCATCTTCACCTTTGGATGTACCGCATCTTCGCCTACTTCCCACGAGTACGCCTACTTCGACATCATCAAGTCCAAGGCAATCACCTACGAGTGAGGGAGACACTTCCATCTTCGGAAGTCCATCAACGGAGATGGTCGAGCATGGGAATTTCCCTTCGGTCATGGAGACGCGCTACGAGGTGCCACATCATTTGGGCCTCCAACAACAAGACGGCGACAAGAAGGTCGAGCAAGGTCCATCCCCTTCGACCACGGCGACGAGCACGAACCTCTTCAACAACATGAAGATGGCGCCCATATTGGACTCATACTCCGAGTCAACCTACGAGACCGCTCATAAGACCTTATCTTTGGTCTTCGAGGAGAATGATGATGTGCCATATTCGGCTTTCATCCACGGCTACGACCACGACATGATTGAGCATGGAGACATTTGCACCAACATCTCTCCGACAATGACATGTGATGCGATGCCCCAATTTCCATGTGAGGAGAGCCACCACCACATGAGTGACTCCACCCTACATGACATTGAGAGCATTTCCTATGAGAGCATGAGTGTGACCACCACTAGCCCCACATTTGAGAGCATGCCTTACATCCTATGTGAGGTTGAGAGCCATTTGAGTGACTCTACCAACCATATGAGTGAGAGCATCCAAGAGGGAGTGAGTGAGTCACAACACTTAGTGAGTGAGGTAGTTGAGACGGCATGTGAGGCCACTATGATTTCTAATGACTTAACCTCTACTCCGAGTGTGTTTTCTTCTTTGGTGCTAGGTCTCCTACATGACGACTTGCCTATCCTCGACGAGTCCTGATGCGGAGCATCCCAAGATCATCCCCATGGACGCACCCACACCTCCAATGGCACCACTTGGACCAATGACACGAGCCCGAGCCAAAGCTATCAAAGATAAGGTGAACTAACTACTCTCCGAACTTCCACTTTCTATGCATGAGACATGGCTACTACCTAAGTCCGAGATGTAGTGCATGATTAGGTACCAAGAGGGTCCTCCCGAAGATGCGCATGAAGACGGACAAGTCCCCAAGTCCATGGATGAGGAGAACCAACTAAAGGAGCCAAGAACATCTCCCGGGCCCCGGACATCCGGCCAAGGCCCCGGACATCCGGCCCCTGGAGCACCTTCCTCTACAGCTGCTCTGCCACCAAGTCCCTATAGGCCCCGCACATCCGGCCCGCAAGCCCGGACAACCGGCCCTTCCCGAGGTCCCGGACATTCGGCCCCCCTGCCCGGAAATCCGGACACAACCGAACCCGAGAGCAACATGGACAGCTTCACCAGCCCGGAGATCCGGCCCCCACAGCCCAGACATTCGGCCCTCCGCGAACGCCCGAACATCCGGCCCGACGCCCAGACGTCCGGCCTCCCTGTTTGCGCACAGTAAAGGGCCAAGACCCGTGTATCCCTTCTCCCCCCTAGACTATATATACTCTATCCCGTACAAGTTTCTAGGGTTAGCAAAGGATTAGCTCATATTTTGTGTGTGAGCTTTGCTCATCCACTTGGTTACCTTCTCCTCAGAGATTCGAGCCTCCACCGAAGAAGATCCCCCAAGCGGATTCAAGACCCCTCTTTAGGGAAGAACATCAAGACCTCCTCACGGAGAAGAACCGGTTAACCTTTTGTATCGTCCCTAGTTGTCCGTGGACCGTGTATCGTTCTATGTATCCGAGAATCTACCACATGTGTGACTTGTTCTTGTTAGTTTGAGTGTTCCTCTTGTGTTTTACCTCATTTTCCCCCACGTGTTCCTCGTGTTCTTCACGGGATCCGCTCCTTTCGTGAAAGATCGTGCGATTTGGGTTCTACCCTACATCATCTTGGTATCAGAGCCACGTTTATCACGATTTCGGAGCCTCCCCGTTGTGTTTCTAGCCTTGTTTTGTTGTTTTTGTCCTAATTCGAAAATTCCCCAAAACTAGCCCCAATTTTTTTTGTGATTTGTTGGTGTGTTGAGATTTTGTTGGTTTGGATCCATTGATTTGCTTTGTTTTGAGTGGATCTAGCTTCCCATCCTTTTCCCCCCCAATTTCCATCCACAAATTCCTCCGAATTTCACCCGGATTTAACCTCCCCACGCGGTGTTCATCCCGTTCGTCCCCGGATCCAGAGCCCGGACATCCGGCCCGTAGAGCCCGGACATCCGGCCCCACCCGGACATCCGGCCTTCCACCCGGACATCCGGCCCCTGGCAGCCACATATCCATCCACCGCCCCAATTTGCACCAAATTTTGTTCCGATGTTTACCATGTACCATATATACTTCCGCATACCTCCACACTTCCGCACAACCCAACCATTTTGGACTGTTTCGCTCTCCGACACAATTGCTACTTCGAGGTTTGAGAATTTGAGTTGCGGTATGTTATCCTTTTGTGTTTTGGCTATCTAGGTACGGTTTGACAACGACATCACCGCCGCTCATCTTTGCCACGGACGCGTCATCAGCAACGACCACCTCGACTACATCTTGGTATTCATGCCACCATTTTGACACCATACCGGAAGCAAGACCGGTAACCTCATCTTGGTATTGGACATATCACTCTTGCCATTACATTGATAGCCATCATAGCCTTACTCCTTTGCGTTGCTTACCCATCGAGACTAGCCATTGAGTATTGCCGGCAACGAGACTTGTGCACATTAGTGATCATACTTCCCATAGCATACATACATCATTGTTGCATATATTGGTATCATCTCTTGTGTCACAAAGTTGTCATCGCATACTCATTTGCTATCTTGGTTCGTCAAGCATTGCATGAGAAAAGAGCTCAAACATCAAAGAGCCAAACAAGCTTTTAAGCAAAGAGAAAAGATAAGCAAAGAGCTTTTAAGCAAGAACCATAGCATCTTACAACATTAAGATTGTCATACTCGATCATCTTGGATCATATCATAGCAACACCTTGCATAGAACATATTTGGGATAGAAGTCGTTGCATTTTTGCTAAGTAGGTTGTGCACAAGTTCTTGTATCCGCCTATTGTGCAATCGTGCTAGCGTCTCTCTAGTGTTGTGCAACAAGAGCATTTTTGTGGATTCCACATTTTGGCTCACCCTTGGTTGCACAACCCCACTTATCTTTTTTGCGCGTTGTGTTTCCGTGTACCTTATATGCTTGGTCTACTTGTTACATTGCATCTTGCGAATCTTTTCCAACATTATTGAAGCTCACTTACAATTGCATCAAATTTTGTGCCACCATCCTAACCAAGCTCCACCAAAAGCTTTTACTTGTGTAGGTGTGAGAAACCGACAAGAGCTAGTACCAATTGTGCTATTTCCTTGTCCTACATTGGAGTGATCCTCGATCCACTTTCAACTTCGGTCAAGGTACATTTGGTACTCGTTCTTCTCTTTCTACCACTCACATTTGTCTTGGAATGATGGATAGGCCAAGTACTTCTACCAACCCACTCTTCATGGAGCAAGACGACGACATGAACTCCTTCGTCACCAAGAGTCACCTCTTTGGTGCACAACGTGCTTTGCATCAAGAGCAACAAGCTATGAGTGAACGCATCGACAACCTTGCCGCCGACTTGCGACTTTCCGAGCAACGTACAAGGGACTACTTCGACCACAAGCTCGACGATCACAAGCAAGAGAATGACGCAAGGATGGACGAAATTCGTGCTTTGTTGCTCAACCGCTCGTCTTCCACTTCAAGAAGGAGCCGTTCAAGCCGCCACTCCGACTTCACCCTCTCCGGCTCAAGTACACCGACATCGAACACTCTTCGTCGAGCCGCGCGCACCGACCGTCAAGCAAGCCTCAATCCCCTACGAGACACCGACTCTCAAGAGCGCCGACAACGTCAAACTCAAGAGGCCTTTGCGCTAGCACGAGAACGGCAACGACAACGCCAACATGAAGAGGAAGAGCGAGCGCGTCTACACCAAAATGCTCAAGATGCCGAGGCACAACGTCAAGAACAACAACTCCGTGACGCTCAAGCACTTGCGGCGCAACAAGCTCTACGCGATTCGAGTCGAGCCGTTGCCGACCGAAGCCGACAAGACCATGAACAAGAGGAAGCACTTCGCGAAGAATGTCGGTGTCAAAACCGGAGGATCACGGGTGGGGGGTCCCGAACTGTGCGTCTAAGGCGGATGGTAACAGGAGGCAGGGAACACGATGTTTTACCCAGGTTCGGGCCCTCTTGATGGAGGTAAAACCCTACGTCCTGCTTGATTTATTCTTGATGATATGGGTATTACAAGAGTTGATCTACCACGAGATCGGAGAGGCTAAACCCTAGAAGCTAGCCTATGGTATGATTGTCTGTTGTCCTACGGACTAAAAACCTCTGGTTTATATAGACACCGGAGGGGGCTAGGGTTACACAAGTTTGGTTACAAAGGAGGAGATATACATATCCGTATTGCCTAGCTTGCCTTCCACGCCAAGTAGAGTCCCATCCGGACACGAGACGAAGTCTTCAATCTTGTATCTTCATAGTCCAACAGTCCGGCCAAAGGATATAATCCGGCTGTCCGAATATCCCCTAATCCAGGACTCCCTCAATAGCCCCCGAACCAGGCTTCAATGACAATGAGTCCGGCACACAGTTGTCTTCGGCATTGCAAGGCGGGTTCTTCTCCATCTTCCAAATGTTTGTAAAGCAGTGTCCGGTCCCATAAATGTTTGGACCTCTTGGCTTCTGTGCCCAATAAGGGCTATCTCCCATGCGTCGAATGAATACGAGGCGCCAGGGCGTTTTTACATTCACCCCCTAGCCAGATAAATAAATTGTCTATTAAAGGGATGGGGATCCTTAGATCCACTCCATACCATCCTGCCCCAGCGAGAATCCATCAGAGCGCGTTTCGGGAAGATCCATTCCAGCATGGCCGACCTCCGCAGCTCCTCCTCCTGCCCCCGTAGCCCTAAACCCGGTGATTGGGAGAGGTGTCCAATCCCGCATAGTCGATTAGTCAAACTACAGACTAAGGGATTTCTCCCTCTGGCGTATATGGTGCCCGTTCGAGCCGGGCTTGCGACCTACAATGGCGGGGAGCAAGCGGAGTTTGCATCAAGAGCAACAAGCTATGAGTGAATGCATCGACAACCTTGCCACCGACTTGCGACTTTCCGACCAACGTACAAGGGACTACTTCGACCACAAGCTCGCGATCACAAGCAAAGAGAATGACGCAAGGATGGATGAAATTCGTGCTTTGTTGCTCAAACCGCTCGTCTTCCAACTCAAGAAGGGAGCCGTCAAGCGCCACTCCGACTTCACTTCCGGCTCTAGTACACCGACATCGACACTCTTCATCGAGCCGCGCAGCACCGACCGTCAAGCAAGCCTCAATTCCCCGACGAGACACCGACTCTCAAGAGCGCCAACAACGGTCCAAACTCAAGAGGCCTTTGCGCTTAGCACCGAGAACGACAACGACAACGCCAACCATTGAAGAGAAGAGCGAGTGGCGTCTACCACCAAAATGCCTCAGATGCCGAGGCACAACGTTCAAAGAGAACAACTCCGTTGATGCTCAAAGCACTTGCTGGGCCGCAACAAGCTTCTACGCGATTTCGAGTAGCCTGTTGCCCGATCGAAGCCGAACAGAGACCCCAGTGAACAAGAGGAAGCACTTCGCGAGAATGTCAGTGTCAAAACCGGAGCGGATCCGGGTAGGGGGTCCCGAAACTTACGTCTAGGCGTGTAACAGGAGGCAGGGGACACGATGTTTTACCCAGGTTCGGGCCCTCTTGATGGAGGTAAAACCCTACGTCCTGCTTGATTTATTCTTGATGATATGGGTATTACAAGAGTTGATCTACCACGAGATCGGAGAGGCTAAACCCTAGAAGCTAGCCTATGGTATGATTGTATGTTGTCCTACGGACTAAACCCTCCGGTTTATATAGACACCGGAGGGGGCTAGGGTTACACAAGGTCGGTTACAAGGAGGAGATATACATATCCATATTTCCTAGCTTGCCTTGCACGCCAAGTAGAGTCCCATCCGGACACGAGACGAAGTCTTCAATCTTGTATCTTCATAGTCCAACAGTCCGGCCAAAGGATATAATCCGACTGTCCGGATACCCCCTAATCCAGGACTCCCTCAATAGCCCCCGAACTAGGCTTCAATGACAATGAGTCCGGCGCACAGTTGTCTTCGGCATTGCAAGGCGGGTTCTTCTCCATCTTCCAAACGTTTGTAAAGCAGTGTCTGGTCCCATAAATGTTTGGACCTCTTGGCTTCTCTGCCCAATAAGGGCTATCTCCCATGCGTCGAATGAATACGAGGTGCCAGGGCATTTTTACATTCACCCCTAGCCAGATAAATAAATTGTCTATTAAAGGGATGGGGATCCTTAGAACCAATCCATACCATCTTCCCCCAGCGAGAATCCATCAGAGAGCGTTTCGGGAAGATCCATTCTAGCATGGCCGACCTCCGCAGCTCCTCCTCCTGCCCCCGTAGCCCTAAGCCCGGTGATTGGGAGAGGTGTCTAGTCCCGCACAGTCGATTAGTCAAACTGCAGACTAAGGGATTTCTCCCTCTGGCGTATATGGTGCCCGTTCGAGCGAGGCTTGCCGCCTACAATGGCAGGGAGCAAGAGGAGAGCTTTCCCTGCCCCTCTATGGGGGAACGGGTCTGCCTTGTTCCCTATTTATTAAGAGGACTCGGATTTCCAATTCATCCGTTCCTCCGCAGGCTCCTGGAGTTCTACGGCCTCCAATTGCACAATTTCACCGCCGCCTCCATCCTACATATCGCCGGCTATGTTGCCCTCTGCGAGTTGTTCCTGGGATGCGAGGCTCACTTCAAGCTGTGGAAAAGGCTATTTGCCTCGTCCGTCGCACACAGAGGGGGTCACTTTATCAAGTGGGCGGAGCCGAAATATGGCGCATTGCCGATACCGGATACCTGTCCGGTACCCCGAAGAAGTCGTCCGAAGACTGGCCTTCAGAATGGTTTTATATGGAGGACGTTCCCCTTTCGGACCCTGTTCGGCGGGGTCTTCCTGGGTTCAACAATGCTCCTCTGAAGAAACGCCGAAGTTGGCGCCCACGGAGCCCCCAGGTGGAAGACAATGGAGAAGTCCTCTATCTGATGAACTGGATTAAAGCACTGGCTCGATCAGGACTGACAGTAATCAAAGTTATGTCGATTTGCATAATGCGGGGAGTGCAACCACTTCAATATCGTGGGCACCCCTTGTGGTGCTTTAACGGGGCGGATGATGCCACCCGCTGCGGGCGTAAGGGTCCGGACAATAACGCCGCTTTAGCGAAAATTCTGTCCGAGTTGTTAAAGGATGATGAAGAGGAGTTCACCCGCATCAAGCCACGAGATGGATTCACCATGTACAATCCTCCAAGCTGGATAAGTTATATCTTCCTACTCCCATTTCTCCCGCATTCTTTTTCTTAAGTATTCACCTTGCCAATTTGCGGCAGGAACTGCGAAAAGCCATAAAGGAGGTCAGCAGCCCTTCTCCACAACCAGAGGACCCTGACCAGGCCCTCGACTCCGGACTTGAAGAAGATCCGGTTATATTCGTGGAGCTGATAGACCGGCAGTTCTATCAGTTAAGCTGCGATGATGCCATGGTGGCCATTACGGCCGACTATCCCGGACTGCTCCCTGCATCACACGTAAGAAAAACCAAAAATCCCAACTCCAAAAACTAGGATCCCCTTTTAGACACTTCACCCACCATATACACATGGCATTTTTACAGGGAAGGCATTCAGGACGCCCTGCCGAACCCGCAGCAACTCGCCAACAAGAGGCACCGAGGCCGGGTAGGCCAAAAAGGAAGGCAGTCAGGACGGAGACGCCGATGCAAAGGTATGACAAAAAACCCCGCTCCGTGGTTGTCGCCTCTCTCGAAATATAATGACGCCCGTGTTTATTTAACAGAAAAAATGCTCGCCGGAATATGTCCGGCGATGTTACTAATCACGCTTCCACCAGTCGGGCGCCAGGACCGGACATAGAGGCGGAAACCGATATGGGGCGGGCACCAGATAATCCCCCTACAGAGGATGCAGAAAGATTATCCTCTACAAACTCAAAAGTGGAAAGCGCCATGAATCATAGGCGCCGCCAGGCCGTACTCCGTGACACTTGTTTCTCACCAGAGGCATTTGATGCCTTCAATTCTGGAGAGCCGTACCTTCGAGCTGCTCAAGATGGTATAGCCAGAGCCACGGATCAGTATATAAAGGTTGTACGGGTAAGTAAATCTGATGATTCATATGTATCAGTAGCCCCTGAGACTTGAAACAGTTAGCAGAACTGATTTAAGGATCATCTTTATTGTGCAGGTTCTCACAGAGAAGAATACTAGGCTATCACACGAGCTAGAGAAATGCAAGACCCAACTGCGGGCCGCTGTTGCCGCATTGCAGGAACCGAAACAGTCACCCGCTGGTAACATTTACTTTAAAGAATGATGGTTACCATATAGTGTGCAGCGTGGCTGCAGATCTAACAATAGATGTTGCAGATGAATCTGGAGAAAATCCGGAGGACCAGCATGTTATGCGACAGCTAGAGGCTGGCAAACGCGTGCTGACTGAGGTTAGGCGGGAGAAAAACAATCTCCAAGACGCCAATATCAAGCTGAGCATGGAACTAAACGACGTTCGAGCCCAGCTTGCAGACTCCGAGAAGGAGAATAAGTGGCTTCGGCGCAGCATTTTCAGTAAGTGCTTGAACGAATCCTTTTAAAGGAGTTCGGCGAAGAAGCCGACTAACAACGTTATGTCTGTAGGTATGCTGACGGGTCGTCCCGCGGAGGAAATGCCCGAGTCTACGGGTGATCTTCTATCCGAGCTCTCACATCTGCACGCAAGTTCACTTGCATCGTCAAGTTCCTCCTCGAGCTCGACAAGCTCATCCACAAGCTCGCGAAGAACAACAAGTCAATCAAGAGCATGAAGACAATGGAGATCCTCCACGACAAGAACAACATGGCGATAACAACCCTCCGTGCCAAGAGCACCACGAGTTGATCAATCATCGACAACATGGGCGTCATCATCCCTGACCTCAACACAATGAAGAGCAACGTTATGGCAAACTCAAGTTCACCATGCCCAAGTTCAACGGAAGCAACAATCCCAAAGAGTACCTTTCATGGGCATTGAAGGTTGACAAGATCTTCCGTTTGCACAATTTTGAAGAAGAGAAGAAGATCGCAATGGCATCCCATGAGTTCCAAGACTATGTCCTCATTTGGTGGGAACAAATCATAGAGCGTCGAGAGGCAAGAGGTGAACCACCCATCACTACTTGGGCGCAAATGAAGGATGTCATGAGAGCACGCTTCGTACCTACCTACTACAACCGCGACCTCTTCAAGAAACTCCAACAAATCAAGCAAGGAACAAAGAGCGTTGAAGAATACTATAAGGAGATGGAGATTGCAATGATAAGAGCCAATGTCACGGAAGATGATGAGCAAACAATGGCACGTTTCTTGAACGGACTCAATCACCCTATCAAGAAGATCGCCGACTTCCAACCATACTCAAATCTCATCGAGCTAGTGCACCAAGCTACCAAAGAAGAACGCCAAGTGCAAGATGATTTCAAGTATGCCAAGTTCTCATCCAAGTCCTACGGCTTCTCCAATAACCAAGCTTCAATGACTCCAACACCGACTACAAGACCTTCTAGTTCCAACATCGACAAGTCGACTTCCAAGAAACTTCGTCACCTACAAGCCATCCTCCTACGAGCAACTTCAAGCCAAGAGCTTCATCATCTACTCCAACCACCGAGACCGTCAACACGAGTTCCTTCAAGTGTTTCACTTTTGGAGGCCGAGGCCACAAGTCCTACGAGTGCACCAACAAGCAAACCATGGTCTTCAACGACGATGGGACTTATGACTCCATGAGCGAAGGCGAAATGGAAGCCCTCGAGCAAGTCTCCATGCACTGCCAAGTGAACAATGAAGAAGAACAAGTCTTTTGTGATGAAGACTCAAGTCCCGGACTTGTTGTCTCCAAAGTCTTGTCTCTCCAACATCACAAAGAAGAAGACCAACGATGCCACATATTCCACACCAAGGCCGGCGTCAACGGACCATCCGTCAAGGTCATCATCGATGGAGGGAGTTGTCATAATCTCGCAAGTGAAGAACTTTGCTCCAAGCTCCAATTGCCCAAGATGAAGCATCCACATCCATACAAAGTGCAATGGCTTAGTGACTCCGGCACTATCCAAGTCGAGCACCGAGTACAAGTCTCCTTCAAGATCGGCGCCTACGAAGACACCTTGGAGTGTGACGTCGTTCCAATGACCGTCTGTCATCTTCTCCTTGTACGGCCATGGCAATTCGATAGAGGAGTCGTACACAACGGCCGAACAAACCACTACATCTTCAAGATGAAGGGCAAGGAGTACATCCTCCGTCCAATGTCGCCTAGTCAAGTGATCGTCGACAAGAAAGCCACCCATCGTGGAGATCATAGTGAGAGAGCGCGCCACCAAAAAAGAGAGTGAGAGCCACAAGCCAAAATTGAGTGCCTACACGATGAGAGAAAACAAAAATCTAGTTCTATTTGCCACCAAACGTGAGATGAGAGAAGTGTGTGAGCACCCATATAGTGTCCTGCACTACGTCCTCGTGTGCGAGGACAATGCACCACAAACTAACACTTCTCACACTCTTCCTCTAGTGTTGTCTTCTCTTTTGAAGGAATTTCAAGATGTTTTTCCTGATGAGCTACCTCCAGGTCTACCTCCTCTACGAGGCATTGAGCACTGAATCGACCTCATCCCCGGAGCACCTCTTCCGAACAAAGCTCCATACCGTGTCAATCCCGACGAAACAAAAGAAATACAAAGGCAAGTAAAGCATCGCATAGACCATGGATATGTGCGTGAAAGTTTGAGCCCTTGTGCCGTTCCGGTCATTCTTGTGCCAAAACGTGATGGTAGTTTTCGCATGTGCTCCGATTGTAGACCTACCAATGCTATCACCATTCGCTATAGGTATCCCATTCCACGCCTAGATGATATGCTTGATGAGCTTAGTGGTGCCACTATATTTTCCAAAATTGATCTTAAGAGTTGTTACTATCAAATCCGCATACAAGAGGGTGATGAATGGAAAACCGCCTTCAAAACCAAGTTTGGTTTGTATGAGTGGTTAGTCATGCCTATGGGTATTTTGGAAGCACCATGCACTTTTATGCGCCTCATGAATCATGTCTTTCGCCCTTAGATTGGTATATTTATTGCGGTCTACTTTGATGACATTCTTGTGTTTAGCAAAATCTTAGAAAGAGCGCCTCTATGCTAATATGGAGAAATTCCTTTATGGTGTTGATAAGCTTGTTTTCTTGGGTTTTGTTGTTTCTTCTAAGGGTGTTCATGTTGATGAGTCCAAGATCAATGCTATTAAGACTTGGCCGCAACCAACCAACTTGCGTCAAGTACGTAGTTTTCTTGGCCTTGCGGGTTTCTATCGTCGCTTTGTGAAGGATTTTAGCACCATTGCTTCGCCTTTGCATGCTTTGAGCAAGAAGAATGCGCCTTTTGTTTGGGGACCATCCCAAGATACCGCATTCAATGAGCTTGAGAATTTGCTTACTCATGCTTCACGTGCTCTTCACGAGATATGATAGCTCGTGCTCATGCCATCTTCGTCATGGGAAGCATACACTATGCGTGGCACCAACATCTTAGAGCACCTCACCAAGCAACAAGGCATCTATTCCCTACTGTGTACATGGCAATATGGTGTACGATCCGAGTTCGGATCTTTCCCAAGGGGGAGGGGATGATGCGGGAGCATCCTACGGACATCACCATGTACACCTTCATAGCACATCAAGCTCCAAAGTGGACCTATCGGACTTAGGTGAACCGCTCCTCTTCAATTTACACGATTATTCTATTGGACTTGGTCGCTACTCACTTGGATCATTGTGCATTCAACTAGTACGAGGATGACTGCCACCAAGCAGTTGGGGAGCATCCCGGAGGCCAAAGGAGAAGGACCCAAGGCCACAAGAGGAAGGAGTGCAACCAAGACCAACTCTGCACCTCCCAGGCGACCCCGTGCCCACGGGCTTGGAGACCCCATGCGCACGGACTACACAGGGAGCTGGCGCTTGAGCACCCCTGTGCACGGGCCTGTACCGTGCCCAACGGGACCCCCGTGTGCAGAGGCCAACTTACCCAGTGCGCCGAGGCCTCCAGGATGACGGCTGTGATCCCCAATCCGAGCCCCTCTTCATCTACTTCGACCCCAAGGACTATTATAAACCTTACCTTAAGGCTATGTTAGCGTTAGCAAAGTATGAGATGAATTGTTTCTGAGCTTTGCTCCGTCTACCTTCCCACTTGTGATTAAGGCCCCTTTGGGAAGAATCCTAGTGGATTTCAAGACCTCCTCTAGGAGAAGTCTATCTTCAAGAACCTTCATTCTCCTAGGAGTGGGAAAAAAAAACTTTGCCATTGTATCTTTCCTTTGATTGTGTTTGTGACTTGTGGATCTTATGTTGCTATCCTAGTGGATGTGTAATTGGGGAATTGTTTGAGTGATTTCCTCTTTGTGTTCTTAAGAGTTTGCCCTTTTCCCCCTCCAAGTGTGAAAAGATCCCCCTCTAGGATTTCATCCTACATCATTTGGTATCATGAGCAAGGTTGATTCACATCTTGGAGTCCCATCCCCCCCCCCATTTGCTAGCTTGATTTTGTTGTTTTTCGTCCAAATTCAAAAATCCCCACAAAAATAGCCCAAATTTTTTTCTTGCAATTTGTTGGATCTTGTGAGATTTGGTTGTTTTGATCCACGAATTTGGAGTTTGGCAAGTGGATCTACCCATCTTCCTGCTTCCCCACCTTCCAAACCCTCTAAATTGACTTACATTGGAAAATCCCCACGAATCCGGAGTTTTTCTTCCGCTCCCAGCACACCCCGTGCACCCGGGCCCTCGAGACCCCGTGCACATGGGACCCCGTGCACACGGGCCTCACTTAACCCGTGCGCACGGACCATCCAGAAACTTTCGACCATATTTTGTTTTGCACCATTTTGCTTCCATACCAACACTCGTGTTCTTCCGCACTATTTCTCGTGGTTGTTTGAGTTTCGGACCGCGGTTTCTCTTGTGTCCTAAGGTGCTTCGGCTACTTAGGCGCATTTGGGCATCATCATCACCGCCACTCGATCATCAACTCAGACACCACACCAGTTTCAACAACTTCATTCTTACTGTAAGATCGGACAGTAACCGTGACGACATCTCACCCTTGCTTTTGCATTGATAACTCGAGCCATTTCGCGTAGCTTACCCATCGAGACTAGCAAGTTGAGAATTGCCGGGCCACGCTACTATGCACCGTAGTGATCTTGTTTCCATCTTAGTGCCATAAGTCTCTCCCGTGCATATCTTACATACTTGTCCCATATCATACTTGGCTCTAGCTTCAAAAAAACAAGCAAAAGAGGAGTAACAAAGAGCTTGTAAGCAATAGCATCGAGCCATTTTTGCATAACAACTTTGACACCTCATACGTAGCATAGTTGGGATTGAAGACGACATGTTTCTCTTATAGGTTTGTGCACATGCGTATCTAACCCATTTGAGCAATCGAGCTAGCGTCTCTCTAATATTCGCACAACAAGAGCATTTTCCGTGGTTGCACATTTTGAGCTCACCCCTTGGTTCAGATCCCATCTATCTTCCGTGTTGTGTGTGTTCCTAGTGATACCATTAGCTATCTTCGTCATGGGAAGGCATACATGTTGCACGGCACCAACATCTTAGAGCACCTCACCGAGCAACAAGGCATCTATTCCTACCGTGTACATGGAGATACGATTTACGATCCGAGTTCGGATCTTTCCCAAGGGGGAGGCGATGATGCGGAGCATCCTACGGACATCACCATGTACACCTTCATAGCACATCAAGCTCCAAGTGGACCTACCGGACTTAAGGTGAACCCGCTCCTCTTCAAGATTTACGTGATTATCTATTGGACTTGGTCGCTACCTCACCTTGGATCATTGTGCATCACTAGGTACGAGGACGACCGCCACCAAGTAGTTGGGGAGCATCCCGGAGGCCAAGGAGAAGGATCCCAAGGCCACAAGGAGGAAGAAGGAGTGCAACAAGACCAACTCTGCACCTCCCAGGCGACCCCGTGCCCACGGGCCTCGAAGACCCCATGCGCATGGACTACACAGGTAGCTAGCGCTGGAGCACCCCGTGTGCACGGGCCAGTACCGTGCCCACGGGACCCCCGTGCGCATGGGCCTCCCAGGATGGACGACTGTGATCCCCAATCCGAGCCCCTCTTCATCTACTTCGACCCCAAGACTATATAAACCGTACCTAGGGCTATGTTTAGGGTTAGCAAAGTCTGAGATGAAATGTTTGTGAGCTTTCCTCCTTCTACCTTCCCACCTGTGGAATCAAGGCCCCTTTGGGAAGAATCCTAGTGGATTTCAGGACCTCCTCTAGGAGAAGACTATCTTCAAGACCTCATCTCCTAGGAGTGGGAAGAACTTTGCCATTGTATCTTTCCTTTGATTGTGTTTGTGACTTGTGGATCTTATGTTGCTATCCTAGTGGATGTGTAATTGGGGAATTGTTTGAGTGATTTCCTCTTTGTGTTCTTGAGAGTTTGCCCTTTTCCCCCTCCAAGTGTGAAAAGATCCCCCTCTAGGATTTCATCCTATATCAGTTTATATATGCCTTTGCCTGTACCTAGTGTTCCTTGGGACGATATATCTATGGACTTTGTTTTTGGTTTACCTCGAACAACGAAGGGCGGGGATAGCATATTTGTTGTCGTTGAAAGATTTTCGAAAATGGCACACTTTATACCATGTCATAAAAGCGATGATGATGTTAATGTTGCTGATTTGTTCTTTCGTGAAATTATTCACTTGCATGGTGTGCCAAATACTATTGTTTCAGATCGTGATACTAAATTTCTTAGCCACTGTTGGAGATGTTTATGGGCCAAGTTGGGGACTAAACTGCTTTTTAGTACTACTTGTCACCCCCAAACTGATTGACAAGCTGAAGTAGTCAATAGAACATTGTCTACTATGCTTAGGGTTGTTTTGAAGAATAATAAGAAAATGTGGGAAGAATGCTTCCTCATATTGAAATTGCTTATAAACGTTCATTGCATTCTACTACTAAGATGTGCCCTTTTGAAATTGTGTATGGTTTCCTACCTCGTCCACCTATTGATTTGTTGCCTCTTCCATCTTCAGAGAAGGTTAATGTTGATGCTAAAGAACGTGCTGAATTGATTTTAAAAATGCATGAGTTAACTAAGGAAAACATTGAGCGTATGAATGCTAAATATAAACTTGCTGGAGATAAGGGTAGAAAACATGTTGTGTTTGCACCTGGAGATCTTGTTTGGTTACATTTGCGTAAGGATAGATTTACTAATTTGCGCAAATCAAAGCTAATGCCACGTGGTGATGGTCCTTTTAAGGTGTTAGAGAAAAATACATGATAATGCATATAAACTTGAGCTGCCTGCAGATTTTGGGGTTAGTCCCACTTTTAACATTGCAGATTTGAAGCCTTATTTGGGTGAGGAAGATGAGCTTCCGTCGAGGACAACTTCATTTCAAGAAGGGGAGGATGATGAGGACATCAATACCATTGTTACACGCACAACCCCTGTTGCTATACATACTGGACCAATTACTAGAGCTCGTGCACGCCAATTGAATTATCAGGTACTTTCGTTTCTTGGTAACGATTCTAATGTTCATGAGAATATGATGCTGCCTAAATTGGATACATTTGTTTTGCTTACAAATGAAGGGCCTAGCTTGGACAAGAAAGATGAACCTTGGAGAAAGTTCAAGCATGGAGATGATGGCATGCGCAAGGGGATCAAGAATGGATTTACAAGTGATGATTTCAGGACTTTGAAGCCACCATAAGGAGTGCATGAAGCCTTGGACGAAATATACAAGATGCCACTTCATAAACTTCGTCCAGAGGCTATTTTAGGTGTTGCGTCACCTTATTATAGGGCCAGGCCAATGTATTTTCGAAATACTTAAGTATAGGATGTTTTTAGAGTCCGTATGTGTGGGGAAACATGAGTTAGGGTTGGTTTCGGACCCCTCCTCCAAGGGCCACGAAATTCCCCCCTCTTCCTCCATATATACAGCCCTTAGGGCATCGTTTAGACTTTGGGTTTTGTTTAGATTAAAAGTTCAGCACAACTGCAACTTCACGTACTTCGTTTGTGTTCAACGACCAGACCAAGGCGTCACAGAGCCCCACCTTGATCAATAAAGTTTTCATCTTATATTCACAATATCCAGATTGCAATCTTAGTTTCTTGCTTGTTCTTCGTTTTCTCGTAGGAAACAGACCCTCGTGGCCAGGTTGATCGTGCTCCGGCATGGTCAATAACCCCTCGGAAGTTGGTTTAGCGATTGCTAAGGCGCGACGTCTCGCACTTTCGTAGTCGTATCATCAAGGTCGACTCCCTCAGAAAATGATAGCCACCATCTTATCGAAACATCAGGACACCTTTGCCTCTATCATTCTGGAAACGGGGGTACCCAGACTTGCCTACCTACGGCCCATGGGATGGCTCCATCGACGGCCTGGTATGGCCCACCTTCGGCATCAACAACTCAAGACCCTCGCGAGGGGCCAAGCCTCGCGAGGCTGACGACACCAAGACCTCCACGAGGAGCGGCCTCCTCAGGCTGGCTCCTGAGGAGCAGAGATTTCTATGCAAGCCTCTCCTCGCAAGGTTCAGATGACGCGAGCCATCACGACCAAGGCCAGGCGGGTGCCAGCGGGCGCAGTGCACCAGTTTCCTCTTGGTGCTAAGGAGGCAAGCGCAGGCGCAGAGTCCCGAGGAATCAGACAAAGGCTTCCATTTTCATGCAACAAGACCAAGACCGACAGGATGGCAGGACGGAGGTCATCACCGAGGCCACCACGGCGTCATGACCAGAGGCTTTTGTGGGCGAAGACTACTTTTGTCAGGATAGCATGTACTAGTTTTCCCCCTTCGAATTTGGCTGTTGTGGGATCCCTTCCCACCTTCATTTGGTAGGAGGACCAAGGCCACTATAAATAGGTCCTAACCACCACCATAGAGTGGGATCCGAATCCGGGAGATCATCCTCTCACCCACCAGCTCAAGAACACACCTCCTGAGGTTGTTCCCCCATTGTACTAGTTCATCCTCAGCCCCTCGAGGCCAATCCACCACAAAGCAGGAGTAGGGTTTTACACCGCAAGGTGTCCCGAACCTGGGTAAACTGTTATGTCCCGTTTCCTTCCTGTTCATCGAGCTAGGCCGTGAGATTGGCGAGTAGGCAGACTAGGGAGGTCGAGTTCTTCAGACGCACCCCAGAGTTCAAACCCCTCAAGGGTCTATGGAACCCGTAATCCGACAGATCCCAAGGACCCCCGGCTTCACAAGGTGAACAACACCAAGACCACCCGAGGAGTGGCTCCCCGAGCCAGCCTCCCGAGGAACGGAGATCTCTATGCAGGTATCGTGCCTCACAAGGCTCACGATGACGTGAGCCATGACGACCAAGGCCAGGCGGGCGCCAGCGGCGCATAGGAGGACAGTTTCCACTTTGGTGCTAAGGAGGCAAGGACGTATGCGGGTTCCCAAGGAATCCCCCAAAGGTTTCCATTCCGGTGCAACGGGACCAAGACCACGAGCTCGGCAAGACGGATGTCATCGCCGAGCCCACCTTTGCGTCACAACCAGAAGCTTTGCACGTGAAGACCACCTTTCGTCAGGATAAGATGTACTTGTTGTCCCCTTTGAAATTGGCCATTGTGAAATTCATTCCCGGCTAAGCTATGAGGGAAGAGGACCAATGCCACTATAAGTACAGGCTAGTCTCCACCGTAGAGAAATGTCGATCAATTCTCACCCTCTGAGCCCTCGCGAGGCAGCTCATGTACTGTACTTGTTCGTCCTCATCGTCCCCATGAGGCAATCCACCACAAAGCAGGAGTAGGGTTTTACACCGCAAGGTGGCCTGAACCTGGGTAAATCTCTGTGTCCATCCCATTCCCTGCTCGCACGAACTCGACGAGGCCAAGCCATGAGGTGATGAGCTTGAGGCTGAGTCTAGGGTTGATCTTCGTACATGCCACAGAGTTCGAACCTTATTTGGGTCCGCAGAGCCCCGATTACGACAGTAGATATATCACCCCATGGAACACTAGGTACAGGCAAAGGCATATATAAACCACGAGGATTGAGTCATGACTTAGCTTTTTTACATGTAGTACAACGAGCAACAAAACGCTCAACATCACATCTCATCTTTGGCAAGAAATATGTAGCAAGTATGTCCTCTGTCCTCTTCATGCCAAAATATCCCATTAATCCTCCTCCATGCGCCTCCTGCAACAATAAAATATGAAAGGAGCGAGCTAGAATGCATAACTTGTTAGCATGGAGTACAAATCCATCATTAATAACCAAATCGTTACACATTCCTCCTTTACAATTCTTCATCACATCTTTAAATTCAACATCATGCACATATTGTTCTCTGATGGTCTCCAAACCATATATTGTAAAGTTAACTATTGAAAGCATAGTATAACGATGAGACAATACATCAACAAAAACATTTTCTTTACCCTTCTTATGTTTAATGACATAAGGGAAAGTCTCAATGAATTAATCCCATGTAGCATGTCTACGGTTCAATTTTGCTTGACTTTTAATATGTCTCAAAGATTCATGATCAGAATGCATAACAAATTCTTTGGGCCATAAATAATGTTGCCATGTTTCCAAAGTCCGAACAAGAGCATATAATTCCTTATCATAAGTAAGAATAATTCAGACTAGGCCCACTTAATTTTTCAGAAAAGTACGCAACAAGTTTACCATCTTGTAATAACACACCTCCTAATCCAATTCCACTAGCACCACATTCAAGCTCAAAAGTCTTCTAAAATCAGGAAGTTCGAGTAAAGGAGCATGTGTCAACTTATGTTTCAATAGAGTGAAGGCTTCTTCCTGTGCGGTATCCCAAACAAAAGGCACATCCTTCTTTGTAAGCTCATTGAGAGGTGCAGCAATGGTGCTGAAATCCCTCACAAAACGTCTATTGAAACCAGCGAGTCCAGAAAAACTCCTCACTTGCGTGACCATTTTTTGGGCTGCAGACAACTCTTGATAGCTTCAATCTTGGCTTTATCAACTTCAATTCCCCGTGGAGTAACAACATAGCCAAGAAAAGATACTCGGTTGGTGCAAAAGGTGCACTTCCCAAGGTTACCAAACAAATGTGCATCACATAAAGCAATGAAAACATCATGTAAGTGTTCCAACTATTCCTTCGAAGATCTGCTATATCATCAAGATAGACTACCACAAATCGTCCAATGAAAGCACGTAAAACTTAGTTCATTTATCTCATGAAAGTGCTAGGTGCATTAGTTAACCCAAAAGGCATGACTAACCACTCATATAAGTCAAACTTTGTTTTAAATGTTGTTTTCCATTCATATCCCAATTTCATATGAATTTTATGGTATATCCACTATGCAGATCAACTTTGGAGAATATTGCAGATCCACTTAATTCATCAAGCATATCATCTAGCCGAGGAATTGGATGAGGATGACGAATAGTAATATTATTAATGGATCTATAACCAACAAACATATGTGATGTACCATTCTTTTTCGACACTAGAATTATAGGAACAACACAAGGATTAAGGGATTCACGTATATATCCTTTGTCGAGCAACTCCTGGACTTGACACATAATCTCCTTCATCTCCTCTGGATTGGTAAGCTATGCTGCACTGCTGGGCAGCAAAGCACCAGGAATTAAGTCAATCTGATGCTCAATCCCTTGAATATATGGTAATCCCGGTGGCACATCTTGTGGAAAGACGTCAGCAAACTCCTGCAAAATATTGGTGACAGTAGGGGGCAAAGAGGAAGGCACATCCTTGAATGAAAATAGTGCCTATTTGCACATAAAAGCATAACAAATAGATTTGCTAAAATCTAGATCATCAATATCATATTTGGTGGCAAGTAAACATCCACTTTTCAATTTAATTTCAGAGGCAACACTCGATGATGGTTTGTTATTAGGCTTCATTTGTTGCTCAAATTCTATTTGCCATAATCTGATTTTCACCCTTATGTTGCTCCTCTTTTCCTTTACTAGCTCTATTAATATCATCTTTCAAAATGTGTTCAGGAGACATAGGAAGCAAAGTAATATGATTATACTTATGAACAAGAGTATACTGTTTCTTCCTACCATGGTGTACATAATTTTTATCGAATTGCCATAGTCTACCATGTAATAGAGAGTATGCTTGCATGTGTACCACATCACAATCAACAAAATTAGCATATGTAGTGATACTAAAATGGACACGAACACTATGTGTTACCTTAACCTTGTCATTGTTGTTAAACCATTGTATGTAGTAAGGATGAGGATCTGGTCTAGTGGTGAGAGACAACTTCCTCACCATCTCCATGCTAGCTAAGTTCTTGCAACTCCCTCCATCGATGATGACGTGAACAGAACACTCCTTCACAACTCCCTTTGTATGGAACAAGTTGTGCCTTGGATTTTGCTCAGATTATGTTACCTGAACACTCAAAACACGTTGAGCAACTAAACTTTCATACCTGTCAGCGTCTTCAGCAGCCATGTATTGCGTCTCTTGTTCATAATAATCTCCACCATGTTCTTCACTTGCAATAAGAGCTAAAGTCTCCTCATCATAGTCACTAGTGGACTCATACCCACCATCCTCAGTAGCAATCATCACACGTAGAGATGGGCATTCGCTCGCATAGGGACCTCCACCCTTGCAACAATGACATATAACATCATGTGTTTGGCCTATTGGTGCCATGGATGAAGAAGAGCTCTGTGCGGGACCAGAAGCACTATCAAAAAAAGACACATCCGTGACATTACGACCGGAATGAAAACTTTCTCTGTCATGGTTATGACACTTCTATGATGATAATTGTGCAAAAACATGTATCATCATAGATGTGGTGGGCTCCTACTTCTATGTCAAATATGGGCTTTTCGTCCTGGGCCAACCGGAGACGGACCTGCATGACATTCTTTGGGCCATTCATGACGTAAAAAATCATGGTGGAAGCTAGAGCGCGGAAAATTTTGGGGAGTTCCTGGTTACGGTGGGTGGTCAGAGCTGAGCGATGAAGTGGTTTGTGTGTTTCTCTATTACATGTGATTGTGCGAGGCGCTCGCTAACTGAACCAAAGCGAGGCATTCACTTAGTGAATCCGAGCAATCGATCGATCCCACTATGTATCGAAGACAATCGATCCCTTCGCAGCTAACTGAACCCGAGCGATTCCTTCACTGGTGCTGCTAACTGAACCCGAGCGATCAATCACTGCTGCTGCATATACTGAAGCCGATCGATCCCCCATGCGAGACATAGCCACCCGGGGCGTTGGGTTGCCTCTCAATGAACAGTGCCCATTTCTGCCGCGTGCGTGATACATAGAATGAGTCGGGGTGTGTGGTGAGTCCATCGGTTGGTTGGTTGTGGATGAATAGTTCCCTGTGGGGGTTGGATATGAACAGGACCCCGCCCGTGTAGGTGATTGACGTTGGATGAACAGGAACCCGTGGTAGTAGGTGGTTGCTGCTGGATGAATAGGACCCCAAGGAGGCCATGTCGTAGTATGAGATACGTCTCCAACATGTCTATAATGTTTGATTGTTCCATGCTATTATATTATCTGTTTTGGATGTTTTATATGCATTAATATGTTATTTCATAGTATTTTTGGGACTAACCTGTTAACCTAGAGCCCAGTGCTAGTTTCTATTTTTCCTTGTTTTTGAGTTTTACAGAAAAGGAATACCATATGGAGACCAACCGGAATAAAACTTTCACGATGATTTTTCTTGGACTAGAAGACACCCGTAGTACTTGGAGAGGGGGTCAGAGGTGTCCCGAGGGGCCCATAAGCCCTCAGGGCATGCCCTAGGGAGGGGCGCCCCTGGCTTGTGGACACCTCGAGAGTCCCCCAACCCTAATATTTGCACTATAAGTTCATAAATATTCAGAAACCACCAGAAGCGTCCACCAAAATACTTTTCCGCCGCTGCAAGCCTCTGTTCCCATGAGATCCCATCTTGAGGCCTTTTCCGGCACCCTTCCGGAGGAGGATTCGATCACGGAGGGCATGTACATCAAGCTTGCTCCCCTTCCAATGAAGCATGAGTAGTTTACCACAGACCTACTGGTCCATAGCTAGTAGCTAGATGGCTTCTTCTCTCTCTTTGATCTTCAATACAATGTTCTCCTTGATGTTCTTGGAGTTCTATCTGATGTAATATTCTTTTGTGGTGTGTTTATCGAGATCCAATTAATTGTGGATTTATGATCGAATATTATTTGAGTCTTTTCTGAACTCTTTTATGCATCATTAAATATCGTTGTATTTCTCTTCGAATTATCGGTTTGGTTGGGCCAACTAGATTGGTATTTCTTGCAATGGGAGAGGTGCTTAGTTTTGGGTTCAATCTTGCGATGTCCTCACCCAGTGACAAAGAAGGGGTAGCAAGGCACGTATTGTATTGTTTCCATCAAGGGTAAAAAGATGGGGTTTTCATCATATTGCTTGAGGTTATCCCTCTACATCATGTCATCTTACTTAAGGAGTTACTCCATTCTTATGAACTTAATACTCTAGATGCATGCTAGATAGCGGTCGATGTGTGGAGTAGTAGTAGTAGATGCAGGCACGAGTCGGTCTACTTGACATGGATGTGATGCCTATATTCATGGTCATTGCCTTGGATATCGTCATAACTTCACGCTTTTCTATCAATTGCTCTACAGTAATTTGTTTACCCACCGTATGTTTTCTTTCAAGAGAGAAGCTTCTAGTGAAACCTATGGCCCCGGGTCTATTTTCCATCATATATTTTCAGATCTATAAACCAAAAAACCCAAAAATACCTTGCTACAATTTATTTATATTTACTTTAGTTTGCTCTTTTGTCTATCTTTTATGCCAATCTCTATCAGATCTCACTCTTGTTCGTGACTGTTAAGGGATTGACAACCCTTTTCGCGTTGTGTGTAAGTGTTTGTTAGTTTGTGCAGGTGCATAGACTGGAGACTTGCTTGTGCCACCTACTGGACTGATAACTTGGTTCTTAACTGAGGGAAATACTTATCTCTACTTTGTGCATCACCCTTTTCTCCTCAAGGGAAAAATCAATGCAAGCTCAAGAAGTAGCAGGAAGAATTTCTGGTGCCATTGCCGAGCAGGTTCTACATCAAGCCTACCAAGTACCCATCATAAACTCTCATCTCTTGCATTACATTATTTGCCATTTGCCTCTTGTTTTCCTCTCCCCCACTTCTAAAATGTTTTTAGAAAAACACAAAAACATTTGCCTTTTTATTCACCCTTCTTCCAGTCATCTTTTCGTTGGCTTTTTGGTTGCTTGTGTGCTAGATTGCTTGCTTTATCATGATGTCTCAAGAAAACACAAAATTTTGTGACTTTTCCAATACTACTAATAATGATTTTATTAGTACTTTGATTGCTCCCGCCACTAGTGCAAAATCTTATGAAATTAATGCCGCTTTGTTGAATCTTGTTATGAAAGAGCAATTTTCCGGCCTTACTAGTGAAGATATCGCATTCCATCTAAATACTTTCATTGAGTTGTGTGATATGCAAAAGGAAAAAAGATGTGGATAATGATATTGTTAACTTGAAGCTATTTCCGTTCTCTCTATGAGATCGCACTAAAACTTGGTTTTCATCTTTGCCTAAAAAAGTATGGATTCATGGAATAAGTGTAAAGACGCTTTTATTTCCAAGTATTTTCCTCCCACTAAGATCATCTCCCTTATGAACAATATAGTGAATTTTAAGCAACTTGATCATGAAAATATTGCACAATCTTGCGAGAGGATGAAATTGATGATAAGAAATTGTCCTACTCATGGTTTATGTTTATGGATGATCATACAATTTTTTTATGTCGGGTTGAATTTTGCATCTAGAAATCTTTCAGATTCCGCCGAGGGAGGTACTTTTATGGAAATTACATTAGGAGAAGCTACTAAACTCCAAGATAATATTATGGCTAATTACTCTCAATGGCATGCCGAAAGATCTTCTACTAGTAAGAAAGTGCACGCTATTGAAAAAATTAATACTTTGAGTGGAAAGATGGATGAACTTATGAAAATGATTTCTAGTAATAGTGCTCCTATTGATACTAATGATATGCCTTTGTCCACTTTGATTCAGAACAATAGTGAATCTATGGATGTGAATTCTATCAGTAGGAACAATTTTGGTAATAATGCTTATAGAGGTAATTTCAACCCTGGGCTGTTTCCTAGTGATTCCTCTAATAAATTTTGGTAATTCCTACAACAATTCTTATGGAAATTATAATAAAGTACCCTCTGACCTTGAGAACAATATTAAAGATTTCATTAATTCTCAAAAAGGTTTCAATGCTATGGTTGAAGAAAAATTGCTCAAGATTGATGATTTGGCTAGGAATGTTGATAGAATTTCTCTTGAGATTTATTCTTTAAAGATAACGTCTATGCCACCCATGACTGATATTAATGAATCTCTAAAAGCTATTAAAATTTCTATTGACTAATTTAAAGAAAGAACCGCTAGAATGCGTGCTAAGCGAGATTGGTTTGTAAAAGTGTGTTCTTCTAGTTTTTGCAAAAATAATGATGAAGATCTTAAAGTGATTGGTGTGACTCCTATTGAATCTTTGTTTTCTAATATAAATATTGATAAAGATGGGACTATAGGTGAGTCAAATTTAGCTAGATGGCGTCCCAATGATTTAGAGTTTATAGATCTTAATGAATGTTATGATGAAATCTTTTGAAGAAAAACTTGAGTTGGATGTTTCTATCCCTAGAAATATTTATGATGAGTGGGGACCTACTATTAAGATTAAGATTGAAGATTATGAGTGCAATGCTCTGTGTGATTTGGGTGCTGGTGTTTCCACTATTCCAAAAACTTTATGTGATGTGCTAGGTTTCCATAAACATGATGATTGTTCTTTGAATTTGCATCTAGCGGATTCCACTATTAAGAAACCTATGGGAAGGATTAATGATGTTATTATTGTTGCAAATAGTAATTATGTGCCCGTTGATTTCATTGTGCTTGATATAGATTGCAATCCTACATGTCCTATTATTCTTGATAGACCTTTCATTAGAACGATCAGTGCAATTATTGATATGAAAGAAGGAAACATTAGATTTCAATTTCCATTAAGGAAGGGAATGGAACACTTTCCAAGAAAGAAAATTAAGTTCTTTATGAATCTATTATGAGGGCTACTTATGGACTTAATACCAAAGACGGCAATACCTAGATCTATGTTTTATGCCTAGCTAGGCGCGTTAAACAATAGCTCTTGTTGGGAGGCAACCCAATTTTATTTTTATGCTTCTTGTTTTTGGTTCTATTTTTCAATACATACACATTATTACCTCTATAGTAATTGTGTTTTGGTGTTTAAATTAGTGTTTGAGCCAAGCAAGACCTTTGTGATGGTCTATGGTGATAGTTGATTTGATCTTGCTGAAAAACAGAAACTTTTGCGCTCATTTCCGGAATTCTAAAATATCACAGAAGCGTGCTTTTGATCTAATTTTTTTAAACAAGATTAATATATAAATTTACCAGATTGTCCTGATGTTTCAGAATTTTTGGAGTTACATAAGTATACAATGGTTTCGGATTGCTACAAACTTTTCTGCTTTTGACAGATTCTATTTTCTATGTGTTGTTTGCTTATTTTGATGAATCTATGGGTTGTATCGGGGTGTATGAACCATGGAGAAGTTGTAATACAGTAGATATTACACCAATATAAATTTAGAATGAGTTCACAACAGTACCTAAAGTGATGATTTTTTTATTATACTAACAGATCTCATTAGTTTTTTGTTGTGAAGTTTTCACGCTTTGGGTAAAGATTTGATGGACTATGGAATAAGGAGAGGCAAGAGCCTAAGATTTGGGATGCCCAAGTCATCCCAAGGTAATATTAAAGGAAAACCAAGCATCTAGGCTTGGGGATGCCCCGGATGGTATCCCCTCTTTTGTCTTTGTTCCATCGTTAAATTTACTTAAGGCTATATTTTTATTCACCACATGATATGTGTTTTGCTTGGAGAGTCTTGTATGATATGAGTTTTTGATTTTTAGTTTGCCACAATTATCCTTGATGTACACACCTTTTGAGAGGGACATGCATGAATCATGAAATTATTAGAATATTCTATGTGCTTCACTTATATCTTTTGAGTTAGGCAGTTTGCTCTGGTACTTCACTTATATCTTTTTAGAGCACGACGGTGGTTTTATTTTATAGAAATTGTTGAACTCTCATGCTTCACTTATATTATTTTGAGAGTTTTAAATAGCATGATAATTTTCTTAGGTTATGAATTTAGTCTTAATATGATGGGCATCCAAGAGGGATATAATAAAAATTTCATATAAAGAGCGTTGAATACTATGAGAAGTTTGATTCCTTGCATATTGTTTTGAGATATAAAGATGGTGATATTAGAGTCATGCTAGTGAGTAATTGTCGATTGGTAGAAATACTTGTGTTAAAGTTTGTGATTCCCGTAGCATGCACGTATGGTGAACCGTTATGTGATGAAGTCAGAGCATGTTTATTTTTTGATTGTCTTCCTTATGAGTGGCGGTCGGGAACGAGCGATGCATATGCCACTTATATGATGATAATTGCGACAAAATCATGTATCATCATAGATGTGGTGGGCTCCTACATCTATGAGAAAAAATGGGCTTTTCGTCCTGGGCCAGCCGGAGACGGAACTGCATGACACTCTTTGGGCCATCCTTGATGTAAAAAACCATGGTGGAAGCGAGGTCAAGGAAAATTTCTGGGAGTTCCTGGTTATGGTGGGTGGTCAGAACTAAGCGATGTAGTGGTTTGCGCGTTTCTCTCATACGCGCGATTGTGCGAGGCGCTTTCTAACTTAACCCGAGCGAGGCATTCGCTTACTGAACCCGAGAGATCGATCGATCCCACTACGTACCAAAGTTGATCGATCCTTTCGCTGTGATGTAGGGTAGAACCCTAATCACCTGATCTTTCACGAAAGGAGCGGATCCCGCGAAGAACACGAGGAACACGAGGGGAAAACAAGGGAAATCACGAGGGGAAACATGAGAGAATCACTCAACTAACAAGAAATAGTCACACATATGCTAGATCCTCGAGTACATAAGAGATCACACGATCCACAATCAACAACGGACGATACACGGTAACCGGTCTTCTCCGTGAGGAGGTCTTGAAGTTCTTCTCCAAAAGGATATCTTGAATCCAAAGCGATCTTCTCCGTAGAGGCCGCGATCTCTCTCGTGGAGTAGATCCGATGTGGATGAGCATTGCTCTATCTCTAAAATGAGCTAAACCAATGCTAACCCTAGAAAGTTGTACGGGGTGGAGTATATATAGTCTAGGGGGAGAAGGAATACATGGGCCTCGGCCCATCACTATGCGCAGACAGGGGGGGCCGGATGTCCGGGCTGGAGTGGTGGCATTTGTTGCTCTCGGGTTCGGAGGGGTCGGATTTCCGGGCCGCTGGCCGGATATCCGGGGGCTCAGGAAGAGGCGGATGTCCAGGCTGTCGGGGCCGGATATCCGGGGCCTATAGCTTCTGGCGGTTGTGCTGCTGTAGTGGATGACGCTCCAGGGGCCGAATGTCCGGGGCCTTGGCCGGATGTCCGGGGCCTGGGAGATGTTCTTGGCTCCTTCCATTGGTTCTCCTCATCCGTGGACATGGGGACTTGTACATGTTCATGCGCATCTTCGGGAGGGCCCTCTTGGTGCCTAATCATGCACAACACCTCGGACTTAGGTAGTAGCCATGTCTCATGCATAGAAAGTGGGAGTTCACCTTATCTTCGATAGCCTTGGCTCGGGCTCGTGTCATAGGTCCAAGTGGTGTCGTTGGAGGTGTAGGTGCGTCCATGGTGATGATCTTGGGATGCTCCGCATCATCTCCCCTCCCTTGGGGAAGATCCGTCCTTGGATCGAAATCCTCATCACCATGGTAGGGCGAGAGATCTTTGATGTTGAAGATGTCGCTCATGGAGTACTTGTCACGAGGGATGTCGATCTTGTATGCGTTGTTGTTGTAGCATGCAAGCACCTTGAATGGCCCATCCGCGCGTGGTCGAAGTTCGGACTTGCGTTCTTGGGGAAAGCGGTCCTTGAGAAGGTGTAGCCACACGAGGTCTCCAATGTTGAATATCATAGGGTGCTTGTTGACGTTGACCTTGGTCGCAAGGCGTTGTACTTGGCGCTCGATGGTGTTTCTTGTATCTTCATGCACCTTCTTGAGATGGGTCGCTCATGCACTTGCGTCCAAATTGTTGCGTTCTTGGAGTGGTAGAGGGAGAATATCCAATGGTGACAAACGGTTGAATCCGTAGACGAACTCGAAAGGGGACTTGCTGGTTGTTGAGTGTCTTGCTCGGTTGTAGGCGAACTCGGCGCTGGGTAGACACTCCTCCCACTCCTTGATGTTCCTCGTGATGAGTACTCGAAGTAGAGCGGAGAGTGTGCGGTTTGTCACCTCCGTTTGGCCGTCGGTTTGAGGATGGTACACAGTGGAGAAGAGTAGCTTGATTCCGAGCTTGGCGCATAGGGTCTTCTAAAAGTAGTTAAGGAACTTGACGTCGCGGTCCAAGACGATAGTCTTTGGCACACCATGGAGACGCAATATTTCCCTACAAAAGAGATTAGCAACATGTGAAGCATCGTCTATCTTGTTGCAAGGAATAAAATGGGCCATTTTTGAGAAACGGTCCACAACGACAAATATGGAATCTTTCCCATTTCGAGTCCTAGGCAAACCAAGTACAAAGTCCATGCTAATGTCTTCCCATGGTTGGCATGGAATTGGTACAGGCATATAGAGGCCATGAGATTGAGCATTGGACTTAGCTTTCCGACATGTAGAGCATCGATTGATGAAACAATTGACGTCCCTAAACATCTTTGGCTAAAAGTAGTTCTTCGAGAGTGTGGCGAACGTCTTGTCGCGTCTGAAATGTCCCATTAAGCCTCCTCCATGAGATTCCTGCAAAAGCAACAAACGAAGAGAGGACTCGGGGATGCAAAGTTTGTTAGCTCTCATAAGATATCCATCTATGGTGTAATAACATTCCCAAGATGTATGCGACAAACACTTGGCATAAGGAGTAGCAAAAGTTGCATCATGCTCATACAAGTCTTTGATATGCTCGAATCCAATGACATCTAACTCAACTTGTGTAACAAGCATGCATATGCGGGAAAGAGAAACCGCTACAATGTTTTCTTTACCCTTGATGTACTTGAGGACATAAGGAAAAGACGCAATAAATTCACTCCATTTAGCATGACGCTTGTTCAACTTGGTTTGTCCCTTAAGATACTTGAGTCTCATGATCGATATGAATGATAAACTCATGGGGACGAAGGTAATGTTCCCATTCATGCAAAACGCGGACTAAAGCATATAGCTCTTTGTCATAGATGGGATAATTGAGTTGTGCTCCGGAAAGTTTCTCAGTAAAGTAAGCTATGGGGCGCTTCTCTTGCGTTAACACACCTCCTATGCCATTACCACTAGCATCGAAATGAATCTCAAAAGGCTTGTCGAAGTTGGGTAAAGCAAGCACGGGAGCATGAGTAAGCAAATTCTTAAGCTCATTGAATGTGGTATCTTGGGATGGTCCCCAAACAAAAGGCGCATTCTTCTTGCTCAAAGCATGCAAAGGCGAAGCAGTGGTGCTAAAATCCTTCACAAAGCGACGATATAAACCAGCAAGGCCAAGAAAACTACGCACTTGATGCAAGTTGGTTGGTTGCAGCCAAGTCTTAATAGCATTGATCTTGGACTGATCAACATGAACACCCTTAGAAGAAACAACAAAACCCAAGAAAACGAGCTTATCAACACCAAAAAGGCATTTCTCCATATTAGCATAGAGGCGCTCTTTTCTAAAAGTTTGCAAAACGGTGCGGACATGGGTGACATGCTCTTCGATAGATTTGCTAAACACAAGAATGTCATCAAAGTAAACGACAACAAATATACCAATGTAAGGGCAAAAGACATGATTCATAAGGCGCATAAAAGTGCCCGGTGCTTCCGAAAGACCCATAGGCATGACTAACCACTCATACAAACCAAACTTGGTTTTGAAGGCAGTTTTCCATTCATCACCCTCTTGTGTGCGGATTTGATAGTAACCACTCTTAAGATCAATTTTGGAAAATATAGTGGCACCACTAAGCTCATCAAGCATATCATCTAGGCGTGGAATGGGATACCTATAGTAAACAGTGATAGCATTGATAGGTCTACAATCGGAGCACATGCGAAAGCTACTGTCACGTTTTGGCACAAGAATGACCGGGACGGCACAAGGGCTCAAACCTTCATGCACATGTCCATGGTCGATGAGATGTTATACTTGCCTTTGTATTTCTTTGGTTTCTTCAGGGTTGACACGGTAGGGAGCTTTGTTCGGAAGAGGTGCTCCAGGGATGAGGTCGATTCAGTGCTCAATGCCTTGTAGAGGAGGTAGACCCAGAGGTAGCTCATAGGGGAAAACATCTTTAAATTCCTGCAAAAGAGAAGACACCACTAGAGGAAGAGTGTGAGAAGTGTTAGTTTGTGGTGCATTGTCCTTGCACACGAGGACGTAGTGTAGGACACTAGATGGGTTCTCACACACTTCTCTTATCTCATGTTTGGTGGCCAATAGAACTAGGTTCTTGTTTTCGCTCATTGTGGAGGCACTCGATTTGGGCTTGTGGCGCTCACTCTCTTTTTGGTGGCTCGCTCTCTCACTATAATCTCCACGATGGGTGGCTTGCTTTTTGGCAATTACTGGACTTGGCGACATTGGACGAAGGACGTACTCCTTGCCCTTCATCTTGAAGATGTAGTGGTTCATTCGGCCGTTCTGGACGACTCCTCTATCGAATTGCCATGGCCGTCCAAGGAGAAGATGACAAACGGTCATTGGAACATTGTCGCACTCCAAGGTGTCTTCGTAGGCACCGATTTTGAAGGACACTTGTACTCGGTGCTGGACTTGGATGGTGCCGGAGTCATTAAGCCATTGCACTTTGTATGGATGTGGATGCTTCATCTTGGGCAATTGGAGCTTGGAGCAAAGTTCTTCACTTGCGATATTATGACAACTCCCTCCATCGATGATGACCTTGACGGATCATCCATTGATGTCGGCCTTGGTGTGGAATATGTGGCATCGTTGGTCTTCTTCTTGGTGATGTTGGAGAGTCAAGACTTTGGAGACAACAAGTGCGGGACTTGAGTCTTCATCGCAAAAGACTTGTTCTTCTTCATTGTTCACTTGGCGGTGCATGGCGACTTGCTCAAGGGCTTCCATTTCGCTTGCACTCATGGAGTCATAGGTTCCATCGTCGTTGAAGACCATGGTTCACTTGTTGGTGCACTCATAGGACTTGTGGCCTCGGGCCTCCGCAAGTGAAACACTTGAAGGAACTTGTCTTGACGGTCTCATCGGTTGGGGTTGATGATGATGAAGCTCTCGGCTTGAAGTTGCTCGTAGGAGGATGGCTTGTAGTTGACGAAGCTTTCTTGGAAGTCGACTTGTCGATGTTGGTAGTAGAAGGCTTTGTAGTCGGTGTTGGAGTCGTTGAATCTTGGTTGTTGGAGAAGCTGTAGGACTTGGATGAGAAATTGGCATACTTGAAATCATCTTGCACTTGGCGTTCTGCTTTGGTAGCTTGGTGCACTAGCTCGATGAGATTTGAGTATGGTTGGAAGTCGGCGATCTTCTTGATGGTGAGATTTGAGTCCATTCAAGAAATGTGCCATTGTTTGCTCATTATCTTCCGTGACATTGGCTCTTATCATTGTAATCTCCATCTCCTTGTAGTATTCTTCAACGCTCTTTGTTCCTTGCTTGAGTTTTTGGAGTTTCTTGAAGAGGTCGCGGTTGTAGTAGGTAGGTACAAAGCGTGCTCTCATGACATCCTACGTTTGCGCCCAAGTAGTGATGGGTGGTTCACCTCTTGCCTCTCAGCGCTCTATGATTTGTTCCCACCAAATAAGGACATAGTCTTGGAACTCAAGGGATGACATCGCGATCTTCTTCTCTTCTTCATAATTGTGCAAACGGAAGATCTTGTCAACTTTCCATGCCCATGAAAGGTACTCTTCGGGATCGTTGCTTCCGTTGAACTTGGGCATGGTGAACTTGAGCTTGCGATAGCGTTGCTCTTTATTGTGTTGGGGTCAGGGATGATGACGCCCATGTTGTTGATGATTGTTCAACTCGTGGTGCTCTTGGCGCGGAGGGTTGTCATCGTCATGTTGTTCTTGTCGTGGAGGATCTCCAATGTCTTCATGCTATGGATTGACTTGTTGCTCTTGGAGAGCTTGTGGAGGAGCTTGTAGAGCTCGAGGAGGAACTTGATGATGCAAGCGAGCTTGAAATCTTCGTTCTTGAATATTTTCATGAAGTGCTTCCTCTTGTTCACGGGCTTGTCGGCTTCGGTCGGCTACGGCTCGACTTGAATCGCGTAGAGCTTGTTGCGCCGCAAGTGCTTGAGCATCACGGAGTTGTTGTTCTTGACGTTGTGCCTCGGCATTTTGAGCATTTTGGTGTAGACGCACTCGGCGAAGAGTGTTCAATGTCGGTGTACTTGAGCCGGAGAGGGTGAAGTCGGAGTGGCGGCTTGAACGACTCCTTCTTGAAGTGGAAGACGAGCGGTTGAGCAACAAAGCACGAATTTCATCCATCCTTGCATCATTCTCTTGTTTGTGATCGTCGAGCTTGTGGTCGAAGTAGTCCATTGTACGTTGCTCGGAAAGTCGCAAGTCGGCGGCAAGGTTGTCGATGCGTTCACTCATAGCTTGTTTCTCTTGACGCAAGGCACGTCGTGCACCAAAGAGGTGACTCTTGGTGACGAAGGAGTTCATGTCGTCGTCTTGCTCAATGAAGAGTGGGTTTGTAGAAGTACTTGGCCTATCCATCATTCCAAGACAAATGTGAGTGGTAGAAAGAGAAGAACGAGTACCAAATGTACCTTGACCGAAGTTGAAAGTGGATCGAGGATAACTCCAATGTAGGACAAGGAAATAGCACAATTGGTACTAGCTCTTGTTGGTTTCTCACACCTACACAAGTAAAAGCTTTTGGTGGAGCTTGGTTAGGATGGTGGCACAAAATTTGATGCAATTGTAAGTGACCTTCAAAAATATTGGAAAAGATTCTCAAGATACAATGTAACAAGTAGACCAAGCATATAAGGTACACGAAGACACACACGCAAAAAGATAAGTGGGGTTATGCAACCAAGGGTGAGCCAAAATGTGGAATCCACAAAAATGCTCTTGTTGCACAACACTAGAGAGACGCTAGCACGATTGCACAATAGGCGGATACAAGAACTTGTGCACAACCTACTTAGCAAAAATGCAATGACTTCTATCCCAAATATGTTCTATGCAAGGTGTTTCTATGATATGATCCAAGATGATCGAGTATGACAATCTTAATGTTGTAAGATGATGGTTCTTGCTTAAAAGATCTTTGCTTATATTTTCTCTTTGCTTAAAAGATTGTTTGGCTCTTTGATGTTTGAGCTCTTTTCTCATGCAATGCTTGACGAACCAAGATAGCAAATGAGTATGCGATGACATCTTTGTGACACAAGAGATGATACCAATATATGCAACAATGATGTATGTATTCTATGGGAAGTATGATCACTAATGTGCACAAGTCTCATTGCCGGCAATACTCAATGGCTAGTCTCGATGGGTAAGCAATCCAAAGGAGTAAGGCTATGATGGCTATCAATGTAATGGCATGAGTGATATGTCCAATACCAAGATGAGGTTACCGGTCTTGCGTCCGGTATGGCGTCAAAATGGTGGCACGAATACCAAGGTGTAGTCGAGGTGGTCGTTGTTGATGACGATGTAGGACGGCGGTGATGATGTAGGACGCGTCCGTGGTGAAGATGAGCAGTGGTGATGTCGAAGTTGAACCGTACCTAGATAGCCGAAACACAAAAGGATACGGTACCGCAACTCAAATTCTCAAACCTCGAAGTAGCAAATGTGTCGGAGAGCGAAACGGTCCAAAAATGGTTGGGTTATGCGGAAGTGGTGGATGTATGCGGAAGTATATACAGTATATGGTGGGTACCGGAAACAAAATTTGGTGAAAAATGGATGGAAAATGGGGCGGTGGATGGAGATGTCGCTGCCAGGGGTCGGATGTCTGGGTGGAAGGCCGGATGTCCGACCTTGACGTGCCGGATGTCCAGGCTCTGGATCCGGGGACGAACAGGATGAACACCGCATGGAGATGTCAAATCCGGGCGAAAATGGGAGGAATATGTGGATGGAAATTGGGGGAAAATGGATGGGAAGCTAGATCCACTCAAAACAAAGCAAATCCACGGATCCAAACCAACAAAATCTCAACACAACAACAAATCACCAAAAACAATTAGGGCTATTTTTGGGGGGGAATTTTCGAATTAGGATGAAAAACAACAAAACAAGGCTAGAAACACAACGGGGAGGCTCCGAAATCATGATCAACGTGGCTCTAGATACCAAGATGATGTAGGGTAGAACCCTAATCGCCCGATCTTTCACGAAAGGAACAGATCCCGTGAAGAACACGAGGGGAAAACAAGGGAAATCACGAGATGAAACACGAGAGAATCACTCAACCAACAAGAAATAGTCACACATATGCTAGATCCTCGAGTACATAAGAGATCACACGATCCACAATCAACAGCGGACGATACACGGTAACCGGTCTTCTCCGTGAGGAGGTCTTGAAGTTCTTCTCCAAAAGGAGGTCTTGAATCCAAAGAGATCTTCTCCGTAGAGGCCGCGGTCTCTCTCGTGGAGTAGATCCGATGTGGATGAGCAATGCTCTATCTCTAAAATGAGCTAAACCAATGCTAACCCTAGAAAGTTGTACGGGGTGGAGTATATATAGTCTAGGGGGAGAAGGAATACATGGGCCTCGGCCCATCACTATGCGCAGACAGGGGGGGCCGGATGTCCGGGCTGGAGTGGTGGCATTTGTTTCTCAAGGGTTCGGAGGGGTCGGATTTCTAGGCCGGTGGCCGGATGTCGGGGGGCTCGGGAGAGGCCGGATGTCCGGGCTGTCGGGGCCGGATGTCCGGGGCGTGTAGCTTTTGGCGGTTGTGCTGCTGTAGTGGATGACGCTCCAGGGGCCGGATGTCCGGGGCCTGGGAGATGCTCTTGGCTCCTTCTGTTGGTTCTCCTCATCCGTGGAATTGGGGACTTGTACATCTTCATGCGCATGTTCGGGAGGGCCCTCTGGGTGCCTAATCATGCACAACACCTCGGACTTAGGTACTAGCCATGTCTCATGCAAAGAAAGTGGGAGTTCGGAGAGGAGTGAGTTCACCTTATCTTCGATAGCCTTGGCTCGGGCTCGTGTCATTGGTCCAAGTGGTGTCATTGGAGTTGTAGGTGCGTCCATGGGGATGATCTTTGGGATGCTCCGCATCACGCTGCTAACTGAACCCGAGCGATTCGTTCACTGGTGGGGCTAATTGAACCCGAGCGATTGATCACTACTGCTGCTTATACTGAAGCTGATCGAGCGCCCGTGCGAGACGTAGCCACCCGGTGTGTTGGGCTGCTTCCCGATGAACGGTGCCCGTTGCTGCCGCGTGCGCGATACATAGAACAAGTTGGGACGTGTGGTGAGTCCATCGGTTGGTTGGCTGTGTATGAACAGTTCCCGATGGGGGTTGGATATGAATAGGACCACGCGCATGTAGGCGGTTGACGTGGGATGAATAAGAACCCGTGATAGTAGGCGGTTGTCACTGGATGAATAGGACCCCGAGGAGGCCGTGCCGCAATACATGATACATTTCCAACATATATTTTTTTATTGTTTTATATGCATTAATATGCTATTTTATATTATTTTTGGGACTGACCTATTAACCTAGAGCCTAGTGCTAGTGTCTGTTTTTCCTTATTTTTGAGTTTTTTCGAAAAGGAATACCAAACGTAATAAAACTTTCGCTATGATTTTTCTTGCAGCAGAAGACACCCATAGGACTTGGAGAGGGGGTCAGAGGAGTCTCGAGGGGCCCACAAGCCCTCAGGTCATGCCCTAGGGGGGCACGCCTGGCTTGTGGACAACTCGGGTGTCCCCCAACCCTAATCTTTGGACTATAAATTCCCAAATATTCGCAAACCACGAGAAGCGTCCACCAAAATACTTTTCTACCGCCGCAAGCCTCTATTCCCGTGAGATCCCATCTTGGGGCCTTTTCCGGCACCCTACCGGAGGGGGATTCGATCACGGAGGGCATCTACATCAACCTTGCCGCCCTTCCGATGAAGCGTGAGTAGTTTACCACAGACCTACTGGTCCATAGCTAGTAGCTAGATGGCTTCTTCTCCCTCTTTGATTTTCAATACAATGTTCTCCTTGATGTTCTTGGAGTTCTATCTGATATAATATTCTTTTGCAGTGTGTTTGTCGAGATCTGATGAATTATGGATTTATAATCAGATTATCTATGAATATTATTTGAGTCTTTTTTGAACTCTTTTATGTATGATTAAATATCTTTGTATTTCTCTTCAAATTTTAGGTTTGGTTTGGCCAACTAGATTGATATTTCTTGCAATGGGAGAGGTGCTTAGTTTTGGGTTCAATCTTGTGGTGTCCTAACCCAGTGACAAAGTAGGGGTAGCTAGGCACGTATTGTATTGTTGCCATCAAGGGTAAAAAGATGGGGTTTTCATCATATTGCTTGAGTTTATCGCTCTACATGATGTCATCTTACTTAAGGCGTTACTCCGTTCTTATGAACTTAATACTCTAGATGCATGCACAAAAAAATACACTTTCATGATGATACGTGTTTGTCATAGTAGGTCACGTTTTCTGTCATGCATGTACATCCATGACGATTTTATGACAGAATCAAGATAGTCATACCTGTGATGTCATACAAGTGTTCCATAACATTACCAAAATTATCATCACGGAAGTGTCCACTTCCATGACGATAAATGGCGCGTCATGGAAGTGCTTTCGTCAAGGGTAACCGACACGTGGCATCCAACTTAATGAGTCACCACTAAGCTATCAGGTTCTGGTTTGGATCGGATAACACGTTATCAGCCCGGACCAATGGCGATTTTCCACGTGTAAAATTCTCATTCGCCGACGATCCATGTGTCAGCTCAGTGTTGGGACAGATGTCAACCGTCCATTGGAAAAAAATTGACAATTAAACGTTGACACATGGGAAGGCCTCCCATATAGGTTTACAAGCTGACCCAGGAGCGGACCCACAAGATTTCGTCAGATCTAGTGGGTCGGCCCTTTAACAGCCTAACATTTTCTGGACCAAATTATGGCCCACATCAGATAGGGGCCGTTTAAGGACTGCAATATTCTGGGCCAGTTTGCGGCCCATATCAGACCTGGCCCGTTAACAGCCTGCAAAAGTTTGGGCGAAATTACAGTCCATACCTGATATGGCCCGTTAACTGACTTTCATATCTTGGGCCAAATTACGGCCCATAATAGATATGACCCTTTAAGAGCTATTGTGCCATTAGGCCCATTGGGGGCCTAATTTGCTCTTCGGCCTCTTAATGGCCTAGTTAACAGTTCGGCCCGATATTAGGTTCGGCCTATCAGTGGCACTTTCTACATATGGGCCTCTTTCGGCCATTTAAAGGCCCAAGTTGCACCTCGGCCTAATTCTGGCCCATAGTTATTTTCGGCCTCTTAACGACCCATAGTCTTCGTGGATACATTCTAGCCCAAACTGCCTATCGGCCCATTAAAGGCCCTTGGAGTGTTGGGCCTACTTTTGGCCCGTTATACATCTGGCCTGCTTCCAGCTCGTCTTGTAATTGAGTCAGCCAAGGCCCAAAAACATTTCAGCCTGTTAATGTCCCGTCACACAAATGGGCCAATAATGGGCCTATGTATATCACAGCATGCTGTCGGCCCGTGATTTGTTTGCCACAATTAAGGCTCAATCTAGTTCTCAACCAGTTAAAAGCCTATTTAATTTTGTGGCCCAATTAAGGTAAGAGGTCTACTCAGCCTTTTAAAAGCTCAAAACTAATAGTGGGCCATATTAAGACTAGACCTAACTAATGGCCCCAGATTATTGTAGGCCCACGGCTCGGCCCGTACTAGCGGTTGGCGACCGACCAATTTTAGTACCGAAATTATTATTTTATAAACCTAACATATTGGCTCATTACACTCCTATCGAAGACTATGAGCTTTTCTCAGAGCAATGCATCATAAACAGCAAACAAATTACAACATCGTGACAAAGAATAAACTTAGACTAGACAACAAAGAAATTACAGCATATTACATCCCCTGGGCATCAAAGTTTGCCGCCAGTGATAATCAAGGGCAACCAGACATTAGATTCCATAAACTGGGCAGGTTGCCACCAGTGGAAGTAAACAGGCCAACAAAATAAAAGACAGAACCGACATCACTTGAACACAGTTCAAGAAAGGTTAGCCTGGCCCAGGAGCTGCAGCGCAAGCGGCTTAGCAACCTGATGAGACTGCGCTTGTTTGACGCTTATGTCCACCAATTTAAGCTGCATAGCATCAATAGACGTCCTGTACTTATGGTTAGTATCCCATAGAGATTGGAGTTCCAGTCGGATTTGAGCGGAAGCATGTCTTTCTGCTTGAATTTCATTTTGAAGAAGTTGAACAAATTCAGGCGGTGCCTTCATCGAGCTTGTGTCATTGAGTAAGTTCGACACTACATCAAGACATGACTTTGGGGTTGTATCCCTACCCTCAAGATGTGTTTCCTTCTTCTCTGGAATATATGTTAGAGGGACAAACAATGGGTTCGTCTCACTATCATTATGGTAGTTCTTCCTAGCATCAGTGCTGCCACCCTGAAAGATAAACAAGTAGATAGATAACAGGTTTTGCATGTATAAGCATCAGCGTTGTCGATTCATCTCATTTCTTTGTCAGAAATAAAGAGACATGGTTTAAATAGCATTAACATAACAGGCATTGTTCATAGTTAAGACAGCAGGAAATGGCATTGTGCAGGAGCGGCCGGCTTCACCATACCACTGGATTACAGATCAAGAACACAAGCATACATGTAGTGCTAAACGACGTATAAGCATGGATGGTGAGTGTACTATCAATTTACACCATTTCAGATTGGTAAATAAAGAGACATGATTTAAATAACATTAATATAATATGGCATTGTTCATGGTTGAGACATCGCAGGATATGACATTGTGTTGGACTTGGTAGTTTCACCACACCGCTAAAGTACAGATCAAGAACACAAGCATACACACAGTGCTATAGAAGATAACTTGCTATGTTTAGTTTAATTTACATGGTATGAATAAGGAACTAGGTTGTACAACTAAAGACTGAAATTGAGAAGGACAAACTTATGTTTATGTACTTTTTCGTTATAAACTTTGAACAAGCAATTTGATGCAGATGAAAAAAATAAACAACATTTGCACTCTTAGCTATCCAAATATACACAACAAAGTTTGAAGGCTCGAAGAGGAAAAACTTACATTAGTACTGAAGACCGGCTCTATGAAGCCCTTGTCCATATTGATGGGGGGATTCAAGAAGTTTACCACACACTCTTCTTCAAGTGCATTGCCTTTATTCTACATTTTGTTAAGAGTAAATTTAGATGTGAAAATATAGGAACAAATGGTGATTATTTAACCTAAGATGCAGAGTACAAATGTAAATACAACATATAGGCAAAAGGAAATGACAAGAGCAATGCAGAGCTAAACTTCTTCAATAACATTGGTTTCATTCAATATTTTGGCAAGAGTAAATGTACATCAGATGTGTAGAAAATGGAGGGCAAGGGAAAATAAGCTGCAAAGTGTACATGAAAAACTAGCTGACAATATAAGTATAGTGATGAAGGATAGCAGATACTTACAAGAACAATGTAGAACTAAATTTCTTCATAAGCATTGGGTTTATTCTACATTAATGTTAGCATTAATATAGATCTCATAATTTGGAGCGAACGGTGGATAAGCAAGCTATAATGCATAATGATGTCACATAATCCACCAGGTATGAATGTAAGTACAATGATAGCACAATAGGTTCTCACAAGAGAAAAGCAGCGACCAGCATATGATGCGAAGCATCCTATGGACATCACCATGTCAAGAGTCCGTTTGGCAAGTGACACGGGTGACATCTACTTCACATACATAAAGGTGAATCATCTGCTTTTACACATGCTCACTTCATACCTTCGAGGATGGTATACTACTTGACACCCCTCTCGTATGCATGCATAGGTATTGTCGGAACACTACGGACGACGAGGAGGAGTGCAAGCGCCAAGGAACAACTACACCATCCGCGAGGGAAGCATGGAAGCGACGACGGAAGAAGACGGAGAGAGCTTCCAGGACCCGGACATCCGGCCCCTGGACGTGTCACCAGCAGCAAGGATCCACCGGCCATGTCTACAGGGCCCGGACATCCAGCGACCAGCCCAGACATCCAGCGCGTCCCGAGCCCCCGGACATCCGGCCTCCAGCCCGGAAATCCAGACCCGCCATTGCAGAGAGCAACAAGGTTGGACGCTGCCAGCCGGACATCCGGCCCCAGCGCCCGGACATCCGGCGTCTCGGGCAGGCCCGGAGATCCGGCCCGACAACCGGACATCCGTCCCCCCTGCCCGCGTGCAGCGCATCGGGGTCGTGGCACATGTACCCCTTCGCCCCTTAGACTATATATACCCCCCTCCACCTATGTTTTAGGGTCAGCGTTATGTTAGCTCATTTGTGAGATAGAGCTTCGCTCATCCATATCGGATCTACTCCTTGAGAGAGACCGCGGCCCTCTTCGAAGAAGATCCACCTTGGATTCAAGACCTCCTTGCGAAGAAGATCATCAAGACCCCCTCTTGGGCGGCCCCCTCAAGACCTCCTCACAGAGAAGACCGTTACCTCTTGTATCGTCCGTTGTTGACTTTGGATCTTGTATCACTCTTTGTGTTCATGGATCTAGCACATGTGTGACTATTTCTTGTTGGTTGAGTGATTCTCTCATGTTTCCCTCGTTTCCCCCCTCGTGTTCCTCGTGTTCTTCACGGGATCCGCTCCTTTCGTGAAAGATCGGGTGATTAGGGTTCTACCCTACATTATCTTGGTATCTAGAGCCACGTTGATCACGATTTCGGAGCCTCCCCATTGTGTTTCTAGCCTTGTTTTGTTGTTTTTCGTCCTAATTCGAAAATTCCCCACCAAAAATAGCCCCAATTTTTTTTGTGATTTGTTCGTTTGATGATGTTTTGTTGATTTTGATCCATGGATTCGTTGTGTCTTGAGTAGATCTATCTTTCCCCCAAGTTTCCCCACTTTCCGTCGACGAAATCTCTCCAATTTTGCCTTTGGAATCATCCATTTCCGCCCCCAATTCGAAAATTTCCGCCCCAAACGAGATATGGATTCGTCGGGTCGGACATTCGGGCCAAAGGCCGGACATCCGGGTCCCCGGCCGGACATCCGACTCCTGGAGCGCCAAATTTGCACTGTTCTGGACATCAGGTCGAGGATTTCCGGCCCCGAGCCTGGATGTTCGGCCCCTGACATCTCAGCCACCCCCGTTTCACCGTTTTGTCCATAACTAATTCATCCGGAGTCCGATTTTCGCGTTCTTTAGCTCGTTGAAAAGCTCTTGACATGCCCATTCCCACAAAAATACCGCCATCACCATTTGAATCCATCAAATTTTTGGAACTTTGGCATATTTTCCTAGGGCTTCCACCACAACCTCCGCATAACCACCACCGACTTCCGCAACCTAACCAATTTGGTTCCCCATCGCATTAGTGGTTGCTAGAAGAGTGATTTGAGTATCCTAAGGTGTCTAGGCTACTTAGGGACGGTTGCTTCTTCATCAACCACCACCACCACTACCGCATAGGCTTGACCACCATACATTTCCACCACCCCGACTTAACCCAATTTTGTTAGTGTTGTGAGTTGTGTCTCCTAAGGTGTTTCGGCTACTTAGGGACCGTGCTTTCAACTCTGACACCGTGTATAGTACACCACATATTACCCTCCACTTCCACTTTGCCTACTCGCTAAACCCATCATTGCATTTCCGAAATCCCATTGAGCTTCCGCAACCATCATCGCATCCCGCTACCACCATTTGACATTTGAGATTTTGAGTTCGTGGTTTTTCCGTTTCCTAAGGTGTTTCGGCTACTTAGGGAAGAGTCACCATCATCTTGATATCTCCATCAAGGTCACCGCCACTCATCATCGACAAGGACGGTAACCTCCATATCATCTCGGTCTCGGGGTATCCCTCCATTGTATATTCCCTTGCCATTGCATTGTTAACCCCTAGCCCATTTTGCGTTACTTACCTATCGAGACTAGCCATTTAAGTATTGCCGGCAACGTTACTTGTGCACATTAGTGATCTACACCATACATTGCATACATACCATATCATATTGGTATCATATCATCCCTTGTGCCTCAAGTTTGTTCCCGCATATACACAATAGCTATCTTGGTTTTTGCATTTCGCAAAGTGGCCATACAAAAAAAGAGAATAAAGCTTTTAAGCAAAGAAAAAGAGTGAACAAAGAGCTTGTAAGCAAGTACTATAGCATCATACCACATTGTCATATAAGATCATCTTGGATCATAACACCGGAACATCATATACATAGCATACTTGGGATAGAAGTCGTTGCATTTTTGTCTCCTATAGGTTGTGCACAAGTGTCGTATCCGCCTATTGAGCAATCGTGCTAGCGTCTCTCTAGAGTTGTGCAACAAGAGCATTTTCCGTGGATTCCACATTTTGAGCTCATCCCTTGGTTGCACGACCCCATTTATCTATCCGTGTGTGTGTTTCCCTGTGCCACATATTGCTATTGGTATACTTGTTACACTTGCGAATTTGTGAATCTCTTTCAACATTATTGACTCTTGCTAACATTTTACATCAAATTTTTGTGCCACTATCCTCATCGAGCTCCACCATAAGCCTTACTTGTGTAGGTGTGAGAAACCGGCAAGAATTGGTACCAATTGTGCTATTTCCTTGTCCACATTGGAGTGATCATTGATCCACTTTCAACTTAGGTCAAGGTACATTTGGTATTCGTTCTTCTCTTTCTACCACTCACATTTTTCTCTTGGAGTGATGGATAGGCAAGGCATTTCATCTTCCGTCTACAACAACAACGACGAGTTCGATGCCACGAACAACTCCAACGACGCCAAGATGCAAGCTCAAATGGACAAGATCAAAGCCCTCATCAAGTCCTACAAGCGATCTTCCTCATCTTTGAGAAGACGGTCAAGAGCACATGCCTCCGAGCTACCTTCTCCGGCAAGATCACATCGGCATCGAAACCATCACCAACAAGGACGTGAAGGTCAAGAGCTCAACACCAACAACCGCTCAACGACTTCACCATCCCCCTTGGCATCTTCGCCAAGCGACTTCAAGGCATCTTCTCCCACGGACATACGGCATCTTCGCCCACAAGCACCTCAAGAGAAGCTCCCCAAGCTCAAGTCCGCGACTTCCATGAGCTACTACAACCTCGACACCGACCATGAGATTCCTTTCTATGGGACTCTAGAACCCGAGGAGTATCCTGAGTGGGAGCGTTTGATGGACGACTACCTCAAGCTACATCAAGTTCCTCCCGAAGATCAAGTGAAGTGCGCCACAAGGAACTTCCATGACTATGCGTCCACATGGTGGCTTCACGCACCTTCGGAGACCTACGACATGAGTTGGCCCAATACGAAGAGCGCTTTGCGGCGAGAGTTCATGCCTCCAACCTACACGAAACAACTTCAACACCAATTGGAGAACACCAACCAAGGATCCATGTCCATCGACGAGTACTTCAAGGAGATGAAGATTGCCTTGCGACGAGCCGGCGTGGACAACCCCATTTCGATGAAGTTCCACTTCATGATGGGATTGCACAACGACATCTCCAAGACGATCTTCCTCGAGAACTACAAGTCCCTCCACGACAACTACATTGGTGCTCTCAAGGCGGAACAAGAACTCATGAAGGCCAAGGCTTGTCGATCCCAAGCACACTTCTCTAAGACCAAGCTCCAAGAAGGCGAGCATGAGGATAGTACCACCAAGATGTCCAAGCCCGTCGAGCTCCAAGAGGATGCTCCCAAGTTCGACTTCACCGCCATCCCTCTTTGTGGCATTGATGATGCCGAGTCCTCCACGACTCTTTTTCAAGATGGTGCGGCGACGACTACGACTACGGAGACCATCAAGGACCAAGCTTCGGAGGCGAGCGACATGGTGACGAGAAAGGATGATGCTTACATCTTAGGAGGCGAGAGTGATGATGTGACATCTTCGGCCTTCATCCATGGCGATGACAACAAGATGGTTGAGCATGGGATTTTCCCTTCTATCACGGCGACGTATGATGACTTGAGTGACTTGTGCCACCATATTGAGAGTGAGAGTGACTTCACCACTAGCCCCATATATGTGTTGCCACAATTCCCATGTGAGGAGAGCCACAACCCCCACTACTTGAGTGAGATGAGTGACTCCACCATATGTGAGTTTGAGTGCACCTATTTGGAGGGAGTGAGTGAACCACCACATAGAGAGAGTGAGATAGTTGATAGGTCATGTGAGGCCACTTTCAACACTAACAACTTGACCTCTACCTCTATTGTGTCTTCGCATTTGGTGCTAGGTCCCATATATGATGATGTGCCAATTCGCGACGACTTCGTCCTCCCTTTGGACAAGACGATGGCCATGGTGGAATATGATGCACCCCCCACATGGTTCCATCAAGATGAACATGACCACCATTTGGTCTTTCCCACCTCACCTACACCACATGAGTGGAATGACAAAGGTAACATAGGTGAAGGTGATGCTCTAGTCCCACTAGTGGACATTCATGACATTGATTGCTTGCATGATGTTGATCCCCCTATTGACATGCTTCATGCTAGTATGATTTCCCCATGCGATGATTTACCCATTTACGATGAGTATGATGATTGCCATGTGGAGTCTTTTAGTTTTGATGCTATGTTACATAGGATTTCTTGTGCTAATTCTCTTGGTCACATCATGTTTGCCAATCTGCTTGACTTGTCATATGCTATGCATGAGACCGACCACATGTAATATTTGCAATCTCTTCATAGTATGCCATTAAGATTAACCCAATTTGCACTTATGGCATAGATGACAAGCCCATGGTTATTGGCATTTGTTTTTCTTGTGATGATATTGATATGCTCCCTTTGCATCATTTATCTCATATGCCATGCCATGAACACCTAGCTTCGGATATGCATTGTTTTGGATGTTGTCCTTTTTCTCCATATGATGTTTCCATTATTGCTCATAAGGAGACCCCCGTAGTTTTTCCTCATTCATTTTAGGAGATTTTGATTCATCCCATTCATTGCATGATCCCAATACTTATGTGCTCAATTTGCATCCCCATCGTATTATACACAATAACTATTCTTTCATGATGGATGACATGTTCTTATACCATGCATCAAATTTCTTTGAGCAACACTTATCTTGTGGTAACTTTCACGTGCACATACACATCATGATGGATGATGTGTACATTTACCACACACACAATTTCTTTCGTTTGTGTCTCTTTTGTGTAGGTACCCATGAATTCTTGTCAACCTCGCAATCCCACGAGTTGACAAAACGACCTCTAGAGAGCAATGATGACTTGGGATCCCATGGAGTGTCTTTCCCACCGCTCTCTTCACGCAAAGACTTCGCACATTTCTTCTACATGACCCTCACTTGGCTATGGGTTATTGTCCATTATATATCCTTTCCCATCTTCCATGTTCACTTTGCATGATATGTTCATTACTATGCCTTTGCCATGCATTCGTGACCCATGCTTTGCATTACACATGATGATTAATTCTAGTACTTGTATGTGTATTTGCAAGCTTGGTGGAGATATTGCTTGCTATTGCCATGATTGCTTTGTGCCCCATGTCTATGATGATACTATGATATTGCTTTGTGTTTGTGCTTGCGGTATGTCATGTGCATTGCCTTACCTATTATTTGCTCACATGACATGATTGCCATGATTTCCTCTAGTATGTTGCATCTTCGCACTACTAGCTTGCATGACTTGATTCCTACGATTGCTTATGTTGCATCACCGATGATTCATACTTGCTCATTTCATGCGGTTGATGACAACCATCTACATGCTTTGCACATGATTATTATTGCTTGCCGTCATATATCTCCATATGTTGCCTCTCTCAGCTAGAAGATTTGCCATGTATTAAGCACAACCATGATTTTTGTCTTGCTAATGAGATTGCCCCCATAGCATTCTCACATATGTTTGGAGATTTTGACATATTCCTTGTGAAGCATGCTTGTCTTACCTCTTTGCAGCATATACCTAGTGCCATGAATATAGCCATTATTGCATCATGTTATTCATGCACTTGTGCTTCTAATGGTTATGTGCAAGAGAAGAGAACCACCATCATGAATGATGTGTTTATCTACCATGCGCATATATTCTTTGCTTCCTTTTGTGCATGTGTAGGATACTTGGACCTTGTGTCGACTTTCGCTTCACATGAGTTGACCATTCGAGCTCTTGAGAGCGAGCCTCATACATTGAACCACGCCTCGCTTCTCCAACACCTTTCCTACCACTTCGGCATTGTGAAGAATGCACAAGGACACGCCTTCAAGGTGACATCTTTCTTGAGCATGGATATTGCGGATCATTCTACTTGTGTTGCTTGCACCATGAGACTTCTTGTTCATATTGGACCACTTGATTGCTCACATGTTAGAGATCTTGCTTCGACTTGTCATTTCCACCATTCCATGCATCATGATATATATGCCTTGTGTGTTGCATCCAATTCTTGGATTACTTGCTCCTCTCATATGTTTGGTTGCAACAATGTAATCACTTCACATATGCCATGTCCCACGGATTGCTACATGCTTGCCTTGATTGCCTCACACACGATGAACAATTGCTCTTTCCATTGTGTTGAGTTCCACACGATATTCACTACACCGCATGCACATTATGCTTGGATTGTCTTGCACTTGACCCATGTGTTTAGACACTTCATTTTATTTGGTGTTGTGAATGCTTCTTATGCCTACCATAGACCTTTCATTGAGCGCTTTTCCCATGCTTTCTATGACTTTGAGGTAGATGCTTGTTCTCTTGTTACACATATTTGCATTACTACCTCACATTTACATGCTTGTCCCCATGATATCTTTGATTGTGCTCAATTTATATGCTTATATGCCATGTCACAATCATTTGTCAAACCATATGATTTGCATGATGACGACACTTGTTTGGTGAATCACCTCTTGAATGCTTGGTTTTGCACTAACGCTAACCACATTTGTTTTTCCAAGTGTTTGTTGTCTTTTCTCCTTCTGAAGGAATCCCAAGATGGTGTGACATTGGAGAGTGCCCATTTCGAGCTTCCAGATGACGAGAACTTGGTGATCGACCACTCCTACACGGCGACGCCATCTCTTTCCCATGGTGATTTGGATTTCGATCCGACGTCGGATCTTTGCCAAGGGAGGGGAGATGATGCGGAGCATCCTATGGACATCACCATGTCAAGAGTCCGTTTGGAAAGTGACACGTGCGACATCTACTTCACATACATAAAGGTGAATCATCTCCTTTACACGTGCTCACTTGACCCCTTCGAGGATGGTATACTACTTGACACCCCTCTCGTGTGCATGCATAGGTATTGTCGGAACACTACGGACGACGAGGAGGAGTGCAAGCGCCAAGGAACAACTACACCATCTGCGAGGGAAGCATGGAAGCGACGACGGAAGAAGACGGAGACAGCTTCCTCGAACCGGACATCCGGCCCCTAGATGTGTCACCAGCAGCAAGGAGCTAGCGGCCAAGTCTACAGGGCCCGGACATCCAGCGACCAGCCCAGACATCCAGCGCGTCCCGAGCCCCCGGACATCCGGCCTCCAGCCCGGAAATCCAGACCCGCCATTGCAGAGAGCAACAAGGTTGGACGCTGCCAGCCGGACATCCGGCCCCAGCGCCCGGACATCCCGCGTCTCGGGAAGGCCTGGACATCCGGCCCCCTGCCTGCGTGCAGCGCATCTGGGCCATGGCCCATGTACCCCTTCACCCCTTAGACTATATATACTCCCCCTCCACCTACGTTTTAGGGTCAGCGTTGTGTTAGCTCATTTGTGAGACACAGCTTCGCTCATCCATATCGGATCTACTCCTTGAGAGAGACCGCGACCCCTCTTCGGAGGAGATCCACCTTGGATTCAAGACCTCCTTGCGGAGAAGATCATCAAGACCCCCTCTTGGGTGGCCCCCTCAAGACCTCCTCACGGAGAAGACCGTTACCTCTTGTATCGTCCGTTGTTGACTTTGTATCTTGTATCTCTCCTTGTGTTCATGGATCTAGCACATGTGTGACTATTTCTTGTTGGTTGAGTGATTCTCTCGTGTTTCCCCTCGTGATTTCCCTCGTTTCCCCCTCGTGCTCCTCGTGTTCTTCGTGGGATCCACTCCTTTCATGAAAGATCGGGCAATTAGGGTTCTACCCTACATCAGCATAGTTGCGATATCCTAGGTTTTGTGGCACTGGTTCTATCGCTAATATATGTGGCGTGCTATCTGATTTTTCCGGCAGCACCACCTTTTTCAAGGACTTTGCTTGTACTCTTTCCGGTTCTGCAATCACCCTCTTCCTTTTGGATGACTGAAACACAAGAACAACATTTGAATGAAAAAACATGGTATGACGACAAATGGAATATGTATTGATAATGGATGGGCATGGCATCTTCACATATATCATGAGTAAACTAAGCAGATGGCGGTGCAATGAAGCAAACGAAATGCAAGACACCTTATGCAAGATATGTGCAACCAATAAAACCTTGCCAAATTAGAACAGGCACCTTATTGGGTGAATAGGATAGGCCATCTGCCTTTGACTCCTTGAGCTCAGAAAAGTCATTAGGATCATATTCTGAATACGAATCTATAGGTCAGGAGCATGTGGTTTTCATTGCACCCACAGTGGAGCTCAATCCCTTGATGCCAAGTTTGTTACCCATTAACTGTTCTGCAATATTCTTCCGATGTGCGCATTCTTATATTCATTGTGATTACATACAATATCTGCAAAGCACGAAAACAGAAATAGTAGTGAGATTATCTTTGTAATGCAGAGGATATTGTAATATAATAGGGGCTCCCTGTAACCATTGTGTGCTATAACTGGATTCTGATGAGAGAACCCAGGTGTGTTGTAATATAGTGAGTAGATTAATATAATCTGGCACAACTACACAAAAAATAGGCTCCCTGTTGGGAGCTCCAGGTGTAAGGATAGTTGGCAGATGATAGGTTCATAATATACAGTATAGAAAGTTTATTGCCAAACCATGATAACGAGAGCGCACAACTACTCGGAAGATCGTAGTGTAGATAAAAGGGGTACACCATAACCACCATAAATAAATCGGGAAAGGGGAACTTGCTGGAAAATACAGGGTTTTGCCGCTACGAATATGCAGCCTATCGATCACCTACAAGCAAGCTCTATTCATCTGAAGGCGCACTACTGTTACTATCAGTCTAGTCTATCAAAGACCGCGTGGCTCCCACCATTTTGGGGATATTATGGCAGACCAACTCGAAGTTTGAAATCATGCAGCAGAACCGGCCCAATAGAGCTGTCGACTGAAGATGTCCCTGCTCCCCTTCCTGAAAAGGAACATATTGTACTTACTAAAGAAGAACAGAAGAGGAACATGTTGAAGAATAGAAGGGGAAACATATTATTGAGATTCCCCTTCTTTCTATAGAATATTGGTTGCCCACCCATGATGAATCAGAGCGCCCAAAGAAATGTCATTCCATGATATCTCTCTATATGTGGCCACATGCATTTGGAAACTCAAGTGGGAGAATTAGTTAACCAATTAAATGTGTGTCTGTTAGCTAATGTCAATATCATATCACATTCATATTTGAAGGACCTTAGGACGTATGATTGGTGTGTTAATTAGCTTTAAAGGGTGGACAGCTACTAATAGGACACAAAGCACCTACGCAGATCATACTGTAGATATAATGTGAAACCCCCAAGCATCAAGAGTAAAATTTGTAAAGTTGAACTTGCTAGAAAATATGTGCTAGTATTGTCGGTACAGCTAGAAAGGCTTCGGATACCAGCTCTCTACAACTGAAGGTGCAGTACTGTTACTATCAGTCTATCTATCAAAGGCGACACATACGACCGAATACGAAGAGTTGAAAGCATCCATGACAATCGACATGAAGACCACCACGAAGAGTTGAAAGCGTCCATGACAAGCAACCGAATAGACCAATACACTGCAAATGTCCCTGCTCCTCTTCACTACAAAGAATATATTGTACAACTATTGTACTCCCTTTGTTCCTAAATACAAGTCTTTGTACAAATTCCACTATGGATCACATACAGATGTATATAGATACATTGTAGAGTGTATATTCACTCATTTTGTTCTGTATGTAGTCCATGGAGGAATCTCTACAAAGACTTATATTTAGGTACGGAGAGAGTACTTACAAAAGAAGAACATAAGAGGAGCATGCTAAAGAAGAGCAAGCAGATTTTGGATAATAAAATGTTAGTTGGCCACACATGATGAACCAGAGCACATAAAGAATGCAACTCCCTGCTGTCCCTCGATATCTGCCACATGTGATTTTCGAAAGTAAAGTAGGAACATTAGCTGACCAATTAAACATTCACTGTTTTAGTACATATTAGCATCATATCAAATTCGTATTTTAGCAACTAAGTTTGGAATTATGAGTGGCATGTTGTTTAGCTTGATGGGTTGATGAGCACTGCTTGCACGTACGTCTCGAGGCACCTACGATGATGGTACCGAATATATGTAAATGTCTACATGCAAGTCACCTGACTTTCGTCATTTAGGTCAGTTGACCATTTCAGGTGGTTGGATAAAGATCCTACGTCTCCTAACCCTTCTTCTTCCTCGCCTCTTATTCTTCCCCTAAAGACCACCGCACGGGCCGCCAGCCGAACCACCGCCCCCACCCTACACTAAACCGCCCACCACCTCCGGTCTTCCGCCGCCCCTGGCCATCCCTCTAGCTAACCCCACCCCCACCCGTGTCGAGTTTTGCCTCTGGAGAGGCCCCACCATAGCCCGACGACAGCCCCCACAACCACTATCCCCACCTGAAACCCTAAGATAGATAATGGGGCAGCCCTTCGGCAAACCCCTTCCTTCCCTCCAGCGAACTCCCAAAAATGGACTGACCCCAATTTGAAATTCAGTCGAATGTCATTTAAGCTAATGTGGAATATAAAAGGGGAAAACCATAAGCATTGTGAGTATAGTGGTCGCGTACCATGGCGGATCTGAAGGTGCAAATCGGACAAAGGCAACTTCACAACCAATGTTTGGTTTCAACTAACAAGTAAGATTCTAAGTGCTGGACAAGAAATCATAGTAAAGTAGTGTCAATCTATTTTCTTGCTGAGATAAATAACTTGAGCAGATATGAAAGAGTACCACCTCTGGTGTGGCGCCGTATAAGCATCTGCTGAGGCGTTGAGGGTGTTGTGGTTAGCGATGGATGTCGGCGGCGTGGAACCAGATCTAGGAGGGCGGACGATGGCGGCAAGGGTAATATCCTAGAGAAGTGGATGAGACGGTCGTACGAGCAGCCTTGACAAGGTGGATCACGGCACAGATGAAGCGAGAGGACGTGGTGCAAGGATCCTGGTCCGAAGTCGTGGATGAGAGAGGTCGATCTCTTGTAATTAACGACGGTGTTGGGGTATCAACTCCGGCATGGTGGAGGAGGACGATGATGGATGGGGTGGCGGACGATGGAGACTGTGGTGGAGATGGTGTTTTGGCGCACACGGAGTACGAATGGCGAAATGGAGGGAGAGAGGTAGGGGGAACCATATCTTTAGGGTGCGCCTGTCTCAAATGCGAGGAAATTTACAAACTTAGCCCCCGTTTAAAATTTCCTACATCACAACAATATTAGTTTGCTGGGGATAGGGCGGTAATCTCGCATACACCAAATATTTACCGACGGAGATTTCGACCGAGGAGAGTTTGTTTTGGCGCCCACCGTGTATGAATCAGGGAGGGAGGTAGAGGCGATTTCGGTCGAGGAGAACCTGTGTTTTGGCGCCCACCGTGTACGAATCCAGGGAAGTGAAAGGCGGAGGCGGTTATGTCACATTTGAGTGAAATTACAAGCCTACCCTATCGAAACCTATAGAAATCAAGCTGATAGGCTTTGCGTGTCAAGGATAGGCAGCAATTTCCATCTCGCAGATTTTGGTTTCGGGCAGTTACTACGAGTTTCCCCGCTTCATTCAATTTTTTGCAGAGAAAGAGTGCATGTTTACCGTGCCAACTCAATTCGAATCCAGTTTGTATTTTTTCCGGGAAGGATCCATTTTGTATTCGAATACAAATCTATATACATCATTTTTATATATACTATCAAAAGGACAACACCCTTTATACATAAGTATGGATTACAAATGGCATGATCTTAGATTCATAAGGCTGGATCATTCTTAATTTGGATTTTCAAATATTTGAAACCACTTTATGTTAAAATCTAATGTATGCATTCCTCGCTAACTGTCTCCAATTAATGTGTGTTTCATGTGGGTTTTTTACTTCTCAAACATGTATAATGTGTTTGACACATGCAAAATATAGTGTAATCCCGTTTAGACATTAATTGCATATAAACCATGCATTGTCTCTAATTAAAGAATCTATGGATCACTAATATTGATAAACTATATAACATTGCACGTGTCCCCAAATTCAAATGAATATGCATGTTTGATAGACCAATTTTCTTTATGATATTATCAATATCGTGATCTCTAGTTTCAATATTTGAATCCCCTTTAATCCAGATATTCATCTCATATAGCTATCACTCATACTTATATATCTCTATAGACCTATAGGCCTTCATTGTCTCTCGGGAATCTCTCGTGCTACTTGTATGTCGACTATGATCTTTTATTTTCGTAACACACTGACGGTACTCTCTCCCTCGATCTTCACTCTATTTCTCTCTAAGTATATCTCGCTCCCTGCTATTTTTCTCTAACTATGCTTTCTCTCACATAAACACAAACTTCGTCTCCCGGGGTCTCATTTCTCTCTACTATTCCCCTGTGTGCCGCTCGCACACCCCCTCTCACATAGAGATGTCTTGCGCTCCTTAGGTATGAGAAGCTACGACTCTCCCTCTTAAATATCTCTTTCTCACACACAAACACAAACTTTGTCTCCCACGGTCTCATATCTCTCCACCATTCCCGTGTATGCCGCACACACACACTCTGTCTCCCTAGGGATATCTCGCGTTCCCGGATATGTCTCCCTAGTTATCACTCTCCTTGTGAAATATCTTTCTCTCTTGCGAACACAAAACTCCATCTCCCAGGATCTCATTTCTCTCTGATATTTGTGTGTAGGTGACTCACATGCACCTGATACGGCTCCATCATATCTACTTTTCCAAAATCTTTTGCCCTTGTTTGGGACTATATTTTGCATGATTTGAATGGAACTAACCCAGACTGCTACTGTTTTCAGAAGAATTGCCTTGGTATTATTTTTATGCAGAAATAAAAGTTCTCGGAATGACCTAAAACTTCACGGAGAATATTTTTGGAATAAATAAAAAATATTGGCAAAAGAATCAACCAGAGGGGTTCCACCGGCTATCCACAAGGCTGGAGGCCGTGCCCCCCCTAGGGCATGCCCCCTGCCTTATGGGCCCCCCCGGACCTCCACCGGCCTCAACTCCAACTCTATATATTCACCTTCGGGGAGAAAAAAAATCAGAGAGAGGGATTCATCACGTTTTACGATATGGATCCACCACCACCTGATGTTCTTCATCGGGAGGGAAAATCTGGAGTCCGTTCGGTGCTCCGAAGAGGGGAATCCATCGCCATCATCATCACCAACCTTCCTCCGTCACCAATTTCATGATGCTCACCGCAGTGCGTGAGTAATTCCATCATAGGCTTCCTGGACGGTGATGGGTTAGATGATATTTATCATGTAATCGAGTTAATTTTCTTAGGGTTTGATCCCTAGTATCCACTATGTTCTTAGATTAATGTTGCTATGACTTTGCTATGCTTAGTGCTTGTCACTAGGGCCTGAGTGCCATGATTTCATATATAAACCTATTATGTTTTCATGAATATATTTGTGGTCTTGATCCTATCTTACAAGTTGTAGACACCTATTAAAGTTATAATCCGCATACCCCAAGGTGACAATAATTGGGATTCTTTCCGGTGATTATCGTAGTTTGAGGAGTTCATGTATTCATTAAGTTCTAATGCTTTGGTCTGGTTCTCTATTAAAATGAGGCCTTAATATGCCTTAGTTTCCATTAGGACCCCACTGCCATGGAAGGTTAGGAGAAAAGATGTCATGCAAGTTCATTTCCATAAGCACATATGACTATATTCGGAATACACGCCTACATTATATTGATTAATTGGAGATAGTTTTGTGTCACCCTAGGTTATAACTGTTGCATGATAATGCCATCCGACATAATTATCCATCATTGATCCATTGCCTACGAGCTTTTCACATATTGATCTTTCCTATGTTACTTTGATGTTGCCACTGTTACAATTGCTACGAAACTGGTACTGTTACTTTTATCATCGTTACCGTTACTTACATACTACTTTGCTACTAAATACTTTGCTGCAGATATAAAGTCTTTTATGTGTGGTTGAATTGACAACTCAGCAGCTAATACTTGAAAATATTCTTTGGCTCCCCTTGTGTAGAATCAATAAATTTGGGTTGAATACTCTACACTCGAAAACTGTTGTGATCCCTTATACTTGTGGGTTAACAAGACCTTTTTCCGGCGCCGTTGCCAGGGAGCATAGCTCTATTCTCTTTGTCACATGGGATTTATATTTGTTGATTAGTATGAGGAATTTGAAATATACTAGAACTGAGATTTTCCCCTCTACTACGAGGGGGGGTAAGGAACTGCCATCTAGATTTGCACTTGATTCACCTTCTGTTTTGAGTTAGCATGCGACACCTACACCTGCTATTGATTCTGATATGTCGCATGTTATTGATGATGCTACTTCTACTATGAATGATGCTTATGATGTTACTACTTTGCTTGATAAAACTGTGCCACTGGATGAATTACTTGATGAACATCTTGCTAGAGTTAGAACTATTGATTATGCTGAAGATGATGATATTTTTGAAACTGATGAAATTATTGAAACTAAAAACTTTGAGACACCTGATAAGACTAGCTCTCCTAGATATGAAATTCCTGTTATGCTTGAGGATTATGTTATGGATGCATAGGTAGCTATGGACTTTCTTGCTTGTCAGGATAGAGATGATCTTAAGAAATTATTATGCAAGTGGAAAGAAAAATCTTTGAATGCTAGAATGCAATATGATCCTAAGTTTGCTACTTCACCTATCTTTGTTACTGATAAGGATTATGAATTCTGTATCGATTCTGAGGTAATTACATTGGTTGAATCTAAACCTTTCCATGGTTATGAATCTGAAACTGTTGTGACACATCTTACTAAATTGAATGATATAGCCACCCTATTTGCTCGTGAGGAAATTTTTTCGCTATTACTATATTCTTAAGTTGTTTCCTTTCTCATTAAAGGGTGATGCTAAGTTATGGTTTAATTATCTTGCTCTTGGTTGTGTGCGTAGTCCCCAGCATATGTTTTATTACTTCTCTGAAAAATATTTCCCTGCTCATAAGAAACAAACTACTTTAAAGGAAATATTTAACTTTGTGCAATTTGAAGAAGGGAGTCTCCCACAAGATTGGGGGAGGCTTCTAAAATTACTTAATGCTTTGTCTGATCATCCTCTCAAAAAATGAAATACTTGATATCTTCTATAATGGACTAACCGATGCTTCTAGGGACCACCTAAATAGTTGTGCTGGTTGTGTTTTTAGGGAATGAACTATTGAGCAAGCTGAATTGCTATTGAATAATATATTGATTAATGATAATGATTGGACACTTCCTGAACCAACTCCTACCCCAACTCCAAAGAAAAGAGGTATTCTATTTCTCAGTCCTGAAGATATGCAAGAGGCAAAGAAATCTATGAAAGAAAAGGGTATTAAAGCTAAAGACATTAAGAATTTACCACCTATTGAAGAAATACATGGTCTTGATAACGCGACACGGGTAGTAGAGGTAAATTCTCTCTATAGATTTGATGAAGGTGATATTCCTCATAATAAGTCTGCTAGTCAATACTTGTATGGGTTTGATAATTGTACTGTTAAACAAGAAAACTTCAATGCTTATGTTAGTAGACAATTGAAACTTAATGCCTACATGCTCGATTGCTTGGGTGATTATATGAGTAGAACTATTAATGATCTTAAGCTTATTAGTAAGCTTCCATGGTTAAAACTCAAGTAGAACAAGTACTTAAGGCAGATGATGATTTGCTCAATGAGTTGAATGGTAAGAACAATGATAATGCAGGTAGAATTATGACTAGAGGTGGTAAAATGACCCAGGAACCTTTGTATCATGAGGGCCACCCTAAGAGAATTGAGCAAGATTCTTAGAGAATTAATACTGATGCACCTAGTCCTAGTAATAAAAATAAAAAGAAAACTGATAGGACTTTGCATGCTTCTAGTGAACCTGTTATAGACACACCTAAGAATCCCAATGATATTTCTATTTCTGATGCTGAGACACAATCTGGTAATGAACATGAACCTAGTGATAATGTTAATGATGATGTTCATGTTGATGCTCAACTGTAACATCCCAAATTTTCAATTTGGAATGTTATACACTAGATCATATGCATATCATATTTTCTTGCATTTTGGTTGATCCTAGAAATTTCACGCAACTCAAGGACCCTCGGAGAGAGTTGGAGATTCGTTATTTTCATATTTGAGAGTTTTCTCGAATTTTGAAAATAGGATCATTTGATTTATTTATTTTATCTTCAATAATTTTTCCGGTGTCAAAATATATGAGAGAGGGAATAATATGACTTTCCCAAATTTAGGAAAAAATGAAGATATAATAAATAGATCAATTTTTGTTTTCCGGTGTTTATTTGCAGTTTATTTGGATAGGGAAAAATGCGCGTTTTCGAAAATTGCATTTTAGGTCCGGAGAAAAGTTCATTTTGTTCGGCTCATTTTTAGGAGTCGGGGAAAATTTACTTTAGATTTTTCGGAGTTCGTTTAGATCTCTTTTTGTTTGTTTTTTTTTCTGCGCGAGAACCAGTTAAAAAAAATCAAAGTCCAGCGCCTTGGGCCAAAGGCCCAGCCGGCCAAGGCTACGGCCAAGGCCACCGCCCCCAGGGAGCCGCGCGCGCCTAGCGCTGGCGCAGGAGGCCGCCGCCTCGCCTCTTGCTCTAAACCGAATCCTAGTAGGACTTTTGTCCTACTTCCGTATATTCCTTTTCTATTTCTAGATCTTTTCCTTTCCTTTTTTCTATTCCTATTCCTATTTTGTTCTTTCTTTGCAACCGGAGTTCTTAAGTTGAACTACTTGGTTCGTTCTCTTGTTCGAGTTTTACCTGTGCATTAGATGAGTATTTATTGTATGCTTGTTGTTTGTCTGCGATAGATTACCCGGATTGCGCTGCTTGTTACTTCGAAACCCTAGGACTCGCGGATCATCAGCAAGGCAAGTAACACTTTGATCATACCTTTTCTACAACCCAGTTTTATTGCGTTAGATCAATCCTCACACATTGCATGATTAGGATCTAATTAAACTGTGGGATGGGAAGTAGATGAGGTAGTACCTATTACCTGTTTATTATGAAACCTTTGGGAGTTACTTCTACGTTTGCTTATTATGCCATGCTATGCTAGTAGACGTGGATTGGGTGAGTGATATCCATGACAGATGTGAGATTGATAATTTTAATGGTTTATCTAAGGTGGCAACTTAAACACACATCTGGGTGGATTGAGGCACCTGATGTCTATCAGGACTTGCCTGTTTTTTTGGACCGCCACCCAGGCTCAAAGGGATCATAAGATCTTTCATGCCAGAAACTTCCGTGTGCAGCCACAAGCCATTATGGGCTCTGGCATAGTTGACTAAGTTGTGCGATCTCTTACAGTGGTAGAGTAGAAGATGTAGGGGATGTAGGTGTACCGGTCTACCGATCGTAAGGTCCTAGCGCTTCTGAAAGGCTATGTCTCGGTCATCCGTTTCTCAAACACCCTGTAGTGCGAGAAACCAAACGAAGGCGATCGAGTCTTGTGGGGAAAAGTGCGCAAACCTCTGCAGAGTGTACAAACTAATCATGATTAGCCGTGTCCCTGGTTATGGACAACTTGAGTATCTAGTACCTTGGAATATCATTGTGAATCTCAACATGTTACTTCTAATTAATGTTGTTGGGTTTTATATATGTCACTTTTATAATGGGATTGAGAATGCTGTCAACCATTCTCAATGTTTAACACCACCATGATAGTTAAATAAATTTATTCCTTTGCAGTAGGGAAAAATGGCTTTACTGCAAAACTGTAACCATAGAGCTTTCCACCAGCCATATATGCATATAGTATAGCTGTTTATTCATTACTCTCTATGTGTTACATTGCCAGCATATTCCATGTGCTGACGTTTTCGGGCTGAAACTTTAATGTTGCAGACTTTTCAGACGACGATTGAGGTTTTCTTAGGTCGTGGTTCTATACTGAGTGATGCCGCTTGGAGTTGATGGACCCATTTATCTTCCGAGTCTTCCGCTGTTATCGATATTAGATGGCCTTCAGCCATATTTATTGTAATAAGTTCTTTTGAGCCATCGATGTAATAAGTGTGTGATTGCAACTCTGCTATAAAACCTCGATGTACTGTGTGGTGTCAGCATTACTGATCCAGGGATGACACCGTAGCACAGTAGACGTGATCCATTCGGGTCAGGTCGCTACAGAGATGGTATCAGAGCACACGCTGACTGTAGGACACGACCACTAAGTTAAAGCCATAGATCACCATTCTATTCTCATTTTCTACTCCTCATCTTTTCTACTCTATTAGGATGACGCACGCGAAGATTAAGTACGCTCAACCGGATGAAGGCACACCTTTTGGATTTCACCTGAAGGAAGTCACCAAGTACCTGAACATTGGATTACCAAGCTTCACGGGAACCTTCAATGCCACTCTGCCTGAAGAGGAGCGCTGGAAGATTCAAGCTCACGTTCCGGGAAGAACATTCGCGCCAATCACGAAACCCATAGATAGTGTTTTCAATGCACCAACCTGGAGTCTAGGAAGGAGCATGGCAGCTCATATCACCATAGGACGCATTGGAGAAGTTTATCAAGAAGACCTCAAGGACACTATCTACCAGATTTGCGGACGCCGTAATGAACAATGGGAGTTAGTCAGCACCAAGAAGGATAGATCCATTGCATCTTTCATCCAGGAGTTAAACCAGCACATTCGACGCCACGAGAACCAGATGTGCAATGATATGGTAGAGTTGAAGAATGCGAAGGCAAGGATCATCGAGCTAGAAGGAGAACTGAAGTCTACACGCAAGGACTACATGGACGAGATCGTAGCTCTAGCAAGGCACAATTGCGATCTTAAGCAGGAGATTGAAGAACTCAAGAGCAAGTTAGCATCCCAGGAGGACGATGAGTACGTCACATGTCCGGACAACTACATCATCATCGACGACACCGATTCGGATCCAAGTGAACCCGACTTCGAAGACGAAGCTGGAGCAGATATCATGGAGTCTTCCACCGGTTCAAATTTCTATATGACCACCAGATAGTAGTAGTATTCCCCCATGTAAACACAATATAGTCGAGCACTTTTGCGATAGATAGACCGTTTGTAAGCCCTTGTTTGATTGATTGAAGTGATTTTGTGTGCATTTGCTCATGTGCATATGGGTAGTGTTATCCCTTTAGACCCCCTCTATTCTTATATCTCGTATTTTCTAAACCCTCAGATGCCTCCGAGACGTGACAATGGATTTCCACCGGAGCTCACTCAGTTGATCCAACAGCAGAATCAGTTGATGCAGATGTTAGTCCAGAACCAGCAGAACAACAACAACAACAACCCACCACCACCACCACCACCTGTTGACCACTTAGCCCGTTTCCTTAGGCTGAATCCGCCGGTGTTTTCCAGTAGCATCGAGCCAATAGTAGCAGACGATTGGCTCCGCAAGATAGGAAGGGAGTTGACCACTGCAGGATGCACGGATGGTGAGAAAGTGAAGTTTGCCGCTCACCAGCTTGACGGACCCACGGCAGCATGGTGGGAGAATTTCACAGCCACTTACCCAGTTGACACTGTCACATGGGATCAGTTTCAGCAAGCTTTCCGCACTGCCCATGTTTCAGCAGGAGCTATGGCCATAAAGAAGCGTGAGTTGCGCAACTTACGCCAAGGAGGAAGGACTCTTGGCCAGTATGTGGAGGAGTTTAGTAAGCTAGCCCGTTATGCCCCAGATGACGTTGCTACGGATGCAGCTAAGCAGGAGAAGTTTCTGGAAGGACTGAATGATGAGCTAAGCATGCAGTTGATGGTAGCGAGTTTCAACAACTACCAGGAGTTGGTAGATCGTGCCATCATGATTGAAGGGAAGCAACAGCAGATTGAGAACCGTAAGAGGAAGTATGGACATGGGAAGCATAACTCTGGAGCCCAGCAGAAGCCCCGTTTTACCCCTAAACCGGGATTTAAGTTTCAGCATACCCATGGAGGAGGTAGCTCGCACAACCATAATGGCCACAAGAATGGTAATGGGAATGGAGGAAGCAACGGCCAGAACCGGACCACCCCATCGACCCCAACCAAGAGAGACCTGAGTCAAGTCACCTGTTTCAAGTGTTCGAAGACCGGACATTATGCCAATGAATGTCCTGAAGGCCAGAATGGAAATGGCAATGGAAGCTCTGGGAAGAAGCCGAACCCTTTCAATAGGGGACAGGTGAACCACGTTAATGTGGAGGAGATTGAAGATCAGCCCGATGCAGTAATAGTATAGCCTGCCCACTAGGATTCTTAAAACACCTATGCTAGTAAGCTCGCCAGGAGCAGAATACATGGCCAGACAAGGATGTTTTCAAGTACCATTGAGTATAGGAAGGCATGTATTCCCAACGGATTTAATTATTCTGGAATCCCAAGGTCTGGATGTTATTCTTGGTATGGATTGGCTGTCGATGTATGGAGGAAACATCGATTGCGCCAGTAAGACAATTTTGCTTACCACACCAGAAGGAAGAAGGATCAAGTATGTATCCCGGCATCTGCCAAACAGGACACAAGTGAATTGCCTAACAGGAGTTGTGCAGGAGGAAGTACCAGTGGTAAAGGATTTTCCTGATGTATTTCCTGAGGAATTACCAGGCATGCCACCGGATAGAGACATTGAGTTTTTGATTGAGTTATTGCTAGGTACAGGCCCAATATCGAAGCGACCGTACCGGATGCCAGCAAAGGATTTGGTGGAAATTAAGAATCAGATTAAGGAGTTATTGGATAAAGGTTACATTCGCCCAAGTTCTTCGCCTTGGAGATCACCCGTACTTCTAGTGGAAAATAAGGATGGATCATTAAGGATGGTTGTAGATTATCGGGGATTGAATGAAGTAACCATCAAGAATAAATACCCACTGCCAATGATCAACGATCTGTTTGATCGATTGCAAGGAGCTAAAGTGTTTTCCAAGATCGATTTGCGATCAGGGTACCATCAGTTGAAGATTCGAGAGCAGGACATACCTAAGACAGCATTCACCACAAGATATGGACTGTATGAGTACACCGTTATGTCATTTGGATTGACTAACGCACCTGCCTATTTTATGAACCTGATGAACAAAGTGTTTATGGAGTTTTTGGATAAGTTCGTCGTAGTGTTCATTGATGACATCCTAGTTTATTCGAAGAATGAAGAGGAGCATAAGGAACATTTGCATTTGGTTTTGGAGAAACTAAGAGAACATCAGTTATATACCAAATTCAGCAAATGTGAGTTTTGGTTGAAGGAAGTTGGATTCCTCGGACACGTTATATCCGGAGAAGGTATAGCAGTTGACCCCACAAAGGTTGAGACCGTAACCGAATGGGAAGCACCAACAACAGTTGGAGAGATCCGGAGTTTTCTTGAACTCGCAGGATACTACCGGAGATTCATTGAGAACTTTTCAAAGATTGCAAAGCCTATGACTGAATTGTTGAAGAAGGATACTAAGTTCAAATGGACTGAGGAGTGTGAGGCTAGTTTCCAGGAGTTGAAGAAACGATTGGTTACCTCACCGGTATTGATTTTGCCAGATCAGACCAAGGATTATGAGGTGTATTGCGACGCTTCATGTCGAGGACTTGGAGCAGTGCTTATGCAGGAAGGGAGAGTTGTTTCGTATGCATCATGACAACTGAAGCCTCATGAGTTGAATTATGCCACGCATGATTTGGAGTTAGCAGCCGTAGTGCATGCATTGAAAACGTGGAGACATTTCCTCATTAGAAATCATTGTGAGGTGTACACGGATCACAAGAGTTTGAAGTACATTTTCACGCAGAAGGAGTTGAACCTCAGACAAAGGAGATGGTTGGAGCTCATCAAGGATTATGACATGAGATTGCATTACCATCCCGGAAAGGCTAATGTAGTAGCTGACGCATTGAGCCGTAAGAGCCATGTCAATACGATAATGACGGGAAGTATACCCAAGGAGTTAGCAGAAAACCTTCGTGAACTAAGTTTAGAGATAGTTCCGAAAGGCTATGTAGCAGCATTGGAGATTCAGTCAACATTGATGGATAAGATCAGAGAGGCTCAGAAATCTGACAAGGAAATTGCTGCTATAAAAGAGAGAATGAGTAAAGGAAAAGCAAAGGGATTTCGTGAGGATGAGCACGATACTCTATGGTTTGAAGACCGTGTTTATGTGCCCAATGACCCGGAGATCAGGAAGTTGATTTTGCAAGAGGCACATGATTCACCATATTCGATTCACCCAGGGAATACCAAGATGTATTTGGATTTAAAGGAAACATTTTGGTGGACCGGAATGAAGAAGGATATTGCAGCATATGTAGCAGTTTGTGACGTATGTTAGAGAGTAAAGGCAGAGCATCAGAAGCCAGCCGGATTGTTACAACCATTGCCGATACCCAAATGGAAGTGGGATAAGATAGGCATGGATTTTATCATAGGACTACCCAGGACGAAAGCAGGGTATGACTCGATATGGGTAGTAGTTGATCGTTTGACGAAGGTAGCACATTTCATTCCAGTTAAGACCACTTACACCAGTGCTAAGTTGGCAAAGATATACATGACTAGGATCATTTGTTTGCATGGAGTGCCGAGGAGTATCGTATCAGATACCAGTTTCGTTCCATGACAATAGTTACGAAGTTGGAGACCGTCAGTTCTTTGGACCAGATTTGATTAAGGAGTCTGAACGGAAAGTTAAGTTGATTCGCGATAGGCTCAAGGTTGCCCAGTCCAGGCAGAAGAGCTACACAGATTCAAAACGCAAGGAGATAGTTTACGAAACCGGAGACAGAGTTTATCTCCGAGTATCCCCACTTCGAGGAGTTAAGCGCTTTGGAGTTAAGGGAAAGTTAGCACCGCGTTTCGTTGGACCATTTAAGATCTTGAAACGTATGGGAGAAGTCGCTTATAAGTTGGAATTACCAGAAGGACTGTCAGGAGTTCATGATGTATTCCATGTTTCTCAGCTGAAGAGATGTCACGCCGAGATGGCGGAGGTACCGCTAAGAGATACAGTGCCATTAGAAGCGATTCAGTTGAAGGACGACTTAACATATGAGGAGAAGCCAGTCAAGATTCTCGAGTTTGCCAGTAGAGTTACTCGCAGCAAGGTTATCAAGTTTTGCAAAGTTCAGTGGAACCACCACTCAGAGGATGAAGCCACCTGGGAAAGAGAAGAAGATTTGCTCAAGGACCACCCTCACCTATTTTCTAGCCAACCTGAATCTCGAGGGCGAGATTCATCTTAAGGGGGGTAGGTTTGTAACATCCCAAATTTTCAATTTGGAATGTTATACACTAGATCATATGCATATCATATTTTCTTGCATTTTGGTTGACCCTAGAAATTTCACGCAACTCAAGGACCCTCGGAGAGAGTTGGAGATTTCGTTATTTTCATATTTGAGAGTTTTCTCGAATTTTGAAAATAGGATCATTTGATTTATTTATTTTATCTTCAATAATTTTTCCGGTGTCAAAATATATGAGAGAGGGAATAATATGACTTTCCCAAATTTAGGAAAATGAAGATTATAAATAGATCAATTTTTGTTTGCCGAGTTTTATTTGCATTTTATTCGGATAGGGAAAAATGCGCGTTTTTGAAAATTGCATTTTAGGTCCGGAGAAAAGTTCATTTTGTTCGGCTCATTTTTAGGAGTCGGGGAAAATTTACTTTAGAAATTTTGGAGTTCGTTTAGTTCTCTTTTTGGTTTTTTTTTCTGCGCGAGAACTAGTTAAAAAAAATCAAAGTCCAGCGCCTTGGGCCAAAGGCCCAGCCGGCCAAGGCTACGGCCAAGGCCACCGCCCCCAGGGAGCCGCGCGCGCCTAGCGCTGGCACAGGAGGCCGCCGCCTCGCCTCTTGCTCTAAACCGAATCCTAGTAGGACTTTTGTCCTACTTCCGTATATTCCTTTTCTATTTCTAGATCTTTTCCTTTCCTTTTTTCTATTCCTATTCCTAGTCTAATTCTTGTCCCCTACCCCAAGTTTTGTCTCCTATCCCCAATATAAATACCCAAGCACCCCCCTCTAAATCATCAAACCCAAAGCCTAGAGCTCCACCAAACCCCGCGCCGCGCCGCCACCCCACACCCGCGCCGCCGCCGCACCTTGCCCACGCCGCTGCCCCACGCCCACGCCGCCGGAGCCCCTCGCCGGAGACCTCGCTGGAGGTTGCCCCGCGTCTCTTTTTCTCGGATCGTTTTCTTCTAATCGTTCCGATTCTTTTCTTCTCTAAACCGTTCCGGTTTTCTAGATCGGTTTTTCGTTCGGTTTTCTTCTCCGAAACCCTAGATCGGATTCGTTTTCTTCTCCGATTTAATTGCCTTTGGACCGTTCGCCAGACCGTTCGTCCTAATGAACGTGATCACCGGATTCTTCTAGGTTAACGACGTCCGTTTGTTTAACCGTTCTTCTTTTTCTTCTCATCGGATTTATTCCGCGTCTTTTCCGCGATCGCGATCTCAGATCCGATCTTCTTTCTAGTCTTTCTTTTCGCTCGTTTACCGGAATCAGGTGATTCAAGCGCCTGGAGTTTCATCTCGAAACCGCCGTTCCGTCTAATCAACTTGAACAAGTTTTTGCTACAGTAAAATTTGACCTAGTTTCAACTTGCTAGAACCGAGTTGTTTTCTTCCGCCGTTTGTTTTTCTTTCTTTCTTTGCAACCGGAGTTCTTAAGTTGAACTACTTGGTTCGTTCTCTTGTTCGAGTTTTACCTGTGCATTAGATGAGTATTTATTGTATGCTTGTTGTTTGTCTGTGATAGATTACCCGGATTGCGCTGCTTGTTACTTCGAAACCCTAGGACTCGCGGATCATCAGCAAGGCAAGTAACACTTTGATCATACCTTTTCTACAACCCAGTTTTATTGCGTTAGATCAATCCTCACACATTGCATGATTAGGATCTAATTAAATTGTGGGATGGGAAGTAGATGAGGTAGTACCTATTACCTGTATTATTATGAAACCTTTGGGAGTTACTCTACGTTTGCTTATTATGCCATGCTATGCTAGTAGACGTGGATTGGGTGAGTGATATCCATGACAGATGTGAGATTGATAATTTTAATGGTTTATCTAAGGTGGCAACTTAAACACACATCTGGGTGGATTGAGGCACCTGATGTCTATCAGGACTTGCCTGTTTTTTTGGACCGCCACCCAGGCTCAAAGGGATCATAAGATCTTTCATGCTAAATACTTACGTGTGCAGCCACAAGCCACTATGGGCTCTGGCATAGTTGACTAAGTTGTGCAAACTCTTACGGGGTGGACTAGCAGATGTAGGGGATGTAGGTGTACCGGTCTACCCCACAAGTAAGGTGCTAGTGCTTCTGAAAGACTATGTCTCGGTCATCCGTTTCTCAAACACCATGTAGTGCGAGAAAACAAACGGAGGCGATCGAGTCATGTGGGGAAAAGTGCGCAAACCTCTGCAGAGTGTACAAACTAATCATGATTAGCCGTGTCCCCGGTTATGGACAACTTGAGTATCTAGTACTTGAATGTCATTGTGAATCTCAACATGTTACTCTAATTAATGTTGTTGGGTTTTAATTGTACTTTTAATTGGGATTGAGAATGCTGTCAACCATTCTCAATGTTTAACAACCACCATGATAGTTAAATAAATTTATTCCTTTGCAGTAGGGAAAAACTGGCTTTACGCAAAACTGTAACCATAGAGCTTTCCACCAGCCATATATGCATATAATATAGCTGTTTCATTCCATTACTCTCTATGTGTTACTTTGCCAGCATATTCCATGTGCTGACCCGTTTTCAGGCTGCAACGTTAATGTTGCAGACTTTTCAAACGACGATTGAGGTGTTTAGGTCGTGGCCCTATACTCAGTGATGCCGCTGGAGTTGATGGACCCATTTATCTTCCGAGTCTTCCGCTGTTATCGATATTAGATGGCCTTCAGCCATATTTATTGTAATAAGTTCTTTTTGAGCCATCGATGTAATAAGTGTGTGATTGCAACTCTGCTATAAAACCTCGATGTACTGTGTGGTGTCAGCATTACTGATCCAGGGATGACACCGTAGCACAGTAGACGTGATCCATTCGGGTCAGGTCGCTACATCAACCTAGTAATGATAATGATGTGCAAGTAGAACCTGATGTTGATCTTGATAACCCACAATCAAAGAATCAACGTTATGATAAGAGAGACTTCATTCCGAGGAAACATGGTAAAGAAAGAGAACCATGGGTTCAGAAACCCATGCCCTTTCCTCCTAAACCATCCAAGAAAAAGGATGATGAGGATTTTGAGCGCTTTGCTGAAATGATTAGACCTATCTTCTTGTGTATGCATTTGACTGATATGCTGAAAATGTCTCCTTAGTATACGAAAGATATTGTTACTAATGAAAGAAAGATACCGGATGCTGAAATTTCCACCATGCTTGCTAATTACACTTCTAAGGGTGGAATACCAAAGAAACTAGGAGACCCAAGAGTACCAACTATACCATGCTTGTAACGCCCGGGTAATCAAGCTACAGTAATCCAACGATAATCATGCCACGTCACCCCGGTTACTATTGATAATCTACCGTTAGGCCAAAACCGAGTCAAATTCAAACATTAAAATAAAGTTAAATTATAAAAGTTTCAAAATGTTAAACTAAAATGTTCGGAGTGTGCAGTTAAATACCAGGGTAATTATAATGAAGCAAACACATTTTTATAAAATGCCTAAATAATTTAACTTGATTTAAAACAGAAGAGGAAATAAAGAAAAGGAAAACAGGAAACAAAACCAAAAAAAAGGAGAAACCCCCCTGGGCCGTGGCCCAACTGGACCAGCCCACTGGCCCAGACCGGCCCCCACTTCCCCCATAACCCTACACCCCCGAAACCCTAACCCCACCCCGTCGCCCCCAGTCGCCCCACTTCCCCCCACTCGCTCCACTCCCCCCTGCCCCCTCCCCGATCCAGATCGGATCGGGGGCGTTCGCCGCCGCCGCCCGGATTCCACGCCCGGAGCCCCCCCCCCCCCCCCCGCCGGACTCCTCCCCCCCGGCCTGCCTCCTCTACGCCGTCGTCTCGCCTCCTCACGTCCTCCTCGTCCCGAGCCGAGGCCGCCATTCCGGCGCCGCGCCCTCGACCCCGTCGCCCCGCCGCACTCGTCGCCGGCGACCCGAACGCCGCCCCCTTCCTCGTCCTCCTCCTCGAGCTCGAGACCGCTGCCCCGTTCCCTGCACCTTCCGTGAGCACCCCCCCTCTCTCCCCGTCCCCGTTGCCCGTTCCGGCCACCGCGCCGCCAAGCCCCGCCCCTGTGCGCTGCCGGCGTCGACTGCGCACGCAAGGCCGCACCCGCCTGCTCGACCCGCTCCTCACGCCCGGCCGTGCCCTATGCATGTGCACACTCGCCGCTGCCCCGTGCTGAAGCTCCGCGTGCGCCGTGCTCGCCCACCGGTCGCCCGCGCCGTCCGCGGCTTGCGCGTGTCCGCCCCCTTGCTCGCGATGCTCCCCTCGCCCCGATCGCTGTTGCGTCTGCCGCCGCTCGCCGTCCCGCCATTTGCCGCGCCGCGCCTTCGTTCCCTGCCCCGGCGCCACCCCGACGTGGCCTCGCCGCTGCCGCTGTCGTCCCAGGCGGCCGGGCTTGCCGTGCCCGTGGCCGGCGCCCCCTGCCCATCTGGGCATTTGCCAATCGGGCTGGGTGCCTGCGCCCGTAACCCGCGCGCCCGAATCGCTGTGGCCCTTTGGGCCACTGACATGGAGGGCCCCGCCTCCAGAACAAATTAAAAAAAACAAACAAAGGAATTAAAAAAAATACCTAAATAAATAAATAATTAATGATAAAAGTAATTAATTAATTAATTAACTAATTAGTTAACTTATTTAATTCTGATTAAATTAACTAATTAAGGTTAATTAACCCAATGATTAATTAACCTAATTAACTACTGTTAATTAATCTAATCAATTAGTTAGGTTAATTAAACCCTAATTAACATAAACAGTGTATGACAGGTGGGTCCCACTGGACCCATTGGTCAGGTTGACCAAGTCAACAGAGTTGACTGCTGATGTCAGCATGACATCATGCTGATGTCATTAATCTGTTTTTCGAATTAATTTAAATAATTAATTAAATTCCAGAAATTAATAAAATCTTTAGAAAATCATATCTTTTAATCCGTAACTCAGATTAAAATATTTTCAACATGAAAATTGCTCAGAACGACGAGACGAATTCGGATACGCAGCCCGTTCGTCCGCCACGCATCCCTAACCTATCAAACTCGCAACTTTCCCCCTCCGGTTCACCGGTCCGAAAACGCGAAACACTGGGGATACTTTCCCGGATGTTATCCCCCTTCACCGGTATCACCTACTACCGCGTTAGGGCACCTCTAACGCCGTAACTTGTCTTGTCATGCATCACTATGCATATGCTTGCATTATATTTATTGTTTCTTCCCCCTCTTCTCTCTCTAGGCACCGAGACCGACGCCGCTGCTACCCCGTACGACTACGGAGTTGACGACCCCTCTCTCTTGCCAGAGCAACCAGGCAAGCCCCCCCCCTTTGATCACCAGATATCGCCTACTCTTCTCTATACTGCTTGCATTAGAGTAGTGTAGCATGTTACTGCTTCCCGTTAATCCTATATTGATGCATAGCCTGTCCTTGCTACTACTGTTGTTACCTTTACCTGCAATCCTAATGCTTAGTATAGGATGCTAGCATTTTCATCAGTGGCCCTACATCCTTGTCCGTCTGCCATGCTATACTATCGGACCCTGATCACTCGGGAGTTGATCACGGGTATATACTATATGCTTTATACATGATACATGTGGTGACTAAAGACGGGTCGGCTTGTGGAGCACCCGCGAGTGATTCACGGATTGGGGGCTGAAAGGACCTTTGTCCCAACGGCCCTCTGTGTGGATCTTTGAGGCGGAGCGACAGGGCAGGTTCCGACCACCTAGGAGAGAGGTGGGCCTGGCCCTGGTCGACGTTCGCGGATACTTAACACGCTTAACGAGATCTGGGTATTTGATCTGAGTCTGGCCATTTGGTCTATACGCACTAACCATCTACGCGGGAGTAGTTATGGGTATCCCAGCGTCGTGGTATCAGCCGAAGCCTTCTTGACGTCAGCGACGGAGCGGCGCGCGCTGGATTGGACTGGAACGCCACTAGGCTAGGTCTGCTTTCGGCCGCCCACGCAACGTGCAGGTGTGCTAAGGGCGATGGGCCCAGACCCCTGGGCGCTTAGGTTTAGACCGGCGTGCTGACCTCTCTGTTGGTCTAGGTGGGGCTGCGACGTGTTGATCTTCCGAGGCCGGGCATGACCCAGGAAAGTGTGTCCGGCCAAATGGGATCGAGCGTGTTGGGGTATGTGGTGCACCCCTGCAGGGAAGTTAATCTATTCGAATAGCCGTGATCTTCGGTAACAGGACGACTTGGAGTTGTACCTTGACCTTATTACAACTAGAACCGGATACTTAATAAAACACACCCTTCCAAGTGCCAGATACAACCGGTGGTCGCTCTCTCACAGGGCGACGAGGGGAGGATCATCGGTTAGGATTATGCTATACGATGCTGCTTGGAGGACTTCAGTCTACTCTCTTCTACATGCTGCAAGACGGAGGCTGCCAGAAGCGTAGTCTTCGAAAGGACTAGCTATCCCCCTCTTATTCCGGCTTTCTGCAGTCCAGCCCACATATAATAGCCTTATTCCAGTTGATACCAATGCATACATATGTAGTGTAGCTCCTTGCTTGCGAGTACTTTGGATGAGTACTCACGGTTGCTTTCTCCCCCTTTTCCCCCCTTTCCTTTCTTCCTGGTTGTCGCAACCAGATGTTGGAGCCCAGGAGCCAGACGCCACCGTCGACGACGACTCCTATTACACCGGAGGTGCCTACTACTACGTGATGCCCGCTGACGATGACCAGGAGTAGTTAGGAGGATCCCAGGCAGGAGGCCTGCGCCTCTTTCGATCTGTATCCCAGTTTGTGCTAGCCTTCTTAAGGCAAAATTGTTTAACTTATGTCTGTACTCAGATATTGTTGCTTCCGCTGACTCGTCTATGATCGAGCTCTTGTATTCGAGCCCTCGAGGCCCCTGGCTTGTAATATGATGCTTGTATGACTTATTTTAATTGTAGAGTTGTGTTGTGATATCTTCCCGTGAGTCCTTGATCTTGATCGTACACATTTGCGTGCATGATTAGTGTACGGTCAAATCGGGGGCGTCACAATGCTCCATTAAAAGAAACTATGTTACAACTGCTTTATGTGATCTTGGAGCCGGTGTTAGTGTTATGACTTTCTCTTTGTATCATAGACTTGAATTGAATAATTTGACACCTACTAAAATCTCTTTGCAAATGGCTGATAAATCAACTGCCATACCCATCGGTATTTGTGAGGATGTGCCTGTTGTGTTTGCAAACGTTACTATCTTAACGGACTTTGTTATTCTTGATATTCCCGAGGACGACGTTATGTCAATTATCCTTGGTAGACCCTTTTTGAATACCGCAGGGATATTAATTGATTGCAACAAGGGCAATGTCACTTTTCGTGTTAATGGTAATGAGCGATACACTTTTCGAAGATACAACCTCAAGTTCATAGTATCAATTCTATTGCAAAAATTTCAACTATTACTATTGGAGGTTTTGAATTCCCTCTTCCTACTGTCAAAAAGAAATATGATATTCTTATTGTTGGGGACATGCATATCCCCATTGAGGTAACCTGGTGTTATTCGAAAGTTCTCTGGTTTCATCTCATTCGGAAGAAGTTTGTTAATAAGACATGATCAACCTTGTTAATGGATTCCTTTTTATGAGCATGAGATGGATGAATTTAGAAAGCACAACTTTCTGTACCTACTTTTTACTTTCTGTTATTTAGAATAAATAAAGCAAAAATAGTATTATCTGTCTGTTTTCTGAATTATCTGTGCAATAAAATATGTCCCAAAAATAGAAGTTCTCCAAATGCCTTGAAAATTTAGTATGATTTTTTATAGAATATTTTAGAATTTTTGGCGCTGAACATGCACGAGGGGGCTGCACTAGTGGACCAGAAGGGTGCAGGGCACGTCCTACCCCTTGGGCGCGCCCCCTGATTTGTGGCTCCCATGTAGGCCCCCCTCACTATTTCAGCACCCATCCACTTCGTCTTCCTCTAGAAAAAATCTTCCCGTTGCTCAAACCCATGTTCTTGCTCGTCTTGCTGCCATTTTTCGATCTGCTTGTGCAAAGTTCCATTTACAGAACTGTTTTGGGGGATTGTTCTTTGGTATGTGACTCCTCCAATGGTCCAATTAGTTTTTGTTCTAGTGCTTTATTTATTGCAAATTTTTGCTTCTATGGTGACCTTGTTCTTGAGCTTGCATGTAAAATTTATATGGTCCAAAGTAGTTTTGATGCATGATATAGCCTCTAGGCACTTGTAGGAGTAGTTGCTATCAATCTTGTTGAGTTTTGTTCATTTTTATTTGAAGTCAGTAAAAATTTCAGAAATTTTCAGAGGAAGAAAATGATGAGGAGATTTTTAAGAGGCTCTTCAAGTCGGGGTTCTAAAGAAAAGGAAAATGAAGAGAAGAAGCCCAAGTACAACCTTCCTCGCACTGCGGAGGTTCGGCCGTGTGAATGGCCATGTGAGGCATTCTTGGAGGCGGCCGGAATTTATGATGATTTCTATTATTTGGCGGAGAATGTAGGCATCACCGACTTCCTCAACGGTAAGTGAGATCAGTACCTCCTACTCACTAATAATTTCGTGCAAAATTTCCACTTTCATGCTAGGAGATCACTGCCCATTGTAGAATTTTATTTATATAATGAGCATAAGGAGATGATGCTTTATGACTTTTGTGAGGTTTGCCCGTTTTGAGGGCAGCATCGATGAACCACGTCCTAGAGATGTGGAAGATTTTATTGATGAAGTTACCGTAGGGGAAAGGAGAAAGGTGTCGGAAGTGAGAATGGCTAGTTTACATTTTCCTGTTTTGCGCTACTACTCATTATATCCTGGGAGATGTTTAATTGGTCGCGGGGAGAGTGGAGGCCTTAGTGCTCCTGGCCTTGCTATTTTGCACCATGCTTTACTTCGTGATAGAACTTTCAGTTTGGGCGCTATAGTTGCTCGACGGTTGTGTTTAAACCGTTCGAGGGGTCCTATCTTTTGAGGCATCTATGCCTCCCGCCTCGCTCAACGCTTTGAGATACCCATTAGGCATGAGGAGGAAGAGGAGATGATACTACCCACTATTTACCTAGACTATAACTGTATGGTCTTACATGATTTTATTAGCAACGATAAGGACAAGAGACTCATCTATATCCTGGTTTTCAGCCAGAAAACTTGTCAGATTATTACTTTTCCTGCACCTTCATTGTTTAATATTCATTCAGGCATGTACCTCATCATGCCCGAGGACATTTATTCATACTAGGAGCGGACATGATCCCCAGTTCACGAGCCAGAACTATCAATTGATTCGTATCAGGAGTCCATTTATCAGTGGGAGCCATAGGAGTTCGCTAACCAGTGGAACCCCCAGGATCCTCCTCAGTATATAGGACAGGGCTACTTTGATCCATGGGCATAGACCAACTTAGGCCAAAAGCCTAAGCTTGGGGGAGTACGTATTTCTCACTAACATTACATTCATGTTCACACACTCATTCTAGTTGTCGGTGTTCATACTTTTTCATTGTATTATCCATGTTAGTTTATTTGTTTTTCTCGCTTTCTTCTTGTGTGTTTGAAAAACTTTAAGAAAAAAATAGTTGTAGTTTCTTTCTAGTTTCCTTTCCATGTTTATTTAGTAGTAGTACTAAAAGAAAACCAAAACAGATTTCTTGTTCTTCTTTTGCTTGTTGGGAACTTTCCTGTTTAAATAGTTCTTCTCGTTCTTGCTTTACTTTATTTAGAAAAACAAAAACTCCAAAAACATTTCAGTGTGTTTCTTTGAAATTCTTTTTTCCTTTCTTTGGGTCGAGAGGAGAAGACCACGATGAAACTGTTGAGTGGCTCTCATATGCATTATTATTGATCTAACAAAGAGCCCATATTACCTCGTCTTCTCCTTTGAATAAATGTTTATAGATTCCAGCTTAGTCCAATGCACGTGCATTATTATTATTATTATCCACACCGTTCGGTCGTGCAAGTGAAAGGCAATAATGACGATATATGATGAAATGATTGAGATGAGGAAAAGCTGGTATGAACTCGACCTATCTTTTTTTGTAAATATGATTAGATCATCATTCCTGATTCGGCCCATTATGAATGAAACATGTTTGCAATGAAAATTAGATTATGTTACTGATGCCATGCTTAATTAGCTAGGATTTTATAATGGTTTACCTTGTGTGCCAACATGCTTTTAAAATGGTTGTGATGTAGTATGATAGGATGGTGTCCTCCTTTGAACGATTCAAGTGGCTTGACTTGGCACATGTTCACGCATGTAGTTGAAACAAAATCAACATAGCGTCCACAATATTTATGTTCATGGTGATTTATATCCTACTCATGCTTGCACTCAATGTTGGTTAATCACAATGCATGTTTATAACTGTTGTCGCTCTCTAGTTGGTTGCTCCTCATTCTCTTGCTAGCCTTCACTTGTACTAAGCGGGAATACTGCTTGTGCATCCACTTTCGTAAACCCAAAGCTGTTCCATATGAGTCCACCATACCTGCCTATATGCGGTATTTACCCGTCGTTCCAAGTAGATTTGCATGTGCCAAACTCTAAACCTTCAAATAATCTGTTTTGTATGCCTGAATCGCTCATGTAACGATTGGGGGCTGTCAGTATCATCCATGCTAGGTGGGTTATTCTCACGATGAGTGGACTCCGCTCGTCATTCACGAGAAAATGGCTGGTAATTGGGATGCCTAGTACCATGTTCAAATCATATCAAAATATAACTTCAAACAAAAGTCCCTGGGACTGTTGTTAGTTGGACGGTACCCCTTGTTTCGGACCAGCCGTGGAATATGCTTGTTGGTGGAGGGGGAGTATAAACTTTACCATCCTGTTTGGGAACCTCCTATAATGTATCTAGCATGGAAAATACCGAGATCTCTCGGTCGTTATGTTGACAATGAAAGCATGCCGCTCAAAATTATATTCATCTTTGTTTCAAAAAGCTCGAGCTCTCGCACCTCTGCAAATCCCCGCTTCCCTCTACGAAGGGTCTATCTATTTAGTTTTATTGTTGAGTCATCATCCTCTTATAAAAAGCACCAGTTAGAGAGCACCACTTTCATTTGTATGTGTTGTTATTAATTGATATTGACTATGACTGGATCTCTTTTGCCATGAATTCAATGTCTAGTCAGTCCTTGATCTTCAGGGGTGATGTGCATTTATGTTTTGCAGTCACAGAAAGGGCTAGCGAGATACCCTCTAGTTATATCATATCATGATTGTTTTGAAAAAGTGTTGTCATCCGAGATTTATTATTATTTCTTGCTAGTTGATTATGCCATTGATATGAGTAAATGTCAGACCTAAATGTTATTGTGTATATGGTTAGTTCATAATCTTTGCTGAAAACCTGAATGCTGGCTTTACATATTTGCAACAACAAGATCAAACAGAGTTTGTAAAAGTTTTTCTTTATCACTTTCAGTTTGTCAACTGAATTGCTTGAGCACAAGCAATGGGTTAAGCTTGGGGGAGTTGATACGTCTCCATTGTATCTACTTTTACAAACTCTTTTGCCCTTGTTTTGGACTCTAATTTGCATGATTTGAATAAAACTAACCCGGACTGATGCTGTTTTCGGCAGAACTATCTTCATGTTATTTTTGTATAGAAATAAAAATTCTTAGAATGACTTGAAACTTCACGGAGAATATTTTTGGAATGAATAAAAAATATTGACGAAAGAATCAACCAGAGGGGACACATCGTCTATCCACAAGCATGGAGGGCGCGCCCTGATACGTCTCCAACGTATCTATAATTTTTTATTGCTCCATGCTATATTATCTACTGTTTTGAATGTTTATGGGCTTTATTATACACTTTTATATCATTTTTGGGACTAACCTATTAACCCAGAGCCCAGTGCCAGTTTCTGTTTTTTGCCTGTTTTAGTGTTTCGAAGAAAAGGAAAATCAAACAGAGTCCAAATGACCTGAAACTTCATGGAACTTATTTTTGTATCAGAAGAAGCACAGAATACTTGGAGTCTACGTAAAGGAAGCTTCGAGGAGGTCACGAGGTAGGGGGGCGCCCCCCTGGGTGCGCCCTCCACCCTCGTGGGCCCCTCGTGGCCCCCCTGACGTACTTCTTCCGCCTATATATCTCCATATACCCTAAAAACATCCGTGAGCAAAATAGTTCGGGAGTTCCGCCGCCAGAAGCCTCCGTAGCCACCGAAAACCAATCTAGACCCGTTCCGACACCCTGCCGGAGGGGGAATCCCTCTCTGGTGACCATCTGCATCATCCCGGTGCTCTCCATGACGAGGAGGGAGTAGTTCTCCCTCGGGGCTGAGGGTATGTACTAGTAGCTATGTGTTTGATCTATCTCTCTCGTGTTCTTGAGGTGTTACGATCTTGATGTATCGCGAGCTTTGCTATTATAGTTGGATCCTATGATGTTTTCTCCCCCTCTATTCTCTTGTAATGAATTGAGTTTCCCCTTTGAAGTTATCTTATCGGATTGAGTCTTTAAAGATTTGAGAACACTTGATGTATGTCTTGTCATGGATATCTGTGGTGACAATGGGATATCACGTGATTCACTTGATGTATGTTTTGGTGACCAACTTGCGGGTTCCGCCCATGAACCTATGCATAGGGGTTGGCACACGTTTTCGTCGTGATTCTCCAGTAGAACTTTGGGGCACTCTTTGAGGTCCTTTGTGTTGGTTGAATAGATGAATCTGAGATTGTGTGATGCATATCGTATAATCATGCCCACGGATACTTGAGGTGACATTGGAGTATCTAGGTGACATTAGGGTTTTGGTTGATTTGTATCTTAAGGTGTTATTCTAGTACGAACTCTAGGGCTGTTTGTGACACTTATAGGAATAGCCCAATGGATTGATTGGAAAGAATAACTTTGAGGTGGTTTCGTACCCTACCATAATCTCTTCGTTCGTTCTCCACTATTAGTGACTTTGGAGTGACTCTTTGTTGCATGTTGAGGGATAGTTCTATGATCCAATTGTGTTAGTATTGTTGAGAGGACTTACACTAGTGAAAGTATGAACCCTAGGCCTTATTTCCTAGCATTGCAATACCGTTTACGCTCACTTTTATCATTTGTTACCTTGCTGTTTTTATATTTTCAGATTACAAAAACCTTTATCTACTATCCATATACCACTTGTATCACCATCTCTTCACCGAACTAGTGCACCTATACAATTTACCATTGTATTGGGTGTGTTGGGGACACAAGAGACTCTTTGTTATTTGGTTGCAGGGTTGCTTGAGAGAGACCATCTTCATCCTACGCCTCCTACGGATTGATAAACCTTAGGTCATCCACTTGAGGGAAATTTGCTACTGTCCTACAAACCTCTGCACTTGGAGGCCCAACAACGTCTACAAGAAGAAGGTTGTGTAGTAGACATCAAGCTCTTTTCTGGCACCGTTGCTGGGGAAGTGAGTGATTGAAGGTATATCTTTAGATCTTGCAATCGATTCTTTTAGTTTCTTGTTTTATCACTAGTTTAGTTTATAAAAGAAAATTACAAAAAATGGAATTGAGTTTGTCTCATACACTTCACCTTTTTAATATCTTTCGTGAGTATGATGGAAAGGAAAATTGTGCTCAAATACTAGAAGAAGAATTACATAGAATTCTTGGAACTAAATATTTGAATGATCAGCATGATTGCAATGTTGTTAGTATGAATTCCTTGAATATCTATGATGCTAATGATATTGAAAGCCACAAGCTTGGGGAAGCTATGTTTGATGAAGATGATATTTTTTGTCCCCCAAGTTTTGATGAGAAAATTTATTATGATGAAAGCATGCCTCCTATCTATGATGACTATTGTAATGACACGTATGCTTTAAAGAATAATGATAACAATGAAACTTGTCATCTTGATTTCAATTTTCAATCCCATGATAGTTACTTTGTTGAGTTTGCTCCCACTATTATTCATGAGAAGAATTTTGCTTATGTGGAGAGTAGTAAATTTTCTATGCTTGTAGATCATGAAAGGAATGCTTTAGGTGTTGGTTATATTGTTGAATTCATTCATGATGGTACTGAAAATTATTATGAGGGAGGAACATATGCTTGTAGGAATTGCAATAATATCAAGTTTCCTCTCTATGTGCTTAAAATTTCGAAGTTATGCTTGTTTTGCCCTCCTATGCTAGTTGATTATTGTTCCCAAAGTTGTTTGCTCACAAAATCCCTATGCATAGTAATTATGTTAGACTTAAATGTGTTAGTCATATTCTTCATGATTCTCTCTTTATGTTACAATTCTTATCTTTTATGTGAGCATCGTTGAAATCATCATGCCTAGCTAGGGGCGTTAAACGATAGCGCTTGTTGGGAGGCAACCCAATTTTATTTTAGTTACTTGCCTTTCGTTCCTGTTTAGTAATAAATAATTCATCTAGACTCTGTTTATATGTGGTTTTATGATTTTAATTAGTGTTTGTGCCAAGTAGAACCTTTGGGAAGACTTGGGAGAAGTCTTGTTGATCATGCTGTAAAAAACAGAAACTTTAGCACTTACGAGAAATGATGCCATGTTTATTTGGAGAGTGATATTTAGTTAATTCTTTTTTAATATAATTAATAGATAAATTCCTCAGGTCCAGCAATTTATTTGAGAATTTATGAGTTCCATAAGTATACGTTTGATCCATATTACTACAGACTGTTCTGTTTTTGACAGATTCTGTTTTCCGTGTGTTGTTTGCTTATTTCGATGAATCTATGGCTAGTAAAATAGTTTATAAACCATAGAGAAGTTGGAATACAGTAGGTTTAACACTAATATATATAAAGAATGAGTTCATTACAGTACCTTGAAGTGGTCTTTTGTTTTCTTTCGCTAACGGAGCTTACGAGTTTTCTGTTAAGTTTTGTGTTGTGAAGTTTTCAAGTTTTGGGTAAGGATTCGATGGACTATGGAATAAGGAGTGGAAAGAGCCTAAGATTGGGGATTCCCAAGGCACCCCAAGGTAATATTCAAGTATAGCCAAGAGCCTAAGCTTGAGGATGCCCCAAAAGGCATCCCCTCTTTCGTCTTCGTTCATCGGTAACTTTACTTGGAGCTACATTTTTATTCACCACATGATATGTGTTTTTCTTGGAGCGTCAATTTATTTAGTTAGGATTTTCTTTCTGTTATTTAGAACAATGTTTTTCATCTTTTATTTCAATAAAAGTGGCATTGATAGCCTTTACTATGCCTATGTTACAAGTGTACATGTTGCTGTTTGAAAACAGAAAGTTTACCGCTGTTGCAATAATTCCCTAGAAAATTCAGAATGAGATAAAATGTTGAAACCTTTTGCATATTAAGCTCTGATAAATTTACTACATTGGTAATTTTATTTCATAATTTTTGGATCTAGCGAAGTATGGATGTTTCTGCATTCTTTGCAGACTATCCTGTTTAGGCAGATTGCTGTTATGTTTGCATTGTTTGCATATGTTTGCTTCTTTAATGATTCTATTTGAGGATAGGACTATTAAATATGCAGAGGCATTTAGTATGCAATTTTGAATAATAATTTTAGTGATTTTCTACAATAGATTATGATAAGGTTTTGGCAATGGTTTATACTAACTTATCTCACGAGTCCTTGTTGAGTTTTGTGTGGATGAAGCTTTTGAGATTTAGGGAGACCGTGATATGAGAGGAATTAAGGAGACACAAAAGCTCAAGCTTGGGGATGCCCAAGGAATCCCAAGATAATATTTCAATAAGTCTCAAGCGTCTAAGCTTGGGGATGCCCCGGTTGGCATCCCACCTTTCTTCTTCAGCAACTATCGGTTAGTATCGGTTGATCCTAAGTTTTTGTTTCTTCACATGATGTTTGCCATTCTTAGAATGTCATTTTATTTTGCTTTGCTTGCTGTTTGAATAGAATACCAAGATCGGAAATTATTAAATGTTAGAGAGTCTTCACATAGTTGCATAATTATTCGACTACTCATTGATCTTCACTTATATCTTTCGGAGTAGTTTGTCGTTTGCTCTAGTGCTTCACTTATATCTTTTTAGAGCACGGTGGTGGTATTATAGAAATAGATGAACTCTCATGCTTCACTTATATTATTTTGATAGTCTTAAATAGCATGGTAATTTGCTTAAATAATCCTAATATGCTAGGTATACAAGATTAATAATAAAATTCTCTTATGAGTGTGTTGAATACTATGAGAAGTTTGATACTTGATAATTGTTTTGAGATATGGAGATGGTGATATTAGAGTAATGCTAGTTGAGTAGTTGTGAAATTGAGAAATGCTTGTGTTGAAGATTGCTAGACCCGTAGCATACACGTATGGTAAACGTTGTGTAACAAATTTGAAACATGAGGTGTTATTTGATTGTCCTCCTTATGAGTGGCGGTCGGGGACGAACGATGGTCTTTTCCTACCAATCTATCCCCCTAGGAGCATGCGCGTAGTGCTGAGGTTTTTGATGACTTGTAGATTTTTGTAATAAGTATGTGAGTTCTTTATGACTAATGTTGAGTCCATGGATTATACGCACTCTCATCCTTCCATCCTTGCTAGCCTCTTTCGGTACCGTGCATTGCCCTTTCTCACATTAAGAGTTGGCGCAAACTTCGCCGGTGCATCCAAACCCCGTGATATGATACGCTCTTTCACACATAAACCTCCTTATATCTTCCTCAAAACAGCCACCATACCTACCTATTATGGCATTTCCATAGCCATTCCGAGATATATTGCCATGCAACTTTCCATCATTCCGTTCATCATGACACATTCATCATTGTCATATTGCTTAGCATGATCATGTAGTTGACATAGTATTTGTGGCAAAGCCACCGTTCATAATTCTTTCATACATGCCACTCTTGGTTCATTGCATATCCCGGTACACCGCCGGAGGCATCCATATAGAGTCATACTTTGTTCTAGTATCGAGTTGTAATCATTGAGTTGTAAATAAATAGAAGTGGGATGATCATCATTCAATAGAGCATTGTCCCAAAAAAAGAGAAAGGCCAAAGAAAAAAAAGAAGGCCCCAAAAAAGAGAAAATAAATAAAAAGGGGCAATGCTACTATCCTTTTTTCCACACTTGTGCTTCAAAGTAGCGCCATGTTCTTCATATAGAGAGTCTCTTGAGTTATCACTTTCATATACTAGTGGGAATTTTCATTATAGAACTTGGCTTGTATATTCCAACAACTGGCCTCCTCAAGTGCCCTAGGTCTTCGTGAGCAAGCAAGTTGGATGCACACCCACTAGTTTCTTTTGTTGAGCTTTCATACATTTATAGCTCTAGTGCATCCGTTGCATGGCAATCCCTACTCCTTGCATTAACATCAATCGGTGGGCATCTCCATAGCCCATTGATTAGCCTCGTTGATGTGAGACTTTCTCCTTTTTTGTCTTCTCCACATAACCCCCTCATTATATTCTATTCCACCCATAGTGCTATGTCCATGGCTCGCGCTCATGTATTGCGTGAAAGTTTATAGGTTTGAGATTACTAAAGTATGAAACAATTGCTTGGCTTTTCATCAGGGTCGTGCATGATGAGAGCATTCTTGTGTGACAAAAATGGAGCATGACTAAACTATATGATTTGGGAGGGATGAACTTTCTTTAGCCATGTTATTTTGCGAAGACATAATTGCTTAGTTAGTATGCTTGAAGTATTATCATTTTTATGTCAATATGAACTTTTGTCTTGAATCTTATGGATCTGAATATTCATGCCACAATTAAGAATAATTACATTGAAATTATGCCAAGTAGCATTGCGCATCAAAAATTCTGTTTTTATCATTTACCTACTCGAGGACGAGCAGGAATTAAGCTTGGGGATGCTGATACATCTCCAACAAATCTATAATTTTTTATTACTCCATGCTATATTATCTACTGTTTTGAATGTTTATGGGCTTTATTATACACTTTTATATCATTTTTGGGACTAGCCTATTAACCCAGAGCCCACAGCCAGTTTCTGTTTTTTGCCTGTTATAGGGTTTCGAAGAAAAGGAAAATCAAACGGAGTCCAAATGACCTGAGACTTCACGGAACTTATTTTTGGAACAGAAGAAGCCCAGAAGCTTGGAATCTACGTAAGGGAAGCTTCAAGGAGGCCACGAGGTAGGGTGGGGCGCCCACCCCCCTAGGCGCGCCCTCCACCCTCATGGCCCCCTTGATGTACCTCTTCCGCCTATATATCTCCATATACCCTAAAAACATCCGAGAGCACAATAGATCAGGAGTTCCGCCGCTAGAAGCCTCCGTAGCCACCGAAAACCAATCTAGACCCGTTCCGGCACCCTGTCGGAGGGGGAATCCCTCTCCGGTTGCCATCTTCATCATCCCGGTGCTCTCCATGACGAGGAGGGAGTAGTTCTCCCTCGGGGCTAAGGGTATGTACCAGTAGCTATGTGTTTGATCTCTCTCTCTCTCTCTCGTGTTCTTGAGGTGATACGATCTTGATGTATCGCGAGCTTTGCTATTATAGTTGGATCCTATGATGTTTTCTCCCCCCTCTACTCTCTTGTAATGAATTGAGTTTCCCCTTTGAAATTATCTTATCGGATTGGGTCTTTAAAGATTTCAGAACACTTGATGTATGTCTTGCCGTGGATATCTGTGGTGACAATGGGATATCACGTGATTCACTTGATGTATGTTTTGGTGACCAACTTGCGGGTTCCGCCTATGAACCTATGCATAGGGGTTGGCACACATTTTCATCGTGATTCTCCGGTAGAACTTTGGGGCACTCTGTGAGGTCCTTTGTGTTGGTTGAATAGATGAATCTGAGATTGTGTGATGCATATCGTATAATCATGCCCACGGATACTTGAGGTGACATTGGAGTATCTAGGTGACATTAGGGTTTTGGTTGATTTGTATCTTAAGGTGTTATTCTAGTACGAACTCTAGGGCTGTTTGTGACACTTATAGGAATAGCCCAACGGATTGATTGGAAAGAATAACTTTGAGGTGGTTTCGTACCCTACCATAATCTCTTCGTTCGTTCTCCGCTATTAGTGACTTTGGAGTGACTCTTTGTTGCATGTTGAGGGATAGTTTTATGATCCAATTATGTTAGTATTGTTGAGAGGACTTACACTAGTGAAAGTATGAATCCTAGGCCTTATTTCCTAGCATTGCAATACCATTTACGCTCACTTTTATCATTTGTTACCTTGCTATTTTTATATTTTCAGATTACAAAAACCTTTATCTACTATCCATATACCACTTGTATCACCATCTCTTCGCCGAACTAGTGCACCTATACAATTTACCATTGTATTGGGTGTGTTGGGGACACAAGAGACTCTTTGTTATTTGGTTGCAGGGTTGCTTGAGAGAGACCATCTTCATCCTACGCCTCCTACGAATTGATAAACCTTAGGTCATCCACTTGAGGGAAGTTTGCTACTGTCCTAAAAACCTCTGCACTTGGAGGCCCAACAACGTCTACAAGAAGAAGGTTGTGTAGTAGTCATCACGCCCCCTGCCTTGTGGGTCCCCTGGACCTCCACTGACCTCAACTCCAACTCCATATGTTCACCTTCAGAGAGAAAAAAATCACAGAGAAGGATTCATCGTGTTTTACGACACGGAGCCGCCGCCACCTCCTGTTCTTCATCGGGAGGGCAGATCTAGAGTCCGTTCGGGGCTCCAGAGAGGGGAATCTGTCGCCATCATCATCACCGACCTTCTTCCATCACCAATTTCATGATGCTCACCGCCGTGCGTGAGTAATTGCATCGTAGGCTTGCTGGACGGTGATGGGTTTGATGATATTTATCATGTAATCGAGTTAGTTTTGTTAGGGTTTGACCCCTAGTATCCACTATGTTCTGAGATTGATGTTGTTATGAATTTGCTATGCTTAATGCTTGTCACTAGGGCCCGAGTGCCATGATTTTTGATTTGAAATTATTATGTTTTCATGAATATATTTGTGTCTTGATACTATCTTGCAAGTTGTAGACACCTATTATGAGTTATGATCCACATACCCCAAGGTGATAATAATTGGGATTCTTTCCGGTGATTACCGTAGTGTGAGGAGTTCATGTATTCACTAAGTGCTAATGCTTTGGTCTGGTTCTCTATTAAAAGGATGCCTTAATATCCCTTAGTTTCCATTAGGACCCCGCTGCCACGAGGGGGTTGGACAAAAGATGTCATGCAAGTCCTTTTCCATAAGCACGTATGACTATATGCAGAATGCATGCCTACATTTTATTGATTAATTAGAGCTAGTTTTGTGTCACCCTAGGTTATAACTGTTGCATGATGAATGCCATCCGACATAATTATCCATCATTGATCCATTGCCCACGAGCTTTTCACATATTGATCTTTGCTACGTTACTTTGCCGTTGCCACTGTTACAATTGCTATGAAACTGGTACTGTTACTTTTATCATCGTTACGGTTACTTCCATACTACTTTGCTACCAAATATTTTGCTATAGATATTAAGTCTTTTAGGTGTGGTTGAATTGACAACTTAGCTGCTAATACTTGAGAATATTCTTTGGCTCCCATTGTGTCGAATTAGTAAATATGGATTGAATACTCTACCCTCGAAAACGGTTGCCATCCCCTATACTTGTGGGTTATCAACACCCTCTCTCTATCTCTCTCAGAGCGACACACATAACTCAGCCTTCTAATCCACTCGACTCTTATCTCTAACACACACACTAGCTAGCCGATGTCTCTCTAGCTAGCATCTTTATCTTTCTATTTATATGTTTCTCCATCAACCTTCTTTCTTGCCCTCACTCTTGCTTCCTATCAAGCACACTATATATGTTTCTCTCTACATGCAGTCATGCGCCCTCTTTTTATCTTTCTCTCACACACACGTAACTTCACCTCTCTGAACCACTCGGCGGTCACCTCTACACACAAACTAGCCGATGCCCCTCTAGCTAGCATCTCTATCTCTCTATCTATCTGCAGTTTCTCCATCAACCTTTCTTTCTCTCACGCACACTATATCTGTCTCTTTATACATCCATCTATGGGTTGATCTCTTTTGCACAATCGTTGTGTCTCGCTCTCTCTGCTCGCCATAGATGCATGCTCCAACCCATGCCACTATCTCTTAAAGACAAAAACACATGCCCAATTATCGGGTCTTCTTCCCTCCACTCTCACATGCATGCATATTTTCATACTGATCCGTTTCTCCCATGTCGTTTATCTTATGACTTATGTCTTCTTTCCTTTATCTCAATCATGCGCGCACGGACACACACACACCCACATCCCACGTATACATGTATACTGTCACATCCCTAGTTCTGGTAATGCCTAGTGCTAGCATCTAGTGTTGCATCATGTTTACTTTTCATAGAAAGTTGAAATGGGGATGACAAAACCCCCAGCACCCCCTGAAACCAACTAGGGTTTACTAAAGTTATTTTCAATGAACCTGAAATGCCATTCTAAAATGTTCATCATCTTTGCTTTGGTCTTAAACCTCTGACAAGAATGGTGCACATATTTCTAGGACATCATAGGTTCACTAAATTAAATCATACTCTATTTGCATTTGGGCATTTAAATGATATAAAATATTTTAAATGTCCAAATAATCCTAAACTGAAATGTTCCATGTTGGTTATATGCTAAACAGTGGGCATGAACAGTTTGGTGATTTTTGAAAGTGCCTAAGCATTTTTTTAGAAAAGCCACAAACCTACAGAAATAAAAAGAAAACAGAAAAGAAAAGGAGAGCAAACTTACCTGGCCTCACCTGTGCATCCCACCAGAGAGCTGGCGCAGCTGCGCTGGCCCAACCCACCTCCACGGCTCCCTGTCGTCTTCCTCCCCGCGCCAATAGGCAGAGCGCATGGTCACTGCGCGCCGGCCACCTCCTGCCTGCTTGCTCGCTGCTGGAGATGGGCCCAAGCGCCACGACACCCCCTAGACCCCCTCGACCTTTCTCCTCACTCCCTGGTTCTCTCTCCCTCTCTGGTTCTCTCCCCGCAGCCGCCCGAGAACGCCGCCGTCGCGCTGACGAGCACCACCGCGGCCATCGTGCACCCCTCATCCTTCCGCCGAGTCCACAAGCACCGCCGAATCCTCCTTGTCCTCCCAATCGTCATTGCAGTCATCTTCAACCTCGGGCACCCGAGCCCCTCGCCGTCGATTCGCGCCATCAAGGACGTCCCCGAGCCCACTGACCTACTGCGCCGCCTCCCTATGAGCTCCTGCTCCCAACCCCTCTCTCCCCACCGTCGAATCCCTCCTATAGCCCCCCTGGCCACCGCACCTGAAGCTCGCCGCCGTCGTGGCTAGAGCCGCTATTGCTCGAAGCCAAGCACACCACTGTGCTCAACGCAGCTCCAGGAGCCGGCCCAGCCTCTCACCGAGCTTGCTAGCCAAGCGTAGCCCGCGCCCACGCATAGCCGTGCTCCGGCCGCCGCTGTCGCCTTTGCCATCGTCGCTGTAGCCCGTCTTGGCACCGCCCACGGCCACCAGCCGATGCGCCTCGACGCGTTGTATCCGTAGAGCCCAGCCGCGCGAGCTCTCGTCGCCTGAGATGGCCGGACGAGGAGAGCCGCCGCGTCCTGCTTAGCACCGATGGCTAATCGTCAGTTAGGTGGCGTGACGAATTAGTTTAGCCACTAACCCCGTGGTTAGTTTAACAAGGTGACACTGACAGTGGGCCCGACCCTGTTAATCATTAGATTAGGTTTATTTTAAAACCTATTAGTTAACTGAGCCAATGACATGTGGGCCCACGGGTCAGGTTTGACCAAGACCGACATGTTGACCAGCTGACGTTAGCATGACCTAGAGCTGACGCAGTAAGCATTTTCTGGAATATTTATAATTCAAAAATGATTTGCAAATTTCAGAAAATGTTGCAAATTTTGAAAAATCATAGAAATTCAACGTAACTCCAAATGAAATAAGTTATATATGAAAAATGATCAGAAAAATCCAGAGAATCTGTTATATCATTTTCATGCATGTTTGGACAACTTATACCTGCTGATCAGGTCAAACCAATTAAATGGCATTTGAATAATCACATATGGAATTTGAATTTGAATCTTGTATTCAAACCAACTCCATTTAAATTGTTGCTTGCTGCATTAGCCAAATCATAGCATGTTGCCTTGTCATTATCATGCATTATATTGTTGCATTGCATTGATTGTGTTCTCTCTTGTTTGCCGGTGTTCTCCCTCAGTAGATCTTGTTTCAGCAATGTGATCGATGACACCGATGAAGAGCTATACTATCTTCAGAAGTCTCAGGCAAGCAAAACCCCCTTGTTCATTCCAATACCATCCCACTCTCTCGCTCCTGCTCTCTTTTACTGCATTAGGACAACAACGATTCAACTGTTACATGCTGTGGTATTTGAACCCCTATTCCTCTGCATGACCTATCATTGCCATAGTAAATAGATGAAACCCACTAGCATGAGTAGAGTTGTTTGAGCCTTGATGTGCCTACTCATTCATGCTTGTTTGTCATGCATGCTATTGCTTAGAGTTGAGTCAGGTCTAATTCATCGGGGATGAATTGGAATGGTGATGAACATGTCCTACTGTGTGTGAGCTAAGTGTGTGAACACGATTTGGTAAAGGTAGCGGTGAGAGGCCATGTAGGAGTACATGGTGGGTTGTCTCATTGAAACCGTCCTCAGGAACCGAGTTCTGTGTTTGTGATCCATGAACAGCTACTACCACACATTGGGCCGTGAAATATGACCCCGCTCGACTTATTAACCGTCCCTGTCCTCTGTCCAGGAGTTGCAACTAGTTTCTGGTGTTTGTAGGATATGTGTTGGAGGCCGTGCGTAGTGCTGACCCTAGGGGTGGGCTATGATTTTTTGGGGAACGTAGTAATTTCAAAAGTTTTCCTACGCACACGCAAGATCATGGTGATGCATTGCAACGAGAGGGGAGAGTGTTGTCTACGTACCCTCATAGACCGAAAGCGGAAGCGTTATGACAACGCGGTTGATGTAGTCGTACGTCTTCACGGCCCGAACGATCAAGCACCGAAACTACGGCACCTCCGAGTTTTAGCACACGTTCAGCTCGATGACGATCCCCGGACTCCGATCCAGCAAAGTGTCGGGGAAGAGTTCCGTCAGCACGACGGCGTGGTGACGATCTTGATGTTCTACCCTCGCAGGGCTTCGCCTAAGCACCGCTACAATATTATCGAGGAGTATGGTGGAAGGGGGCACCGCACACGGCTAAGAAAATGATCACGAGGATCAACTTGTGTGTCTAGAGGTGCCCCCTGCCCCCATATATAAAGGAGCAAGGGGGAGGCCGGCCGGCCCTAGGGCGCGCCAAGGAGGAGTCCTCCTCCTAGTAGGAGTAGGACTCCCCTCTTTCCTACTACTAGGAGGGGGAAAGGAAGGAGGAGAGGGAGAAGGAAAGGGGGGTGCCGCCCCCCCCTCTCCTAGTCCAATTCGGACCAGAGGGGGAGGGGGCGCGCGGCCCACCCTGGCTTCCCTTCTCTCTCTCTACTAGGGCCCATCAGGCCCGTTACTTCTCCCGGGGGGGTTCCGGTAACCCTCCGGCACTCCGATTTTCTCCGAAATCACCCAGAACACTTCCGGTGTCCGAATATAGCCGTCCAATATATCAATCTTTATGTCTCTACCATTTCGAGACTCCTCGTCATGTCCGTGATCACATCCTGGACTCCGAACAAACTTCGGTACATCAAAATATATAAACTCATAATGAAACTGTCATCATAACGTTAAGCGTGCGGACCCTACGGGTTCGAGAACAATGTAGACATGACCGAGACATGTCTCCGGTAAATAACCAATAGAGGAACCTGGATGCTCATATTGGCTCCCACATATTCTACGAAGATCTTTATCGGTCAGACCGCATAACAACATACTTTGTTCCCTTTGTCACTGGTATGTTACTTGCCCGAGATTCGATCGTCGGTATCTCAATACCTAGTTCAATCTCATTACCGGCAAGTCTCTTTACTCGTTTCGTAATACATCATCTCGCAACTAACTCATTATTTGCAATGCTTGCAAGGCTTATGTGATGTGCATTACCGAGAGGGCCCAGAGATACCTCTCCGACAATCGGAGTGACAAATCCTAATCTCGAAATACGCCAACCCAACATGTACCTTTGGAGACACATGTAGAGATCCTTTATAATCACCCAGTTACGTTGTGACGTTTGGTAGCACGCAAAGTGTTCCTCCGGCAAACAGGAGTTGCATAATCTCATAGTCATAGGAACATGTATAAGTCATGAAGAAAGCAATAGCAACATACTAAACGATCGGGTGCTAAGCTAATGGAATGGGTCATGTCAATCACATCATTCTCCTAATGATGTGATCCCGTTAATCAAAGGACAACACATGTCTATGGTTAGGAAACATAACCATCTTCGATTAACGAGATAGTAAAGTAGAGGCATACTAGTGACGTTTAGTTTGTCTATGTATTCACACAAGTATTATGTTTCCGGATAATACAATTCTAGCATGAATAATAAACTTTTATCATGATACAAGGAAATAGATAATAACTTTATTATTGCCTCTAGGGCATATTTCCTTCAATGATGCGGTAGATACACCATGGCACGGTGTACCGGGTGCCAGTTTGGTGTCTCGGGAACCCTGCACACATCGTTTGGGGCTGTGAGCGAAACCCCGGCCAGATCTCCTCGTGGATGGAACCCGAATAGGCGATAAACCTGGACTAGAGACTTGTGTGGTTAGTCAGGTCGTGGTCTACACCCACGTTGGCTTTCGCTTGAAGTCTGCCGAGCACATGTCGTGTGCAGACGCTAAGTGGTGGAAACATGTGTGAAGAAGTACACCCCTGCAGGGTTATAAATGATCTATTGGAATAGCCGCGTCCGTGGTAAAGAACTTCTGGGTTTCCTATACAGTTCATAGATAACTTGAAGTGGATACTCTAAAACTCGCAAGATAAGCGTGAGTGCTATGGATGGCCTTCTCGTAGGGAGACGGGAGCGGATCCATAGTGGTGTATTGTTATGGTGAATATGTGGACTCATGTGCGCCACCTCAAAAGAGTTACTTGCAGTCGTAGTTTAGGATAGCCATCGAGTCAAAGCTGGCTTGCTACAGTTAAACTCAACCACCCCCTTTGTTGATACTAATGCATATGTAGCTAGTTCTGATGTCAGTCTTGCTGGGTACATTTGTACTCACGTTTTCTCAATTTATGTTTTTGTAGAGAGACTTCAGTCTCGTAGTAGTTCCGCGTTGAATTCGACGTTTAGCTTGTTATCTCAGCTACGATCTTGTGCCCTCGGCAGGGTCTTGTAGATAGTCAGGCTTCTCAGCCTTTTCATTTGTAGTTGTCCGTACTCAGACAAGTTAAGCTTCCGCTTCTGCTTGTTGCTTGTATGCTCTGTATGTGGGGTAATGAGACCCATGTTTGTAATATCTGGCTCTTCGGAGCCAAATGAATAAATACTTTGAGTTGTAGAGTTTTGTTGTGATGCCATGTTGTATTTACACATATCGGGCATATTGTGCGTATGATTGAAATGCTTGGTATGTGTGGGATCCGACGACCTAGTTGTTTATCCTTATTAGCCTCTCTTATGGGGAAATGTAGTCTAGTGCTTCTACTGAGCCATGGTAGTCTACTACAGCCCGGTTTACCGGAGTCCTGCTAGCCCACTTACTACTGCTCCGGAACACCTAGACTGGCCGGCATGTGTCCCACTTCGTTTCTATGTCTATCCCTTCGAGGAAATGTCATGCGGTGACTTCCGGAGTCCTGCTAGCCTGCTACAGCCCGGTTCCCGGAGTTCTATTTGCCCAGTTACTACAGCCCGGATTCACACGCTGATGACCGACACGTTCGATGCTGGTTCATGTATGCCTGTCTCTGTAAGTTAGTGCCACTTCGGGTTCACAACTAGTCATGTTGGCCCAGGTTCTTTGTGATATGGATGCTAGCGACACTATCATATACGTGAGCCAAAAGGCGCAAACGGTCCCCGGGCTAAGTAAGGTGGCACCCGTGGGAATACCGTGCATGAGGCCACAAAGTGATATGAGGTGTTACATGCTAGAACGGTGTGACTTAGGATCGGGGTCCCGACAGCTTTGGTATCAGAGCCTGACTACCTGTAGGATTACTAAGAAAAACTTTTCGAAGTTGAGTCTAGAAATGCTTTAGTTATATAAGGGAATTGATTGTGGATGGGAACGTAAGGCTCTTTTTACTCCTTATACCTTATGCCCTTCTGATCCGAGTCATCCTATCTTTCCTATGAGGTTAAGAAACTAGGCTTTCTCATCTATCCATCAGGATCACGTGTTACTAATCCATAGACTTATAGGATTGATGGATTCAAGTCTCAGTTCAGTTTCTACTACTTCCGTATGTTCATAGTTGATCTCGGAACCTTGATCTTGTGATGTTGAGTGGCTATGCCACCATTTTACAGGATGTCCCAAATATTTTTGAGCAATTACAGCCTTTGTGCTGTCTGAGTCATCCCAGGTTTCTAAATAGTCTGATGCATTTGCAAATCCCTTCTTTCTGTTCCTGATGTTCTTTTGGGCCAGATTAACCACACTAACCAGTGTGTTGAGGTACTTCATTACCTCGGTATATATGTTGGAACTATTATTATGACCCTAGGAGTCTTAGAGGATCACCTGGTAATCTAGCCATGATTTGTGTTCCCGGTGTGATGATTCTGGCCATCATTCTCGAAAGCATCCTGTGATGCCACTTAGTTAATTAGTAGGCATTCTATTCGTGGGTTCTTGAACCCGAGATTCACTCTACTCATTCATGTTGATAGTGTTTGCTAGTTCCTTTAGGATATTAGTAACCTTTGCGATAGTCCTCGAGGTCCGTGGTATATCCTTCTTCCAAATACCATGAACCATTAAGGTAGAAGTTCTTTGAACCAAAAGATCACAATCAGAGTACACTTGAGGAGTTCTCCGTTCATAATTGTGACTCTGCCAGTTCTACCTTCTCTGCATGGGTTATCCAGAAGAAACCTGTTGAACTTGGTTCGACATACTAATCTATGCATCCACAACTCAGAAAGTTATATGCTCCTTTGAGTTGTCCCTCTTTAGTTGTATTCTGACCCTCTTCTATCAATTGATAGTCAAGAGTATGTGTGCATTCGTTCATCGATACCTATTACTCTTGTGATCCGTCAAGCCATTCTATTTCAGAATGACTAGGAGAAACAAACTCCAGTACCTCATCCATATCCAGGGTTGGGTCAAAATAGTTGTGTATCGCAGATCAAAATGCCAATCCAGCTTCTTATTCTATTCTACCCTGAAGTATTGCCCTCTTGATGTCAGAAATGTCATGAGAATTGCACAAACTCTTATAATTCTTGATGCAGTGATACTTCTCGCCATCATCATTCGTTCCTCGGTTCCGTGTTGTTGCAACCAGAATACCGACAAGTGAACCATGATGTGTGAAATCAATACTCCTAGCAACCCCGTTGCTTGGTGGTTAATGGACGATAATTTCATTCTTAGCGTGTTGGTTATTGAATCATCATCCTAAGATTGATCGTGCTACCTAGTCCATATTTCCTAGTGCACTCTCCGATCAATGAGTTTGGATTATGTTAATTCCTCGCTCTTTTGATCCTATTGTCTTGCCTGAAGAGCAAGATTGTTCTCGAGATTAATAACATATCAGTGGTTCGTGATTTTCTGATTATCTTCTCGGAAGTATCACCAGGTTGTCCCCTGACTGTTATGTTGAGCTCGTGATCAAGTTGGTTTTCTTATAAATCACCCCTTCTCCAAGAATCTGTGTTGGATATCCCTGAGCTAGTTGGTTGAGCTAGACAACTACTTGGAGAGTGGGAAGGTAAAAGCTTTGCTTAACTTAGTTCATCTCTAAGGGATATCCCATGTGTGTGTGTAGCGACCCGACCCGAATGGATCAAGTCTCTGTGCTTAAGTGTCATCCCTAGATCGGTATGCTGACACACACAGTACTCGAAGGATTTATAACAGAGGTAAATCACATGTATAAAGTAACGTAAATACTATTACCTCAATCCATATAGCGGAAGCAATAAGGTTGTGGATTCCCATCAACACCAACGGCAAAGTTGAGTGTAGAAATCGTAACCCTAACGTATCACTTACTCGTCGTAAGATAATCCTGCAACATGAGACGTTGCAGCCCGAAACGGGTCAGTACATTGAATGTACTGGCAAATTCACACCATAGAGAATGATGAACAATGGCTATCAGTACATGCATATATGGCTGGTGGAAAAGCTCTATGGTTATAAGGTTTTGTGTAAAGCCAATTTTTCCCTACTGCAAAGGAATAAATTTTATTTAACTATCAGGGTGGTTGTTGAACATTGAGAATGGTTGACAGCATTCTCAATCCCAATTAAGCATCATCATTAAAACCCAACAATATTCATTTAAATAACGTGATGAGATCAACAGGATAATCCAAGAACTAGATACTCAAGATGTCCATAACCGGGGACACGGCTAATCATGATTAGTTTATACACTCTGCAGAGGTTTGCGCACTTTTCCCCACAAGACTCGATCGCCTCCGTTGGATTTCTCGCACTACATGGTGTTTGAGAAACGGATGACCGAGACATAGTCTTTCGGAAGCGCTAGCACCTTACGATTGGGTAGACCGTACCACCTACATCCCCTACATCTGCTAGTCTACCACTGTAAGAGTTCGCACAACTTAATCAACTATGCCAGAGCCCATAATGGCTTGTGGCTGCACACGGAAGTTTCTAGTATGAATAATCTCATGATCCCTTTGAGCCTGGGTGGCGGTCCAAAATAAAAACAGGCAAGTCCCGATAGACATCAGGTGCCTCAATCCACCCAGATGTGTATTTAAGTTGCCACCTTAAGTAAACCATTAAAATTAACAAACTCACATCTGTCATGGATATCACTCACCCAATCCACGTCTACTAGCATAGCATGGCATAATAAGATTGATCTAATGCAATAAAACTGGGTTGTGAAGGGGATATGATCAAAGTGTGAACTGCCTGCAATGTTGATGAAGATGATTCGCACTCAAACTCTTGATAGATCTACTCGTCACACTCCGGTCAATCTATCGTAAGCAAGCAATAGTAACCACACATAAGCAATCACTCAAAAGATCAGAAAGATCGAAGAAGACGATTCGGAAACATCAAAACCAAGCAAATAACTCTTGCAACATAAAACAATTTCTAACAGTACCAAAATTATGTGAATTTGGCCTTATTAGAATGTTTAGGTCAAGAGCTTCGATTTGCAAAAAGAATCAACTCAAACGGAGCTACGAAACTCAAGTTATGATCAAACGAAGTTTGAATTCAAATCTGATCTAATTCAAATTTTAAAATTTTCAAAAACATGTTTGAGTTGGATTACTGGATAGAGGAGATCATAACGAAGAAGTGGCGTTGGTTTCGTTGGATTTGGACTAACGAGTAAAAAGAATGATCGTTTGAAGTTCGGGACTAATCTCATGAAGAAAGTATTCACATCTAGGTCCTTGGCTGAAAAATAATAGAAAAAAGAAAAAGACTAAAAGGTGAACGTTCGTTTTCTATACCTAACCAGCGAACGTTCTCTGAAATAGATCAATCTAAAAAAAACTAAACAGTTTTTTTAAACGAAACCCGAAATAAAAGGAAATAAACCGGACCTGGGCGGTTTTATACCGGTTCGGGGCGGTTTTTCTTAGAAAACCGGCGGCGGCGGTGTTCTCTGGCGAGCGAGGCGATGCACCTCCGGCGAGCGCGGCGGGGCAGGGTAGTGCGGGGCGGCGGCGGCGAGCAGCAGAGGCGGGGCGGCGCGCGGCGAGGCAGCAGAGGCGGCAGCGAGGCAAGGCGGCGCGCGGCGAGCAGCGAGGCGGGGCGGCGGACTAGGCGGCGGGGCAGCTTGCTTGCGGCGGCGGCGGTGGGAGCAGGTGGTGGCGGCGGCGAGCTGCGGGAGGCGGCGATGTGGCGAGGAGGAGAGGAGAGAGGGGGTCCGGCTCCTTTTAAAGGGCCCTCGGGTGCGGCGCCTTGCGCGAGGGGGCAGCGACGGCGTGGCGGCGGCGCCGGACTCCGGAGGAGTCCCGGTCGCGCACGGGAGGAGGGAGGCGGCGGCGACTTGGGCCGGCTGGGCTGGGCGCGGCCCAGTTCGGTCGGCACGTTTTTTTTATATAAAAGATTTTCTTTTTTTTCAGACAAACAAAACAAATAAAAAAAACAGAAATAAAAATATTATATAGGCATATAATATTCAGAAAAAGATTTTCTACAATGGAACATTTTCCTAGCATTATGGACATTTTTCTAGCATTAAATAAAATACACACAAATTCTAATAATTCAAAGAGTGCTACTGGTCTATTAAAATTCAACAAAAATCATTTTAAAAATACCAAAATGATTTCAAATTAATTTTACTCCAATTTTCTAATGTAGGGAATCATGTTACCCTAATTTCCATATATTTTATTTTTGGAGAAAAATAATTTGAATAAAACTCAAATAACTCCAAATTGAAAATAAATTCAAAAGAACTTTGAATTTAATTCTTTGAACTCCCAACTCATATTTCATATAATTTGAAGAAGTCATTTTATCTTCTCTCATGAAAATCATTGAGTTGCATAAAGTTTCAGAAGTGGAAATATTTTCCAAATGAAATTCAAATATTTTGAACACTCCCTTGTCATTTAAATAAATGGAAGAAGTCATGTCATCTTCTCTCGAGGGTTTTGTATTTGAAAAGGATTTGAATTCATGGAGATCAGAAAGCAAATATGAAAGTTTGGGAAAGTCCTTTTATTCCCTCTCATTTAACTTTCAAAAAGTTTCGAATTCACTCACTTTCAGACAATCAAACAATCAATCAAATCTATCTATTTATTATAACATTCCAAAATTTAGAATTTTGGGATGTTACAAACCTACCACCCTTAAATGAATCTCGTCCTCGAGATTCGGAGAGGCTAGCAAGAAAAGGTTAGGGTTTGGGGGTCTCCTCAAAAATCCATCAATCGTCTCCGGGGTCTGGGGTGCTACCACCCTTAGAAGCATGGTTACAGCTCCATCGAAACTCATATACTTCATCCATATTGTTAACAGTGTCGGTCTTCTCAAATCCTCGGAAAATTCCTTCTCTGGCCCTTCCGGTAGTGACATAACCTTTTCCTCAATTCTTCTGTCCTTTCCTCTTGGTAAGGTTATTCCGAGATTGGGTCTTCTTAGCTGACGGGTCGGGCGCCAAAACTAAACAACTATCGATATCTCATGGTGGTCAACAATTTATGGTTTCTCCTGCAGGAAATGGGTCTGGGTTGATCCTCACCGTATAACCTACGGTTGGCAAAAAGCTGCCGTGTACAAGGGAAAAATTCTTATACCATTCTAAGGTTTAACAAGGTTTAATATCGTCGTCTCTCTACTATAGGCAAGTCACTCAGATTTACCATCCCATATAGCAAGGCGAATAATAAGAGTAAGTCGGTATGGTGATCAATCCATCCCGCACCCAAATCATTACCTTGTGTACAGTTTAGCGAATCTCGCATTCTAACACTCGGTCATCCTCACAAGCATTGCAGAATTTCTCTCGTCGACGAACCAAGTTCGGAATAATCCATTGATTCTGCAAGCCAGACAAACATCTATCATTCCTTCACAACTCTCAGGTTTTGCGTAAACTCCTATAAAATCGTCTGTGGACAAAGGTATATCCACTTCCAGGTTTTTTCCTTCAGCAAGAATGTGCATTGCTTCTTGGTAGGTCTTGGGGCCTGTGGGTTATGGCCCATCTCATCACTTGTGCTCCTTGAACTCATCATCTGGGCAACTGATCATTATTCCAACATCCAACATCCAACTTCCAGCTTCCTAGCATACTTACAATCCATCCAATTGTAATGTCTTCCTTCCTTCTATTTGCTCCAAACTAAAACGTGATTACTCAAACTCATCATGGAATTTCCATTGATCCATATTTCCAACATCATACCTCCTTTATATCCAATGGTAACTCATCTCTTCATCCGCGTGGGGTATCCCTCATACCGAGATAAAAACTTATACTTATGAAGTCCATATTCCACTTCGTGGAACATCATTATCCTTTCCAGGGTCAAGCGTCCTTACAAGGGAATATTGGCCATCTCTGCATGGCACTTCTTCAACTGGGAAACGTGAAACACATCTTGAACTCCTGACAGTCCTTCGGGTAACTCAAACTTGTAGGCCACTTCTCTCATACGCTCCAAAACTCGGTATGGTCCTACAAATCTCGGGGCTAACTTTTACCTTAACTCCAATTCGTTTAACTCCTCGCAGAGGGAACACATGAAGATATGCTCTGTCTCCAATTTCATAGACTACCTCCTTGAGTTTTTGAGTCTACATAACTCTTCTGCCTGGACTGAGCTACCTTCAGTCTATCACGAATCAACTTAACATTCTCTTCTGACTCCTTTGATCACCTTTGGTCCAAACAACTGACGGTCTCCAACTTCATCCCACATACTCTTGGGGCACACACATATCGAGACAAAACTCGTATTCATTTTTGTCCGAAATCCACTCAGTGGAGTATCCTTATCTTTTCCAGGGGTCAATGGTTCTTACAGGGTACTACCACCCTTAAAATGCACAAACCTTCCATAGACCATATTTCTCTTATCCTCAAAAATGGTCAAAATCCTTCTTCATAGAGTAACAACTCATAAAATCCATATCAGTACCAACGATGCTACTTTATTCATTCTCAAATGATTTCAATCTCTCGCTTCTCCATTACATGTCTCAACTCAACACCTCAATATAAAAGAAAATGTTCTCACTTCTACTACTCCATTTCTTTTGTTGCAAACTCAACTATCTAGCGCAAGTTTCCTTCTCCTTGGGGCATTCTCCGGCAAAGTGCCCTGCTCCATTACAACTAAAACATATTACTTCTGACAAGTATCGAGGTTTCCTTTTTGGGCAACTGTTGAGGTAGTGCCCTGACTCCTTGCACCTGTAACAGGTGATATGACTCAGGTCCTTCCTGGAATCCAATCGGTTTCTCTTCCTGGACTTTTCCATTCCAATCAGGGCTTCTATTTCCTATGGGTCATACTCTATTTCCTCCGTCGGGAATTCTACTAGATCCCCATTCATACAATTCTGGGAGATGTGTCCTTCTTCTCCACATGAATAGCAAGACTTGGTGCAGGGTTTACTTAGTTCTTCTTTGGGTGTGTCCTCCACCCCTTCCTTCATCACAGTTTCTTCTAAAATTCCCATAAGAGCTCCTTTCATTGCTTCTTTCTTCTGTTGGATGGTTCTTTGTACCAAGGGGTAAATGTGACACTGAGCAGGGTAGTGGGTAGTCCCTTCACACAAGAAACAAGTAATCTGCCTAGTTGGGTATTCTTCAACTGGGTGACTTCCTTCACCATTAGGGAACTCATCCTTGTGTTCTTTATGGGTGTGTCCGATTTCTCCACAAATCTTGCATGCACAAGGTTTCTTCATATCATTTCCATAAGGCTCCAATTTCTGGGACACAAACTGAGACTTTAGCAAAGTCAACTTAAAATCTTTCCAAGTGGTTACTCCTTGCCATCCATTTATGGTTTGGTACATCCTCCACCAAGTAGCAGCACCTCTTTCAAAGCATTGAAGGGCATGCTGGGCCATATCCTTTCCGACTATAGGGTTATTCTCCATGTGATCCTCCATGTTCTGAATCCATTGGTCCATCTCCAATTGACTCATCGGTCCAGAAAATATAAGCTCATCTTCATTCATCCTCTATTGGGTCCATGGGTTTGGGGTGAGATAAGAGAGATAGAGAGGGATGCACACAATACAAACAATGGTTTTGAAAAGACAGATTTTATTTGTGGCTATAGGGAAAAACATCAAACAATTGACAGCTCACAAACATCGCATCTAACGTAGGTATATAACAGGGGTTTGGTCTGCAAAGGTCAACGTCGCCAAACTCTTCAAGTCTTGGTCATGTCTCCAATGGCTTCTTCCGATCGTGTTTGTCCTTCTCAATTTCTTCTTCCAGATCCTCTCTGTTGACAAAAAGTTTCTCGTGACGTCTTTTAATATTTCTGGAGTGGCATTCCAAACTTCTGGGTTTCAACATTGGCATGAACCATGGTACTACTGCCCTTCAGTTCTTGACAATTCTCCGGTATCTCGAGGTTGTAGCTCCTCCAGCTTGGCTACTCTCATCTTCAGGATCTTGAGTTCCTCATGAAATACTTCCTTGTCTAATACGACTTCCTGAAGCTCCATTTTAACTTCTTGATGTACTACTTCAGACCCTGGTGATATACCGGCTAGGGCTAAAACTTCATCTTATGCTAGGTGCTCCATCAGCCTTCTTCCATCAAATCCATTCTGAAGACTTGCATCCTTAACTCAGCACGGTGACAATAGCATTAGCGGGTGATGACATCACGGATAACCGTGTTTCTGCCCTTGTCATTGCCATGAGCTATCTTCCATAATTGATATCCCCTGCCTTAGGGTCTTCTTTGACAAAACATCGAGTTCTCATGCTCCTTGTTTCAGTATTTCTCCGATACACCTTGATCTCGGGTATTGACAACTTCCATAGTCTGCCAAGTTCCATAAGGGTAGCCTTCCTAGGTCATACAAATCTGGAAACTCTTCAGAGCCTTCCAATTCTACTTGTCTTCGGCCTTCAACCGTTGTAGTTTCCATTATTCTGAAGTGGTCTCGGTTGTCCGATATCTTGTACATCTTGGAGTAGTCTCATCAGTCGAATCTTTGTGTGGTCAAAAGGGAGAAGGGGTATGGTCTCACTAAAAAAAGAATTTTTGAATAAGCTCAGAAGAGAAGAGAGGTAAAAGATCTTTTTGAAAGGGAAAGTTGTAGAGAAAAGTCTTTGCTATGGGCTTGCCAGTTTCAAGGGTCACGTCCTACAGTCAACATGTGCTCTGATACCATCTTGTAGATGACCCGAATGGATTCAAGTCTCTTGTGGCTTAAGGTGTTCATCCCTGGATCGGTATGCTGACACACACAGTACTCGAAGGATTTATAACAGAGGTAAATCACATGTATAAAGTAACGTAAATACTATTACCTCAATCCATATAGCGGAAGCAAACAAGGTTGTGGATTCCCATAAACACCAACGGCAAAGTTGAGTGTAGAAATCGTAACCTAACGTATCAACTTACTCGTCGTAAGATAACCTGCACATGAGACGTGCCTGCCCGGAAACGGGTCAGTAACATTTAATGTACTGGCAAATTCACACCATAGAGAATGATGAACAATGGCTATCACTATATGCATATTTGGCTGGTGGAAAAGCTCTATGGTTATAAGGTTTTTGCGTAAAGCCAATTTTTCCCTACTGCAAAGGAATAAATTTATTTAACTATCATGGTGGTTGTTGAACATTGAGAATGGTTGACAGCATTCTCAATCCCAATTAAGTAACATCATTAAACCCAACAATATTCATTAAAGTAACATGATGAGATTCACAGGATAATCCAAGAACTAGATACTCAAGATGTCCATAACCGGGGACACGGCTAATCATGATTAGTTTTTACACTCTGCAGAGGTTTGCGCACTTTTCCCCACAAGACTCGATCGCCTCCGTTTGGTTTCTCGCACTACATGGTGTTTGAGAAACGGATGACCGAGACATAGTCTTTCAGAAGCGCTAGCACCTTACGATCGGGTAGACCGTACCACCTACATCCCCTACATCTGCTAGTCTACCACTGTAAGAGTTCGCACAACTTAGTCAACTATGCCAGAGCCCACTTAGTCAACTATGCCAGAGCCCATAGTGGCTTGTGGCTGCACACGTAAGTATTTAGCATGAAAGATCTTATGATCCCTTTGAGCCTGGGTGGCGGTCCAAAAAAACAGGCAAGTCCTGATAGACATCAGGTGCCTCAATCCACCCAGATGTGTGTTTAAGTTGCCACCTTAGATAAACCATTAAAATTATCAATCTCACATCTGTCATGGATATCACTCACCCAATCCACGTCTACTAGCATAGCATGGCATAATAAGCAAATGTAGAGTAACTCCCAAAGGTTTCATAATAATACAGGTAATAGGTACTACCTCATCTACTTCCCATCCCACAATTTAATTAGATCCTAATCATGCAATGTGTGAGGATTGATCTAACGCAATAAAACTGGGTTGTAGAAAAGGTATGATCAAAGTGTTACTTGCCTTGCTGATGATCCGCGAGTCCTAGGGTTTCGAAGTAACAAGCAGCGCAATCCGGGTAATCTATCGCAGACAAACAACAAGCATACAATAAATACTCATCTAATGCACAGGTAAAACTCGAACAAGAGAACGAACCAAGTAGTTCAACTTAAGAACTCCGGTTGCAAAGAAAGAACAAAATAGGAATAGGAATAGAAAAAAGGAAAGGAAAAGATCTAGAAATAGAAAAGGAATATACGGAAGTAGGACAAAAGTCCTACTAGGATTCGGTTTAGAGCAAGAGGCGAGGCGGCGGCCTCCTGCGCCAGCGCTAGGCGCGCGCCGCTCCCTGGGGGCGGTGGCCTTGGCCGTAGCCTTGGCCGGCTGGGCCTTTGGCCCAAGGCGCTGGACTTTGATTTTTTTTTTAACTGGTTCTCGCGCAGAAAAAAAAACAAACAAAAAGAGATCTAAACGAACTCCGAAAAATCTAAAGTAAATTTTCCCCGATTCCTAAAAATGAGCCGAACAAAATGAACTTTTCTCCGGACCTAAAATGCAATTTTCGAAAACGCGCATTTTTCCCTATCCAAATAAACTGCAAATAAACACCGGAAAACAAAAATTGATCTATTTATTATATCTTCATTTTTTCCTAAATTTGGGAAAGTCATATTATTCCCTCTCTCATATATTTTGACACCGGAAAAATTATTGAAGATAAAATAAATAAATCAAATGATCCTATTTTCAAAATTCGAGAAAACTCTCAAATATGAAAATAACGAATCTCCAACTCTCTCCGAGGGTCCTTGAGTTGCGTGAAATTTCTAGGATCAACCAAAATGCAAGAAAATATGATATGCATATGATCTAGTGTATAACATTCCAAATTGAAAATTTGGGATGTTACAGTTGAGCATCAACATGAACATCATCATTAACATTATCACTAGGTTCATGTTCATTACCAGATTGTGTCTCAGCATCAGAAATAGAAATATCATTGGGATTCTTAGGTGTGTCTATAACAGGTTCACTAGAAGCATGCAAAGTCCTATCAGTTTTCTTTTTATTTTTATTACTAGGACTAGGTGCATCAGTATTAATTCTCTAAGAATCTTGCTCAATTCTCTTAGGGTGGCCCTCATGATACAAAGGTTCCTGGGTCATTTTACCACCTCTAGTCATAATTCTACCTGCATTATCATTGTTCTTACCATTCAACTCATTGAGCAAATCATCATCTGCCTTAAGTACTTGTTCTACTTGAGTTTTAACCATGGAAGCTTACTAATAAGCTTAAGATCATTAATAGTTCTACTCATATAATCACCCAAGCAATCGAGCATGTAGGCATTAAGTTTCAATTGTCTACTAACATAAGCATTGAAGTTTTCTTGTTTAACAGTACAATTATCAAACCCATACAAGTATTGACTAGCAGACTTATTATGAGGAATATCACCTTCATCAAATCTATAGAGAGAATTTACCTCTACTACCCGTGTCGCGTTATCAAGACCATGTATTTCTTCAATAGGTGGTAAATTCTTAATGTCTTTAGCTTTAATACCCTTTTCTTTCATAGATTTCTTTGCCTCTTGCATATCTTCAGGACTGAGAAATAGAATACCTCTTTTCTTTGGAGTTGGGGTAGGAGTTGGTTCAGGAAGTGTCCAATCATTATCATTAATCAATATATTATTCAATAGCAATTCAGCTTGCTCAATAGTTCATTCCCTAAAAACACAACCAGCACAACTATTTAGGTGGTCCCTAGAAGCATCGGTTAGTCCATTATAGAAGATATCAAGTATTTCATTTTTTGAGAGGATGATCAGACAAAGCATTAAGTAATTTTAGAAGCCTCCCCCAATCTTGTGGGAGACTCCCTTCTTCAAATTGCACAAAGTTAAATATTTCCTTTAAAGTAGTTTGTTTCTTATGAGCAGGGAAATATTTTTCAGAGAAGTAATAAAACATATGCTGGGGACTACGCACACAACCAAGAGCAAGATAATTAAACCATAACTTAGCATCACCCTTTAATGAGAAAGGAAACAACTTAAGAATATAGTAATAGCGAAAAAATTTCCTCACGAGCAAATAGGGTGGCTATATCATTCAATTTAGTAAGATGTGTCACAACAGTTTCAGATTCATAACCATGGAAAGGTTTAGATTCAACCAATGTAATTACCTCAGAATCGATACAGAATTCATAATCCTTATCAGTAACAAAGATAGGTGAAGTAGCAAACTTAGGATCATATTGCATTCTAGCATTCAAAGATTTTTCTTTCCACTTGCATAATAATTTCTTAAGATCATCTCTATCCTGACAAGCAAGAAAGTCCATAGCTACCTATGCATCCATAACATAATCCTCAAGCATAACAGGAATTTCATATCTAGGAGAGCTAGTCTTATCAGGTGTCTCAAAGTTTTTAGTTTCAATAATTTCATCAGTTTCAAAAATATCATCATCTTCAGCATAATCAATAGTTCTAACTCTAGCAAGATGTTCATCAAGTAATTCATCCAGTGGCACAGTTTTATCAAGCAAAGTAGTAACATCATAAGCATCATTCATAGTAGAAGTAGCATCATCAATAACATGCGACATATCAGAATCAATAGCAGGTGTAGGTGTCGCATGCTAACTCAAAACAGAAGGTGAATCAAGTGCAAATCTAGATGGCAGTTCCTTACCCCCCCTCGTAGTAGAGGGGAAAATCTCAGTTCTAGTATATTTCAAATTCCTCATACTAATCAACAAATATAAATCCCATGTGACAAAGAGAATAGAGCTATGCTCCCTGGCAACGGCGCCGGAAAAAGGTCTTGTTAACCCACAAGTATAAGGGATCACAACAGTTTTCGAGTGTAGAGTATTCAACCCAAATTTATTGATTCTACACAAGGGGAGCCAAAGAATATTTTCAAGTATTAGCTGCTGAGTTGTCAATTCAACCACACATAAAAGACTTTATATCTGCAGCAAAGTATTTAGTAGCAAAGTAGTATGTAAGTAACGGTAACGATGATAAAAGTAACAGTACCAGTTTCGTAGCAATTGTAACAGTGGCAACATCAAAGTAACATAGGAAAGATCAATATGTGAAAAGCTCGTAGGCAATGGATCAATGATGGATAATTATGTCGGATGGCATTATCATGCAACAGTTATAACCTAGGGTGACACAAAACTATCTCCAATTAATCAATATAATGTAGGCGTGTATTCCGAATATAGTCATATGTGCTTATGGAAATGAACTTGCATGACATCTTTTCTCCTAACCTTCCATGGCAGTGGGGTCCTAATGGAAACTAAGGCATATTAAGGCCTCATTTTAATAGAGAACCAGACCAAAGCATTAGAACTTAATGAATACATGAACTCCTCAAACTACGATAATCACCGGAAAGAATCCCAATTATTGTCACCTTGGGGTATGCGGATTATAACTTTAATAGGTGTCTACAACTTGTAAGATAGGATCAAGACCACAAATATATTCATGAAAACATAATAGGTTTATATATGAAATCATGGCACTCAGGCCCTAGTGACAAGCACTAAGCATAGCAAAGTCATAGCAACATTAATCTAAGAACATAGTGGATACTAGGGATCAAACCCTAAGAAAATTAACTCGATTACATGATAAATATCATCTAACCCATCACCGTCCAGGAAGCCTATGATGGAATTACTCACGCACTGCGGTGAGCATCATGAAATTGGTGACGGAGGAAGGTTGGTGATGATGATGGCGATGGATTCCCCTCTTCGGAGCACCGAACGGACTCCAGATTTTCCCTCCCGATGAAGAACATCAGGTGGTGGTGGATCCATATCGTAAAACGTGATGAATCCCTCTCTCTGATTTTTTTTCTCCCCGAAGGTGAATATATAGAGTTGGAGTTGAGGCCGGTGGAGGTCCGGGGGGGCCCATAAGGCAGGGGGCATGCCCTAGGGGGGGCACGGCCTCCAGCCTTGTGGATAGCCGGTGGAACCCCTCTGGTTGATTCTTTTGCCAATATTTTTTATTTATTCCAAAAATATTCTCCGTGAAGTTTTAGGTCATTCCGAGAACTTTTATTTCTGCATAAAAATAATACCAAGGCAATTCTTCTGAAAACAGTAGCAGTCTGGGTTAGTTCCATTCAAATCATGCAAAATATAGTCCCAAACAAGGGCAAAAGATTTTGGAAAAGTAGATATGATGGAGCCGTATCAGGTGCATGTGAGTCACCTACACACAAATATCAGAGAGAAATGAGATCCTGGGAGATGGAGTTTTGTGTTCGCAAGAGAGAAAGATATTTCACAAGGAGAGTGATAACTAGGGAGACATATCCGGGAACGCGAGATATCCCTAGGGAGACAGAGTGTGTGTGTGCGGCATACACGGGAATGGTGGAGAGATATGAGACCGTGGGAGACAAAGTTTGTGTTTGTGTGTGAGAAAGAGATATTTAAGAGGGAGAGTCGTAGCTTCTCATACCTAAGGAGCGCAAGACATCTCTATGTGAGAGGGGGTGTGCGAGCGGCACACAGGGGAATAGTAGAGAGAAATGAGACCCCGGGAGACGAAGTTTGTGTTTATGTGAGAGAAAGCATAGTTAGAGAAAAATAGCAGGGAGCGAGATATACTTAGAGAGAAATAGAGTGAAGATCGAGGGAGAGAGTACCGTCAGTGTGTTACGAAAATAAAAGATCATAGTCGACATACAAGTAGCACGAGAGATTCCCGAGAGACAATGAAGGCCTATAGGTCTATAGAGATATATAAGTATGAGTGATAGCTATATGAGATGAATATCTGGATTAAAGGGGATTCAAATATTGAAACTAGAGATCACGATATTGATAATATCATAAAGAAAATTGGTCTATCAAACATGCATATTCATTTGAATTTGGGGACACGTGCAATGTTATATAGTTTATCAATATTAGTGATCCATAGATTCTTTAATTAGAGACAATGCATGGTTTATATGCAATTAATGTCTAAACGGGATTACACTATATTTTGCATGTGTCAAACACATTATACATGTTTGAGAAGTAAAAAACCCACATGAAACACACATTAATTGGAGACAGTTAGCGAGGAATGCATACATTAGATTTTAACATAAAGTGGTTTCAAATATTTGAAAATCCAAATTAAGAATGATCCAGCCTTATGAATCTAAGATCATGCCATTTGTAATCCATACTTATGTATAAAGGGTGTTGTCCTTTTGATAGTATATATAAAAATGATGTATATAGATTTGTATTCGAATACAAAATGGATCCTTCCCGGAAAAAATACAAACTGGATTCGAATTGAGTTGGCACGGTAAACATGCACTCTTTCTCTGCAAAAAATTGAATGAAGCGGGGAAACTCGTAGTAACTGCCCGAAACCAAAATCTGCGAGATGGAAATTGCTGCCTATCCTTGACACGCAAAGCCTATCAGCTTGATTTCTATAGGTTTCGATAGGGTAGGCTTGTAATTTCACTCAAATGTGACATAACCGCCTCCGCCTTTCACTTCCCTGGATTCGTACACGGTGGGCGCCAAAACACAGGTTCTCCTCGACCGAAATCGCCTCTACCTCCCTCCCTGATTCATACACGGTGGGCGCCAAAACAAACTCTCCTCGGTCGAAATCTCCGTCGGTAAATATTTGGTGTATGCGAGATTACCGCCCTATCCCCAGCAAACTAATATTGTTGTGATGTAGGAAATTTTAAACGGGGGCTAAGTTTGTAAATTTCCTCGCATTTGAGACAGGCGCACCCTAAAGATATGGTTCCCCCTACCTCTCTCCCTCCATTTCGCCATTCGTACTCCGTGTGCGCCAAAACACCATCTCCACCACAGTCTCCATCGTCCGCCACCCCATCCATCATCGTCCTCCTCCACCATGCCGGAGTTGATACCCCAACACCGTCGTTAATTACAAGAGATCGACCTCTCTCATCCACGACTTCGGACCAGGATCCTTGCACCACGTCCTCTCGCTTCATCTGTGCCGTGATCCACCTTGTCAAGGCTGCTCGTACGACCGTCTCATCCACTTCTCTAGGATATTACCCTTGCCGCCATCGTCCGCCCTCCTAGATCTGGTTCCACGCCGCCGACATCCATCGCTACCACAACACCCTCAACGCCTCAGCAGATGCTTATACGGCGCCACACCAGAGGTGGTACTCTTTCATATCTGCTCAAGTTATTTATCTCAGCAAGAAAATAGATTGACACTACTTTACTATGATTTCTTGTCCAGCACTTAGAATCTTACTTGTTAGTTGAAACCAAACATTGGTTGTGAAGTTGCCTTTGTCCGATTTGCACCTTCAGATCCGCCATGGTACGCGACCACTATACTCACAATGCTTATGGTTTTCCCCTTTTATATTCCACATTAGCTTAAATGACATTCGACTGAATTTCAAATTGGGGTCAGTCCATTTTTGGGAGTTCGCTGGAGGGAAGGAAGGGGTTTGCCGAAGGGCTGCCCCATTATCTATCTTAGGGTTTCAGGTGGGGATAGTGGTTGTGGGGGCTGTCGTCGGGCTATGGTGGGGCCTCTCCAGAGGCAAAACTCGACACGGGTGGGGGTGGGGTTAGCTAGAGGGATGGCCAGGGGCGGCGGAAGACCGGAGGTGGTGGGCGGTTTAGTGTAGGGTGGGGGCGGTGGTTCGGCTGGCGGCCCGTGCGGTGGTCTTTAGGGGAAGAATAAGAGGCGAGGAAGAAGAAGGGTTAGGAGACGTAGGATCTTTATCCAACCACCTGAAATGGTCAACTGACCTAAATGACGAAAGTCAGGTGACTTGCATGTAGACATTTACATATATTCGGTACCATCATCGTAGGTGCCTCGAGACGTACGTGCAAGCAGTGCTCATCAACCCATCAAGCTAAACAACATGCCACTCATAATTCCAAACTTAGTTGCTAAAATACGAATTTGATATGATGCTAATATGTACTAAAACAGTGAATGTTTAATTGGTCAGCTAATGTTCCTACTTTACTTTCGAAAATCACATGTGGCAGATATCGAGGGACAGCAGGGAGTTGCATTCTTTATGTGCTCTGGTTCATCATGTGTGGCCAACTAACATTTTATTATCCAAAATCTGCTTGCTCTTCTTTAGCATGCTCCTCTTATGTTCTTCTTTTGTAAGTACTCTCTCCGTACCTAAATATAAGTCTTTGTAGAGATTCCTCCATGGACTACATACAGAACAAAATGAGTGAATATACACTCTACAATGTATCTATATACATCTGTATGTGATCCATAGTGGAATTTGTACAAAGACTTGTATTTAGGAACAAAGGGAGTACAATAGTTGTACAATATATTCTTTGTAGTGAAGAGGAGCAGGGACATTTGCAGTGTATTGGTCTATTCGGTTGCTTGTCATGGACGCTTTCAACTCTTCGTGGTGGTCTTCATGTCGATTGTCATGGATGCTTTCAACTCTTCGTATTCGGTCGTATGTGTCGCCTTTGATAGATAGACTGATAGTAACAGTACTGCACCTTCAGTTGTAGAGAGCTGGTATCCGAAGCCTTTCTAGCTGTACCGACAATACTAGCACATATTTTCTAGCAAGTTCAACTTTACAAATTTTACTCTTGATGCTTGGGGGTTTCACATTATATCTACAGTATGATCTGCGTAGGTGCTTTGTGTCCTATTAGTAGCTGTCCACCCTTTAAAGCTAATTAACACACCAATCATACGTCCTAAGGTCCTTCAAATATGAATGTGATATGATATTGACATTAGCTAACAGACACACATTTAATTGGTTAACTAATTCTCCCACTTGAGTTTCCAAATGCATGTGGCCACATATAGAGAGATATCATGGAATGACATTTCTTTGGGCGCTCTGATTCATCATGGGTGGGCAACCAATATTCTATAGAAAGAAGGGGAATCTCAATAATATGTTTCCCCTTCTATTCTTCAACATGTTCCTCTTCTGTTCTTCTTTAGTAAGTACAATATGTTCCTTTTCAGGAAGGGGAGCAGGGACATCTTCAGTCGACAGCTCTATTGGGCCGGTTCTGCTGCATGATTTCAAACTTCGAGTTGGTCTGCCATAATATCCCCAAAATGGTGGGAGCCACGCGGTCTTTGATAGACTAGACTGATAGTAACAGTAGTGCGCCTTCAGATGAATAGAGCTTGCTTGTAGGTGATCGATAGGCTGCATATTCGTAGCGGCAAAACCCTGTATTTTCCAGCAAGTTCCCCTTTCCCGATTTATTTATGGTGGTTATGGTGTACCCCTTTTATCTACACTACGATCTTCCGAGTAGTTGTGCGCTCTCGTTATCATGGTTTGGCAATAAACTTTCTATACTGTATATTATGAACCTATCATCTGCCAACTATCCTTACACCTGGAGCTCCCAACAGGGAGCCTATTTTTTGTGTAGTTGTGCCAGATTATATTAATCTACTCACTATATTACAACACACCTGGGTTCTCTCATCAGAATCCAGTTATAGCACACAATGGTTACAGGGAGCCCCTATTATATTACAATATCCTCTGCATTACAAAGATAATCTCACTACTATTTCTGTTTTCGTGCTTTGCAGATATTGTATGTAATCACAATGAATATAAGAATGCGCACATCGGAAGAATATTGCAGAACAGTTAATGGGTAACAAACTTGGCATCAAGGGATTGAGCTCCACTGTGGGTGCAATGAAAACCACATGCTCCTGACCTATAGATTCGTATTCAGAATATGATCCTAATGACTTTTCTGAGCTCAAGGAGTCAAAGGCAGATGGCCTATCCTATTCACCCAATAAGGTGCCTGTTCTAATTTGGCAAGGTTTTATTGGTTGCACATATCTTGCATAAGGTGTCTTGCATTTCGTTTGCTTCATTGCACCGCCATCTGCTTAGTTTACTCATGATATATGTGAAGATGCCATGCCCATCCATTATCAATACATATTCCATTTGTCGTCATACCATGTTTTTTCATTCAAATGTTGTTCTTGTGTTTCAGTCATCCAAAAGGAAGAGGGTGATTGCAGAACCGGAAAGAGTACAAGCAAAGTCCTTGAAAAAGGTGGTGCTGCCGGAAAAATCAGATAGCACGCCACATATATTAGCGATAGAACCAGTGCCACAAAACCTAGGATATCGCAACTATGCTGATGTAGGGTAGAACCCTAATTGCCCGATCTTTCATGAAAGGAGTGGATCCCACGAAGAACACGAGGAGCACGAGGGGGAAACGAGGGAAATCACGAGGGGAAACACGAGAGAATCACTCAACCAACAAGAAATAGTCACACATGTGCTAGATCCATGAACACAAGGAGAGATACAAGATACAAAGTCAACAACGGACGATACAAGAGGTAACGGTCTTCTCCGTGAGGAGGTCTTGAGGGGGCCACCCAAGAGGGGGTCTTGATGATCTTCTCCGCAAGGAGGTCTTGAATCCAAGGTGGATCTCCTCCGAAGAGGGGTCGCGGTCTCTCTCAAGGAGTAGATCCGATATGGATGAGCGAAGCTGTGTCTCACAAATGAGCTAACACAACGCTGACCCTAAAACGTAGGTGGAGGGGGAGTATATATAGTCTAAGGGGTGAAGGGGTACATGGGCCATGGCCCAGATGCGCTGCACGCAGGCAGGGGGCCGGATGTCCAGGCCTTCCCGAGACGCGGGATGTCCGGGCGCTGGGGCCGGATGTCCGGGCTGGCAGGGTCCAACCCTGTTGCTCTTTGTAATGGCGGGGTCCGGATTTCTGGGCTGGAGGCCAGATGTCCGGGGGCTCGGGACGCGACGGATGTTCGGGCTGGTCGCCGGATGTCCGGGCCCTGTAGACTTGGCCGCTAGCTCCTTGCTGCTGGTGACACATCTAGGGGCCGGATGTCCGGTTCGAGGAAGCTGTCTCCGTCTTCTTCCGTCGTCGCTTCCATGCTTCCCTCGCAGATGGTGTAGTTGTTCCTTGGCGCTTGCACTCCTCCTCGTCGTCCGTAGTGTTCCGACAATACCTATGCATGCACACGAGAGGGGTGTCAAGTAGTATACCATCCTCGAAGGGGTCAAGTGAGCACGTGTAAAGGAGATGATTCACCTTTATGTATGTGAAGTAGATGTCGCACGTGTCACTTTCCAAACGGACTCTTGACATGGTGATGTCCATAGGATGCTCCGCATCATCTCCCCTCCCTTGGCAAAGATCCGACGTCGGATCGAAATCCAAATCACCATGGGAAAGAGATGGCGTCGCCGTGTAGGAGTGGTCGATCACCAAGTTCTCGTCATCTGGAAGCTCGAAATGGGCACTCTCCAATGTCACACCATCTTGGGATTCCTTCAGAAGGAGAAAAGACAACAAACACTTGGAAAAACAAATGTGGTTAGCGTTAGTGCAAAACCAAGCATTCAAGAGGTGATTCACCAAACAAGTGTCGTCATCATGCAAATCATATGGTTTGACAAATGATTGTGACATGGCATATAAGCATATAAATTGAGCACAATCAAAGATATCATGGGGACAAGCATGTAAATGTGAGGTAGTAATGCAAATATGTGTAACAAGAGAACAAGCATCTACCTCAAAGTCATAGAAAGCATGGGAAAAGCGCTCAATGAAAGGTCTATGGTAGGCATAAGAAGCATTCACAACACCAAATAAAATGAAGTGTCTAAACACATGGGTCAAGTGCAAGACAATCCAAGCATAATGTGCATGCGGTGTAGTGAATATCGTGTGGAACTCAACACAATGGAAAGAGCAATTGTTCATCGTGTGTGAGGCAATCAAGGCAAGCATGTAGCAATCCGTGGGACATGGCATATGTGAAGTGATTACATTGTTGCAACCAAACATATGAGAGGAGCAAGTAATCCAAGAATTGGATGCAACACACAAGGCATATATATCATGATGCATGGAATGGTGGAAATGACAAGTCGAAGCAAGATCTCTAACATGTAAGCAATCAAGTGGTCCAATATGAACAAGAAGTCTCATGGTGCAAGCAACACAAGTAGAATGATCCGCAATATCCATGCTCAAGAAAGATGTCACCTTGAAGGCGTGTCCTTGTGCATTCTTCACAATGCCGAAGTGGTAGGAAAGGTGTTGGAGAAGCGAGGCGTGGTTCAATGTATGAGGCTCGCTCTCAAGAGCTCGAATGGTCAACTCATGTGAAGCGAAAGTCGACACAAGGTCCAAGTATCCTACACATGCACAAAAGGAAGCAAAGAATATATGCGCATGGTAGATAAACACATCATTCATGATGGTGGTTCTCTTCTCTTGCACATAACCATTAGAAGCACAAGTGCATGAATAACATGATGCAATAATGGCTATATTCATGGCACTAGGTATATGCTGCAAAGAGGTAAGACAAGCATGCTTCACAAGGAATATGTCAAAATCTCCAAACATATGTGAGAATGCTATGGGGGCAATCTCATTAGCAAGACAAAAATCATGGTTGTGCTTAATACATGGCAAATCTTCTAGCTGAGAGAGGCAACATATGGAGATATATGACGGCAAGCAATAATAATCATGTGCAAAGCATGTAGATGGTTGTCATCAACCGCATGAAATGAGCAAGTATGAATCATCGGTGATGCAACATAAGCAATCGTAGGAATCAAGTCATGCAAGCTAGTAGTGCGAAGATGCAACATACTAGAGGAAATCATGGCAATCATGTCATGTGAGCAAATAATAGGTAAGGCAATGCACATGACATACCGCAAGCACAAACACAAAGCAATATCATAGTATCATCATAGACATGGGGCACAAAGCAATCATGGCAATAGCAAGCAATATCTCCACCAAGCTTGCAAATACACATACAAGTACTAGAATTAATCATCATGTGTAATGCAAAGCATGGGTCACGAATGCATGGCAAAGGCATAGTAATGAACATATCATGCAAAGTGAACATGGAAGATGGGAAAGGATATATAATGGACAATAACCCATAGCCAAGTGAGGGTCATGTAGAAGAAATGTGCGAAGTCTTTGCGTGAAGAGAGCGGTGGGAAAGACACTCCATGGGATCCCAAGTCATCATTGCTCTCTAGAGGTCGTTTTGTCAACTCGTGGGATTGCGAGGTTGACAAGAATTCATGGGTACCTACACAAAAGAGACACAAACGAAAGAAATTGTGTGTGTGGTAAATGTACACATCATCCATCATGATGTGTATGTGCACGTGAAAGTTACCACAAGATAAGTGTTGCTCAAAGAAATTTGATGCATGGTATAAGAACATGTCATCCATCATGAAAGAATAGTTATTGTGTATAATACGATGGGGATGCAAATTGAGCACATAAGTATTGGGATCATGCAATGAATGGGATGAATCAAAATCTCCTAAAATGAATGAGGAAAAACTACGGGGGTCTCCTTATGAGCAATAATGGAAACATCATATGGAGAAAAAGGACAACATCCAAAACAATGCATATCCGAAGCTAGGTGTTCATGGCATGGCATATGAGATAAATGATGCAAAGGGAGCATATCAATATCATCACAAGAAAAACAAATGCCAATAACCATGGGCTTGTCATCTATGCCATAAGTGCAAATTGGGTTAATCTTAATGGCATACTATGAAGAGATTGCAAATATTACATGTGGTCGGTCTCATGCATAGCATATGACAAGTCAAGCAGATTGGCAAACATGATGTGACCAAGAGAATTAGCACAAGAAATCCTATGTAACATAGCATCAAAACTAAAAGACTCCACATGGCAATCATCATACTCATCGTAAATGGGTAAATCATCGCATGGGGAAATCATACTAGCATGAAGCATGTCAATAGGGGGATCAACATCATGCAAGCAATCAATGTCATGAATGTCCACTAGTGGGACTAGAGCATCACCTTCACCTATGTTACCTTTGTCATTCCACTCATGTGGTGTAGGTGAGGTGGGAAAGACCAAATGGTGGTCATGTTCATCTTGATGGAACCATGTGGGGGGTGCATCATATTCCACCATGGCCATCGTCTTGTCCAAAGGGAGGACGAAGTCGTCGCGAATTGGCACATCATCATATATGGGACCTAGCACCAAATGCGAAGACACAATAGAGGTAGAGGTCAAGTTGTTAGTGTTGAAAGTGGCCTCACATGACCTATCAACTATCTCACTCTCTCTATGTGGTGGTTCACTCACTCCCTCCAAATAGGTGCACTCAAACTCACATATGGTGGAGTCACTCATCTCACTCAAGTAGTGGGGGTTGTGGCTCTCCTCACATGGGAATTGTGGCAACACATATATGGGGCTAGTGGTGAAGTCACTCTCACTCTCAATATGGTGGCACAAGTCACTCAAGTCATCATACGTCGCCGTGATAGAAGGGAAAATCCCATGCTCAACCATCTTGTTGTCATCGCCATGGATGAAGGCCGAAGATGTCACATCATCACTCTCGCCTCCTAAGATGTAAGCATCATCCTTTCTCGTCACCATGTCGCTCGCCTCCGAAGCTTGGTCCTTGATGGTCTCCGTAGTCGTAGTCGTCGCCGCACCATCTTGAAAAAGAGTCGTGGAGGACTCGGCATCATCAATGCCACAAAGAGGGATGGCGGTGAAGTCGAACTTGGGAGCATCCTCTTGGAGCTCGACGGGCTTGGACATCTTGGTGGTACTATCCTCATGCTCGCCTTCTTGGAGCTTGGTCTTAGAGAAGTGTGCTTGGGATCGACAAGCCTTGGCCTTCATGAGTTCTTGTTCCGCCTTGAGAGCACCAATGTAGTTGTCGTGGAGGGACTTGTAGTTCTCGAGGAAGATCGTCTTGGAGATGTCGTTGTGCAATCCCATCATGAAGTGGAACTTCATCGAAATGGGGTTGTCCACGCCGGCTCGTCGCAAGGCAATCTTCATCTCCTTGAAGTACTCGTCGATGGACATGGATCCTTGGTTGGTGTTCTCCAATTGGTGTTGAAGTTGTTTCGTGTAGGTTGGAGGCATGAACTCTCGCCGCAAAGCGCTCTTCGTATTGGGCCAACTCATGTCGTAGGTCTCCGAAGGTGCGTGAAGCCACCATGTGGACGCATAGTCATGGAAGTTCCTTGTGGCGCACTTCACTTGATCTTCGGGAGGAACTTGATGTAGCTTGAGGTAGTCGTCCATCAAACGCTCCCACTCAGGATACTCCTCGGGTTCTAGAGTCCCATAGAAAGGAATCTCATGGTCGGTGTCGAGGTTGTAGTAGCTCATGGAAGTCGCGGACTTGAGCTTGGGGAGCTTCTCTTGAGGTGCTTGTGGGCGAAGATGCCGTATGTCCGTGGGAGAAGATGCCTTGAAGTCGCTTGGCGAAGATGCCAAGGGGGATGGTGAAGTCGTTGAGCGGTTGTTGGTGTTGAGCTCTTGACCTTCACGTCCTTGTTGGTGATGGTTTCGATGCCGATGTGATCTTGCCGGAGAAGGTAGCTCGGAGGCATGTGCTCTTGACCGTCTTCTCAAAGATGAGGAAGATCGCTTGTAGGACTTGATGAGGGCTTTGATCTTGTCCATTTGAGCTTGCATCTTGGCGTCGTTGGAGTTGTTCGTGGCATCGAACTCGTCGTTGTTGTTGTAGACGGAAGATGAAATGCCTTGCCTATCCATCACTCCAAGAGAAAAATGTGAGTGGTAGAAAGAGAAGAACGAATACCAAATGTACCTTGACCTAAGTTGAAAGTGGATCAATGATCACTCCAATGTGGACAAGGAAATAGCACAATTGGTACCAATTCTTGCCGGTTTCTCACACCTACACAAGTAAGGCTTATGGTGGAGCTCGATGAGGATAGTGGCACAAAAATTTGATGTAAAATGTTAGCAAGAGTCAATAATGTTGAAAGAGATTCACAAATTCGCAAGTGTAACAAGTATACCAATAGCAATATGTGGCACAGGGAAACACACACACGGATAGATAAATGGGGTCGTGCAACCAAGGGATGAGCTCAAAATGTGGAATCCACGGAAAATGCTCTTGTTGCACAACTCTAGAGAGACGCTAGCACGATTGCTCAATAGGCGGATACGACACTTGTGCACAACCTATAGGAGACAAAAATGCAACGACTTCTATCCCAAGTATGCTATGTATATGATGTTCCGGTGTTATGATCCAAGATGATCTTATATGACAATGTGGTATGATGCTATAGTACTTGCTTACAAGCTCTTTGTTCACTCTTTTTCTTTGCTTAAAAGCTTTATTCTCTTTTTTTGTATGGCCACTTTGCGAAATGCAAAAACCAAGATAGCTATTGTGTATATGCGGGAACAAACTTGAGGCACAAGGGATGATATGATACCAATATGATATGGTATGTATGCAATGTATGGTGTAGATCACTAATGTGCACAAGTAACGTTGCCGGCAATACTTAAATGGCTAGTCTCGATAGGTAAGTAACGCAAAATGGGCTAGGGGTTAACAATGCAATGGCAAGGGAATATACAATGGAGGGATACCCCGAGACCGAGATGATATGGAGGTTACCGTCCTTGTCGATGATGAGTGGCGGTGACCTTGATGGAGATATCAAGATGATGGTGACTCTTCCCTAAGTAGCCGAAACACCTTAGGAAACGGAAAAACCACGAACTCAAAATCTCAAATGTCAAATGGTGGTAGCGGGATGCGATGATGGTTGCGGAAGCTCAATGGGATTTCGGAAATGCAATGATGGGTTTAGCGAGTAGGCAAAGTGGAAGTGGAGGGTAATATGTGGTGTACTATACACGGTGTCAGAGTTGAAAGCACGGTCCCTAAGTAGCCGAAACACCTTAGGAGACACAACTCACAACACTAACAAAATTGGGTTAAGTCGGGGTGGTGGAAATGTATGGTGGTCAAGCCTATGCGGTAGTGGTGGTGGTGGTTGATGAAGAAGCAACCGTCCCTAAGTAGCCTAGACACCTTAGGATACTCAAATCACTCTTCTAGCAACCACTAATGCGATGGGGAACCAAATTGGTTAGGTTGCGGAAGTCGGTGGTGGTTATGCGGAGGTTGTGGTGGAAGCCCTAGGAAAATATGCCAAAGTTCCAAAAATTTGATGGATTCAAATGGTGATGGCGGTATTTTTGTGGGAATGGGCATGTCAAGAGCTTTTCAACGAGCTAAAGAACGCGAAAATCGGACTCCGGATGAATTAGTTATGGACAAAACGGTGAAACGGGGGTGGCTGAGATGTCAGGGGCCGAACATCCAGGCTCGGGGCCGGAAATCCTCGACCTGATGTCCAGAACAGTGCAAATTTGGCGCTCCAGGAGTCGGATGTCCGGCCGGGGACCCGGATGTCCGGCCTTTGGCCCGAATGTCCGACCCGACGAATCCATATCTCGTTTGGGGCGGAAATTTTCGAATTGGGGGCGGAAATGGATGATTCCAAAGGCAAAATTGGAGAGATTTCGTCGACGGAAAGTGGGGAAACTTGGGGGAAAGATAGATCTACTCAAGACACAACGAATCCATGGATCAAAATCAACAAAACATCATCAAACGAACAAATCACAAAAAAAATTGGGGCTATTTTTGGTGGGGAATTTTCGAATTAGGACGAAAAACAACAAAACAAGGCTAGAAACACAATGGGGAGGCTCCGAAATCGTGATCAACGTGGCTCTAGATACCAAGATAATGTAGGGTAGAACCCTAATCACCCGATCTTTCACGAAAGGAGCGGATCCCGTGAAGAACACGAGGAACACGAGGGGGGAAACGAGGGAAACATGAGAGAATCACTCAACCAACAAGAAATAGTCACACATGTGCTAGATCCATGAACACAAAGAGTGATACAAGATCCAAAGTCAACAACGGACGATACAAGAGGTAACGGTCTTCTCTGTGAGGAGGTCTTGAGGGGGCCGCCCAAGAGGGGGTCTTGATGATCTTCTTCGCAAGGAGGTCTTGAATCCAAGGTGGATCTTCTTCGAAGAGGGCCGCGGTCTCTCTCAAGGAGTAGATCCGATATGGATGAGCGAAGCTCTATCTCACAAATGAGCTAACATAACGCTGACCCTAAAACATAGGTGGAGGGGGGTATATATAGTCTAAGGGGCGAAGGGGTACATGTGCCACGACCCCGATGCGCTGCACGCGGGCAGGGGGGACGGATGTCCGGTTGTCGGGCCGGATCTCCGGGCCTGCCCGAGACGCCGGATGTCCGGGCGCTGGGGCCGGATGTCCGGCTGGCAGCGTCCAACCTTGTTGCTCTCTGCAATGGCGGGTCTGGATTTCCGGGCTGGAGGCCGGATGTCCGGGGGCTCGGGACGCGCTGGATGTCTGGGCTGGTCGCTGGATGTCCGGGCCCTGTAGACATGGCCGGTGGATCCTTGCTGCTGGTGACACGTCCAGGGGCCGGATGTCCGGGTCCTGGAAGCTCTCTCCGTCTTCTTCCGTCGTCGCTTCCATGCTTCCCTCGCGGATGGTGTAGTTGTTCCTTGGCGCTTGCACTCCTCCTCGTCGTCCGTAGTGTTCCGACAATACCTATGCATGCATACGAGAGGGGTGTCAAGTAGTATACCATCCTCGAAGGTATGAAGTGAGCATGTGTAAAAGCAGATGATTCACCTTTATGTATGTGAAGTAGATGTCACCCGTGTCACTTGCCAAACGGACTCTTGACATGGTGATGTCCATAGGATGCTTCGCATCATATGCTGGTCGCTGCTTTTCTCTTGTGAGAACCTATTGTGCTATCACTGTACTTACATTCATACCTGGTGGATTATGTGACATCATTATGCATTATAGCTTGCTTATCCACCGTTCGCTCCAAATTATGAGATCTATATTAATGCTAACATTAATGTAGAATAAACCCAATGCTTATGAAGAAATTTAGTTCTACATTGTTCTTGTAAGTATCTGCTATCCTTCATCACTATACTTATATTGTCAGCTAGTTTTTCATGTACACTTTGCAGCTTATTTTCCCTTGCCCTCCATTTTCTACACATCTGATGTACATTTACTCTTGCCAAAATATTGAATGAAACCAATGTTATTGAAGAAGTTTAGCTCTGCATTGCTCTTGTCATTTCCTTTTGCCTATATGTTGTATTTACATTTGTACTCTGCATCTTAGGTTAAATAATCACCATTTGTTCCTATATTTTCACATCTAAATTTACTCTTAACAAAATGTAGAATAAAGGCAATGCACTTGAAGAAGAGTGTGTGGTAAACTTCTTGAATCCCCCCATCAATATGGACAAGGGCTTCATAGAGCCGGTCTTCAGTACTAATGTAAGTTTTTCCTCTTCGAGCCTTCAAACTTTGTTGTGTATATTTGGATAGCTAAGAGTGCAAATGTTGTTTATTTTTTTCATCTGCATCAAATTGCTTGTTCAAAGTTTATAACGAAAAAGTACATAAACATAAGTTTGTCCTTCTCAATTTCAGTCTTTAGTTGTACAACCTAGTTCCTTATTCATACCATGTAAATTAAACTAAACATAGCAAGTTATCTTCTATAGCACTGTGTGTATGCTTGTGTTCTTGATCTGTACTTTAGCGGTGTGGTGAAACTACCAAGTCCAACACAATGTCATATCCTGCGATGTCTCAACCATGAACAATGCCATATTATATTAATGTTATTTAAATCATGTCTCTTTATTTACCAATCTGAAATGGTGTAAATTGATAGTACACTCACCATCCATGCTTATACGTCGTTTAGCACTACATGTATGCTTGTGTTCTTGATCTGTAATCCAGTGGTATGGTGAAGCCGGCCGCTCCTGCACAATGCCATTTCCTGCTGTCTTAACTATGAACAATGCCTGTTATGTTAATGCTATTTAAACCATGTCTCTTTATTTCTGACAAAGAAATGAGATGAATCGACAACGCTGATGCTTATACATGCAAAACCTGTTATCTATCTACTTGTTTATCTTTCAGGGTGGCAGCACTGATGCTAGGAAGAACTACCATAATGATAGTGAGACGAACCCATTGTTTGTCCCTCTAACATATATTCCAGAGAAGAAGGAAACACATCTTGAGGGTAGGGATACAACCCCAAAGTCATGTCTTGATGTAGTGTCGAACTTACTCAATGACACAAGCTCGATGAAGGCACCGCCTGAATTTGTTCAACTTCTTCAAAATGAAATTCAAGCAGAAAGACATGCTTCCGCTCAAATCCGACTGGAACTCCAATCTCTATGGGATACTAACCATAAGTACAGGACGTCTATTGATGCTATGCAGCTTAAATTGGTGGACATAAGCGTCAAACAAGCGCAGTCTCATCAGGTTGCTAAGCCGCTTGCGCTGCAGCTCCTGGGCCAGGCTAACCTTTCTTGAACTGTGTTCAAGTGATGTCGGTTCTGTCTTTTATTTTGTTGGCCTGTTTACTTCCACTGGTGGCAACCTGCCCAGTTTATGGAATCTAATGTCTGGTTGCCCTTGATTATCACTGGCGGCAAACTTTGATGCCCAGGGGATGTAATATGCTGTAATTTCTTTGTTGTCTAGTCTAAGTTTATTCTTTGTCACGATGTTGTAATTTGTTTGCTGTTTATGATGCATTGCTCTGAGAAAAGCTCATAGTCTTCGATAGGAGTGTAATGAGCCAATATGTTAGGTTTATAAAATAATAATTTCGGTACTAAAATTGGTCGGTCGCCAACCGCTAGTACGGGCCGAGCCGTGGGCCTACAATAATCTGGGGCCATTAGTTAGGTCTAGTCTTAATATGGCCCACTATTAGTTTTGAGCTTTTAAAAGGCTGAGTAGACCTCTTACCTTAATTGGGCCACAAAATTAAATAGGCTTTTAACTGGTTGAGAACTAGATTGAGCCTTAATTGTGGCAAACAAATCACGGGCCGACAGCATGCTGTGATATACATAGGCCCATTATTGGCCCATTTGTGTGACGGGACATTAACAGGCTGAAATGTTTTTGGGCCTTGGCTGACTCAATTACAAGACGAGCTGGAAGCAGGCCAGATGTATAACGGGCCAAAAGTAGGCCCAACACTCCAAGGGCCTTTAATGGGCCGATAGGCAGTTTGGGCTAGAATGTATCCACGAAGACTATGGGTCGTTAAGAGGCCGAAAATAACTATGGGCCAGAATTAGGCCGAGGTGCAACTTGGGCCTTTAAATGGCCGAAAGAGGCCCATATGTAGAAAGTGCCACTGATAGGCCGAACCTAATATCGGGCCGAACTGTTAACTAGGCCATTAAGAGGCCGAAGAGCAAATTAGGCCCCCAATGGGCCTGATGGCACAATAGCTCTTAAAGGGTCATATCTATTATGGGCCGTAATTTGGCCCAAGATATGAAAGTCAGTTAACGGGCCATATCAGGTATGGACTGTAATTTCGCCCAAACTTTTGCAGGCTGTTAACGGGCCAGGTCTGATATGGGCCGCAAACTGGCCCAGAATATTGCAGTCCTTAAACGGCCCCTATCTGATGTGGGCCATAATTTGGTCCAGAAAATGTTAGGCTGTTAAAGGGCCGACCCACTAGATCTGACGAAATCTTGTGGGTCCGCTCCTGGGTCAGCTTGTAAACCTATATGGGAGGCCTTCCCATGTGTCAACGTTTAATTGTCAATTTTTTTCCAATGGACGGTTGACATCTGTCCCAACACTGAGCTGACACATGGATCGTCGGCGAATGAGAATTTTACACGTGGAAAATCGCCATTGGTCCGGGCTGATAACGTGTTATCCGATCCAAACCAGAACCTGATAGCTTAGTGGTGACTCATTAAGTTGGATGCCACGTGTCGGTTACCCTTGACGAAAGCACTTCCATGACGCGCCATTTATCGTCATGGAAGTGGACACTTCCGTGATGATAATTTTGGTAATGTTATGGAACACTTGTATGACATCACAGGTATGACTATCTTGATTCTGTCAGAAAATCGTCATGGATGTACATGCATGACAGAAAACGTGACCTACTATGACAAACACGTATCATCATGAAAGTGTATTTTTTTGTGCATGCATCTAGAGTATTAAGTTCATAAGAACGGAGTAACGCCTTAAGTAAGATGACATCATGTAGAGCGATAAACTCAAGCAATATGATGAAAACCCCATCTTTTTACCCTTGATGGCAACAATACAATACGTGCCTAGCTACCCCTACTTTGTCACTGGGTTAGGACACCACAAGATTGAACCCAAAACTAAGCACCTCTCCCATTGCAAGAAATATCAATCTAGTTGGCCAAACCAAACCAAAAATTCGAAGAGAAATACAAAGATATTTAATCATACATAAAAGAGTTCAAAAAAGACTCAAATAATATTCATAGATAATCTGATTATAAATCCATAATTCATCAGATCTCGACAAACACACTGCAAAAGAATATTATATCAGATAGAACTCCAAGAACATCAAGGAGAACATTGTATTGAAGATCAAAGAGGGAGAAGAAGCCATCTAGCTACTAGCTATGGACCAGTAGGTCTGTGGTAAACTACTCACGCTTCATCGGAAGGGCGGCAAGGTTGATGTAGATGCCCTCCGTGATCGAATCCCCCTCCGGTAGGGTGCCGGAAAAGGCCCCAAGATGGGATCTCACGGGAATAGAGGCTTGCGGCGGTAGAAAAGTATTTTGGTGGACGCTTCTCGTGGTTTGCGAATATTTGGGAATTTATAGTCCAAAGATTAGGGTTGGGGGACACCCGAGTTGTCCACAAGCCAGGCGTGCCCCCCTAGGGCATGACCTGAGGGCTTGTGGGCCCCTCGAGACTCCTCTGACCCCCTCTCCAAGTCCTATGGGTGTCTTCTGCTGCAAGAAAAATCATAGCGAAAGTTTTATTACGTTTGGTATTCCTTTTCGAAAAAACTCAAAAACAAGGAAAAACAGACACTAGCACTAGGCTCTAGGTTAATAGGTCAGTCCCAAAAATAATATAAAATAGCATATTAATGCATATAAAACAATAAAAAAATATATGTTGGAAATGTATCATGTATTGCGGCACGGCCTCCTCGGGGTCCTATTCATCCAGTGACAACCGCCTACTATCACGGGTTCTTATTCATCCCACGTCAACCGCCTACATGCGCGTGGTCCTATTCATATCCAACCCCCATCGGGAACTGTTCATACACAGCCAACCAACCGATGGACTCACCACACGTCCCAACTTGTTCTATGTATCGCGCACGCGGCAGCAACGGGCACCGTTCATCGGGAAGCAGCCCAACACACCGGGTGGCTACGTCTCGCACGGGCGCTCGATCAGCTTCAGTATAAGCAGCAGTAGTGATCAATCGCTCGGGTTCAATTAGCCCCACCAGTGAACGAATCGCTCGGGTTCAGTTAGCAGCGTGATGCGGAGCATCCCAAGATCATCCCCATGGACGCACCTACAACTCCAATGACACCACTTGGACCAATGACACGAGCCCGAGCCAAGGCTATCGAAGATAAGGTGAACTCACTCCTCTCCGAACTCCCACTTTCTTTGCATGAGACATGGCTAGTACCTAAGTCCGAGGTGTTGTGCATGATTAGGCACCCAGAGGGCCCTCCCGAACATGCGCATGAAGATGTACAAGTCCCCAATTCCACGGATGAGGAGAACCAACAGAAGGAGCCAAGAGCATCTCCCAGGCCCCGGACATCCGGCCCCTGGAGCGTCATCCACTACAGCAGCACAACCGCCAAAAGCTACACGCCCCGGACATCCGGCCCCGACAGCCCGGACATCCGGCCTCTCCCGAGCCCCCCGACATCCGGCCACCGGCCTAGAAATCCGACCCCTCCGAACCCTTGAGAAACAAATGCCACCACTCCAGCCCAGACATCCGCCCCCCCAGCCCAGACATCCGGCGTCGCCTGAAAGCCCGGACATCCGGCCCGACCAGCCCGGACATCCGGCCTCCCCTGTCTGCGCACAGTGAAGGGTCGAGGCCCGTGTATCCCTTCTCCCCCCTAGACTATATATACTCCACCCCGTACAACTTTCTAGGGTTAGCATTGGTTTAGCTCATTTTAGAGATAGAGCATTGCTCATCCACATCGGATCTACTCCACGAGAGAGACCGCGGCCTCTACGGAGAAGATCTCTTTGGATTCAAGACCTCCTTTTGGAGAAGAACTTCAAGACCTCCTCACGGAGAAGACCGGTTACCGTGTATCGTCCGCTGTTGATTGTGGATCGTGTGATCTCTTATGTACTCGAGGATCTAGCATATGTGTGACTATTTCTTGTTGGTTGAGTGATTCTCTCGTGTTTCATCTCGTGATTTCCCTTGTTTTCCCCTCGTGTTCTTCACGGGATCTGTTCCTTTCGTGAAAGATCGGGCGATTAGGGTTCTACCCTACATCATCTTGGTATCTAGAGCCACGTTGATCATGATTTCGGAGCCTCCCCGTTGTGTTTCTAGCCTTGTTTTGTTGTTTTTCATCCTAATTCGAAAATTCCCCCCCAAAAATAGCCCTAATTGTTTTTGGTGATTTGTTGTTGTGTTGAGATTTTGTTGGTTTGGATCCGTGGATTTGCTTTGTTTTGAGTGGATCTAGCTTCCCATCCATTTTCCCCCAATTTCCATCCACATATTCCTCCCATTTTCGCCCGGATTTGACATCTCCATGCGGTGTTCATCCTGTTCGTCCCCGGATCCAGAGCCTGGACATCCGGCACGTCAAGGTCGGACATCCGGCCTTCCACCCAGACATCCGACCCCTGGCAGCGACATCTCCATCCACCGCCCCATTTTCCATCCATTTTTCACCAAATTTTGTTTCCGGTACCCACCATATACTGTATATACTTCCGCATACATCCACCACTTCCGCATAACCCAACCATTTTTGGACCGTTTCGCTCTCCGACACATTTGCTACTTCGAGGTTTGAGAATTTGAGTTGCGGTACCGTATCCTTTTGTGTTTCGGCTATCTAGGTACGGTTCAACTTCGACATCACCACTGCTCATCTTCACCACGGACGCGTCCTACATCATCACCGCCGTCCTACATCGTCATCAACAACGACCACCTCGACTACACCTTGGTATTCGTGCCACCATTTTGACGCCATACCGGACGCAAGACCGGTAACCTCATCTTGGTATTGGACATATCACTCATGCCATTACATTGATAGCCATCATAGCCTTACTCCTTTGGATTGCTTACCCATCGAGACTAGCCATTGAGTATTGCCGGCAATGAGACTTGTGCACATTAGTGATCATACTTCCCATAGAATACATACATCATTGTTGCATATATTGGTATCATCTCTTGTGTCACAAAGATGTCATCGCATACTCATTTGCTATCTTGGTTCGTCAAGCATTGCATGAGAAAAGAGCTCAAACATCAAAGAGCCAAACAATCTTTTAAGCAAAGAGAAAATATAAGCAAAGATCTTTTAAGCAAGAACCATCATCTTACAACATTAAGATTGTCATACTCGATCATCTTGGATCATATCATAGAAACACCTTGCATAGAACATATTTGGGATAGAAGTCATTGCATTTTTGCTAAGTAGGTTGTGCACAAGTTCTTGTATCCGCCTATTGTGCAATCGTGCTAGCGTCTCTCTAGTGTTGTGCAACAAGAGCATTTTTGTGGATTCCACATTTTGGCTCACCCTTGGTTGCATAACCCCACTTATCTTTTTGCGTGTGTGTCTTCGTGTACCTTATATGCTTGGTCTACTTGTTACATTGTATCTTGAGAATCTTTTCCAATATTTTTGAAGGTCACTTACAATTGCATCAAATTTTGTGCCACCATCCTAACCAAGCTCCACCAAAAGCTTTTACTTGTGTAGGTGTGAGAAACCAACAAGAGCTAGTACCAATTGTGCTATTTCCTTGTCCTACATTGGAGTTATCCTCGATCCACTTTCAACTTCGGTCAAGGTACATTTGGTACTCGTTCTTCTCTTTCTACCACTCACATTTGTCTTGGAATGATGGATAGGCCAAGTACTTCTACAAACCCACTCTTCATTGAGCAAGACGACGACATGAACTCCTTCGTCACCAAGAGTCACCTCTTTGGTGCACGACGTGCCTTGCGTCAAGAGAAACAAGCTATGAGTGAACGCATCGACAACCTTGCCGCCGACTTGCGACTTTCCGAGCAACGTACAATGGACTACTTCGACCACAAGCTCGACGATCACAAACAAGAGAATGATGCAAGGATGGATGAAATTCGTGCTTTGTTGCTCAACCGCTCGTCTTCCACTTCAAGAAGGAGTCGTTCAAGCCGCCACTCCGACTTCACCCTCTCCGGCTCAAGTACACCGACATTGAACACTCTTCGCCGAGTGCGTCTACACCAAAATGCTCAAAATGCCGAGGCACAACGTCAAGAACAACAACTCCGTGATGCTCAAGCACTTGCGGCGCAACAAGCTCTACGCGATTCAAGTCGAGCCGTAGCCGACCGAAGCCGACAAGCCCGTGAACAAGAGGAAGCACTTCATGAAAATATTCAAGAACGAAGATTTCAAGCTCGCTTGCATCATCAAGTTCCTCCTCGAGCTCTACAAGCTCCTCCACAAGCTCTCCAAGAGCAACAAGTCAATCCATAGCATGAAGACATTGGAGATCCTCCACGACAAGAACAACATGACGATGACAACCCTCCGCGCCAAGAGCACCACGAGTTGAACAATCATCAACAACATGGGCGTCATCATCCCTGACCCCAACACAATAAAGAGCAACGCTATCGCAAGCTCAAGTTCACCATGCCCAAGTTCAACGGAAGCAACGATCCCGAAGAGTACCTTTCATGGGCATGGAAAGTTGACAAGATCTTCCGTTTGCACAATTATGAAGAAGAGAAGAAGATCGCGATGTCATCCCTTGAGTTCCAAGACTATGTCCTTATTTGGTGGGAACAAATCATAGAGCGCTGAGAGGCAAGAGGTGAACCACCCATCACTACTTGGGCGCAAACGTAGGATGTCATGAGAGCACGCTTTGTACCTACCTACTACAACCGCGACCTCTTCAAGAAACTCCAAAAACTCAAGCAAGGAACAAAGAGCGTTGAAGAATACTACAAGGAGATGGAGATTACAATGATAAGAGCCAATGTCACGGAAGATAATGAGCAAACAATGGCACATTTCTTGAATGGACTCAAATCTCACCATCAAGAAGATCGCCGACTTCCAACCATACTCAAATCTCATCGAGCTAGTGCACCAAGCTACCAAAGCAGAACGCCAAGTGCAAGATGATTTCAAGTATGCCAATTTCTCATCCAAGTCCTACAGCTTCTCCAACAACCAAGATTCAACGACTCCAACACCGACTACAAAGCCTTCTACTACCAACATCGACAAGTCGACTTCCAAGAAAGCTTCGTCAACTACAAGCCATCCTCCTACGAGCAACTTCAAGCCGAGAGCTTCATCATCATCAACCCCAACCGATGAGACCGTCAAGACAAGTTCCTTCAAGTGTTTCACTTGCGGAGGCCCGAGGCCACAAGTCCTATGAGTGCACCAACAAGTGAACCATGGTCTTCAACGACGATGGAACCTATGACTCCATGAGTGCAAGCGAAATGGAAGCCCTTGAGCAAGTCGCCATGCACCGCCAAGTGAACAATGAAGAAGAACAAGTCTTTTGCGATGAAGACTCAAGTCCCGCACTTGTTGTCTCCAAAGTCTTGACTCTCCAACATCACCAAGAAGAAGACCAACGATGCCACATATTCCACACCAAGGCCGACATCAATGGATGATCCGTCAAGGTCATCATCGATGGAGGGAGTTGTCATAATATCGCAAGTGAAGAACTTTGCTCCAAGCTCCAATTGCCCAAGATGAAGCATCCACATCCATACAAAGTGCAATGGCTTAATGACTCCGGCACCATCCAAGTCCAGCACCGAGTACAAGTGTCCTTCAAAATCGGTGCCTACGAAGACACCTTGGAGTGCGACAATGTTCCAATGACCGTTTGTCATCTTCTCCTTGGACGGCCATGGCAATTCGATAGAGGAGTCGTCCAGAACGGCCGAATGAACCACTACATCTTCAAGATGAAGGGCAAGGAGTACGTCCTTCGTCCAATGTCGCCAAGTCCAGTAATTGCCAAAAAGCAAGCCACCCATCGTGGAGATTATAGTGAGAGAGCGAGCCACCAAAAAGAGAGTGAGCGCCACAAGCCCAAATCGAGTGCCTCCACAATGAGCGAAAACAAGAACCTAGTTCTATTGGCCACCAAACATGAGATAAGAGAAGTGTGTGAGAACCCATCTAGTGTCCTACACTACGTCCTCGTGTGCAAGGACAATGCACCACAAACTAACACTTCTCACACTCTTCCTCTAGTGGTGTCTTCTCTTTTGCAGGAATTTAAAGATGTTTTCCCCTATGAGCTACCTCTGGGTCTACCTCCTCTACAAGGCATTGAGCACTGAATCGACCTCATCCCTGGAGCACCTCTTCCGAACAAAGCTCCCTACCGTGTCAACCCTGAAGAAACCAAAGAAATACAAAGGCAAGTATAACATCTCATCGACCATGGACATGTGCATGAAGGTTTGAGCCCTTGTGCCGTCCCGGTCATTCTTGTGCCAAAACGTGACAGTAGCTTTCGCATGTGCTCCGATTGTAGACCTATCAATGCTATCACTGTTTACTATAGGTATCCCATTCCACGCCTAGATGATATGCTTGATGAGCTTAGTGGTGCCACTATATTTTCCAAAATTGATCTTAAGAGTGGTTACTATCAAATCCGCACACAAGAGGGTGATGAATGGAAAACTGCCTTCAAAACCAAGTTTGGTTTGTATGAGTGGTTAGTCATGCCTATGGGTCTTTCGGAAGCACCGGGCACTTTTATGCGCCTTATGAATCATGTCTTTTGCCCTTACATTGGTATATTTGTTGTCGTTTACTTTGATGACATTCTTGTGTTTAGCAAATCTATCGAAGAGCATGTCACCCATGTCCGCACCGTTTTGCAAACTTTTAGAAAAGAGCGCCTCTATGCTAATATGGAGAAATGCCTTTTTGGTGTTGATAAGCTCGTTTTCTTGGGTTTTGTTGTTTCTTCTAAGGGTGTTCATGTTGATCAGTCCAAGATCAATGCTATTAAGACTTGGCTGCAACCAACCAACTTGCATCAAGTGCGTAGTTTTCTTGGCCTTGCTGGTTTATATCGTCGCTTTGTGAAGGATTTTAGCACCACTGCTTCGCCTTTGCATGCTTTGAGCAAGAAGAATGCGCCTTTTGTTTGGGGACCATCCCAAGATACCACATTCAATGAGCTTAAGAATTTGCTTACTCATGCTCCCGTGCTTGCTTTACCCAACTTCGACAAGCCTTTTGAGATTCATTTCGATGCTAGTGGTAATGGCATAGGAGGTGTGTTAACGCAAGAGAAGCGCCCCATAGCTTACTTTACTGAGAAACTTTCCGGAGCACAACTCAATTATCCCATCTATGACAAAGAGCTATATGCTTTAGTCCGCGTTTTGCATGAATGGGAACATTACCTTCGTCCCCATGAGTTTATCATTCATATCGATCATGAGACTCAAGTATCTTAAGGGACAAACCAAGTTGAACAAGCGTCATGCTAAATGGAGTGAATTTATTGCGTCTTTTCCTTATGTCCTCAAGTACATCAAGGGTAAAGAAAACATTGTAGCGGTTTCTCTTTCCCGCATATGCATGCTTGTTACACAAGTTGAGTTAGATGTCATTGGATTCGAGCATATCAAAGACTTGTATGAGCATGATGCAACTTTTGCTACTCCTTATGCCAAGTGTTTGTCGCATACATCTTGGGAATGTTATTACACCATAGATGGATATCTTATGAGAGCTAACAAACTTTGCATCCCCGAGTCCTCTCTTCGTTTGTTGCTTTTGCAGGAATCTCATGGAGGAGGCTTAATGGG